>NC_079438.1:46144377-46744377 GCF_903798145.1 Danio aesculapii
CCTGTCTTGTTCTCCCAGCGGGTGTTTGATAGCGGGGTTGCCATGTTTGCCACATCTGCTCAATCTCTGAGTGCGCTTTAGATTACAGGCTCTGGAAACCCGTAGGAAGCCCTGATGAGTTGGTGGCATGATAATGTTAGACCCTCAGCCAGATACATGGCCTCTAGCGTCAGCTGGAATTGTGGACTTTGCTCCATTTGCCGTCAGAAGTGCCAAACTGCAACACTTGCTACTTAAAAGACCCTAGATGTGTTGTCTTGTTTATAGAGGGATCGCCATGGCTCAAATGTGTAGAGAACATGTTTGTAATGTTGGTCTGCTTCTTGTAAGCACAGGGCTCAAATATGCTGTAAATACTTGCATTTTAGTGAACAGTAGTGTAATGGGAAGTCCACATGTGGCCAGGGTGGCATTAGCTCTCATAAATGTGACACTATATAGGTAGGGGGGGGGGGGGGGGGATATAATAAACTTAAAACAATTTCTGTCCTTATTGATCAACCTTAACCACAATGGCCACACATTATACATGCTTATAATGTCTTTGTTTTAAGACCTACTGTACCCACATAGCAAAAGTGCTTTGGCCCAGCTCTGGCCCACGCAATCAGCTTTTGCTTGGCCCACATGCTGCAGTAAATTATGGTACATGGATGGACCAAGTCTGGCTTCCATATAAGGGCCCAACATGGACCATATCTGGGCCTAGTCTCAGCCAAATTAATAACCCATAAATCAGCTATTGTTTGGCCATTGTCTGTAAGCCATATTTGGTGTGTCACGACTGCAATAAAATTGATGAACCCATGAAGCATTGTGCTTTTATTGCATTAATAATGGTAATGGTTAGTAATGGTTAATGATAATATAATTTGTAAAATAATAATTTGGTTAATAAAATATATGTAATGTAGGTTAAATTCTGTTATTTTGCAACA
The DNA here is from genome assembly GCF_903798145.1 of Danio aesculapii. Lineage (NCBI taxonomy): Eukaryota > Metazoa > Chordata > Actinopteri > Cypriniformes > Danionidae > Danio > Danio aesculapii. The sequence goes on from NC_079438.1 coordinate 46,145,316, forward strand.
CACAGGAAACAATAGATTAATAAATCTTGATTGGTTCCTGAATTAAGACATTAGAAGATGCAAAGAGGAAGATGGAAATGACTTTATGCAAAATATTTCTTCTCTCAAAATATAATTTAAATCTGTTTTAAATGTGGGTCAAGATAGGCCAAACTTACGTGGCCCACATATCAATTTTTAACATCTGGGCCAAATGCAACATTTGACATCTGGTCCATGTTTTGCATACCGCCTTAAAGACAGTGCCACCTCTTTGAAACCTGGGCCATATTTGGCCCACTTGCTGTATGCCAGAGCCGGATGAATACCTGCTGTGCCAAATCTGGGCCAGAATTTTTGCTACCCGAGTATGGATATAGGAATCCTTGACTATATCTTTCAACCCCAAAGAAATCGATAGTACATTTTCTGTAGAATGTTGTTGTTTAGTTTGAGCATCAGCACCCTATTTCACCAAGGTCCACTTGAACATTTCTGCCCTTGCCACTGCAGTTGAGATATTTGGAGGTTATTGCACCAACTGCAAAGTTATTAAGCTCAGATGTTATCTGCTGGCCTGGGTTTAATTGCATTTCTTTATATCAAGTTTGCTTATCAGAATTAGACTGCTAATTCAATTGCATTTTCGAGGTAGTGACCTTATTTTATTTTGTATTATTCTCTAATTGTATAGGATACATATCGGTGCTGTGTCAGTGATAATTCTAAACTGGTACCTTTGAAAGAAAAGGTTGTGCTTTGTCTCTAGAGTCATACTGACCTGACTCAAAAATGGAAACATATATCTAACACTGTCTCGGCTAAGCTGTGTGGTCCCTCCTGACCCAGGATTTACACCTTTGACCTATACAGCAACTGTCTACATGCAGGTCAAAGTCTGGTTTTAGCACAGCTTTAAATTCTACATGACACAATGTGATGACTTTTTTAGCTTTTTAATGGTGGCTAAATCGAGCTTTGAGCTATATATGATTTGGCTGTGACATTATCCAGTACTGGATCTAGGTTTGTGAGCACTGTGGGATGCAGTTACCTAGGTTTTATAGTTATGCACATTGTGATTTGCACTTGACGGCTAATTTGATGCAAAATTTGTGATATTTTCCACATATGTATTTGGATAGTATACTCGAATATATCAAAACTTCTAAATCTAAACCTGATATTTTTTTTATTTCTTATATGTGAACCTGCATGTTATGACTGGTGTTTCAGTTTGAGTGGTTCAGTGTTACATTTTGAAAGAAAATTGAAAAGAATTTGTGCAGTAATCATGTGTACTCATTCAGTGGTCATTTATTATGTAAGAGGTTGCCACTGGGAATAGAGAGACCCCACCGGTCCTTTGATGTTGGCCTTGATTCCATTGAGAAGAGCAGGAGATGTGCCATTCCCGGCATGCATTTCACCTTTCCCAGCATTTGTGCTAAATTTACATATAAAAAGCCTCAAGCATATCTGTAGATTCTATACAAATGCGGACTGGATGCATACAGGCGTTTATATGCAGCAGTCTAACTAATAACTTCAAATTTAAGTCTAATTCTATTACTTAAACTAAGTAGCATCTTAAAGTACTCAATTTTTTAGTGATTTGAATAAAAATAAGAAAAAAATATGGCATTTATGTGTATTACCACATCACCCTTTGATGAATTATATGGACAGAGGGCACTGTATTCATATCAGGAGGTGAAAGTCAAGTTCAAATTATTAGATAAATGGGATTTCTGGAAGTACATACAATTGCATAGAAGTATAAGACCCGTGGGATATAAGTCAGAAGAAATTGTTTTATTAGGGTTTCTAAATATGTCAAAGTCAGTGCAAACTACATGTTTTGTGTATAAGATTGCTGCAAACAACATGTATGGAAAAAGTGATCATTTAAGAATTGTTTGGGAGAAAGACTTGGAGGTGGAATTTGAAGAGGGTGAATGGGAAGCAGTAGTTTCTGATATAGGGGGTCCTGTGAGAGATGCTAGAAGTAAACTCATACGTTACAAAATAATACATGATATTACTGGACCCCAGTAAGACTAAATAGGCTAGGATTAATGAAAAATAACCACTGTTGGAAGTAGGGCTGTGTGATTAATCAAAATTTAATCGCAATCGCAATTTGAAACGTTGCAATTAGTTAATCGCAAGAGGCTGCGATATGAAATATATATGTACGGTATTATTTAATTTCCCCTTGCCAGAGCAAATGCCTGACTGCCGTCTGTGTGTGACAGTCTTACTAGCCAATTGAGTGAGCAAAGTTTCATTCGGCCAAATCAAAATTGCGCAACCAAACTATGCGGAACATCCACAATAATAAAACAAAAGAAAACAAACAGGAAAGTGCTGACAAGTGGGATTATGGAGTCTGCTGCTTCAGAAGCATTAATAGATGAATTATTATCAAAGAGAAAGAGCATTGGTAATATATGAATATTTTGGTTTCAAACTCACAGACACTGAATTAAAACGGGTAATTTTTAAGAGCTGTTGCAGAATTGTTGCCACCGTTAACAGATTATTGAGCTGAAGCTTGACTACATACTTAAATCATGAATCAAATCGCAATGTCTGTAAAAAAAAAAATTAAAAATCACAATTAGATATTTTCCCCAAATCGCACAGCCATAGTTGGAAATGTGGTCATTCTGTGGGCATCGTTTTACATTTAATGTGGAACTGTCATTTGGTGGCTCCATTCTGGACCAGAATTATTCAAAACCTTGAGAAATGGCTGAGACAACCTTTACCTTTATCACCAAGAGTTTTCCTTCTTGGTGATGCATCCAATCTACAGAAGGGAATATCTAAAGCACAGACTGGGCTAGTCGTATTATGGCTGTGAGACTGGTGCTGCGAAATTGGCAGAATTCAGATACTCCTTTTAAGGATTGGATTGAGCTGATGACTTCTACTGCATCATATGAAAATATGGTAACACTTTATTTTGATGGTCCAGTTGAGTATTAGTAGACTGCCTGCTTAATATCTGTTGATACTGCTCCTTCAACAGACATTAAACTGACTATAAGAAACTTTGTGATAAGAAACCCTAACCTCAACCCTAACCTAACAGTCTACTTATAATCTAATGAGAATTAGTTCAACAAACGGACCATCAAAATAGTGTGACTAAATGCATGTTGGCAAGACTTCAGGACTCAATCCATACTTTCAATCAGAAATGGGGTAGCTTCTTACAATAATTGGGGAGCATGTAAAGGACAAATTGAAGAGCTGACTGTCTGTTGTATTATTTTATATTTAATATTTATCTTAGAAATGTTGTTTTGTTATTATTTTATTATAATTTGTTAACGTTATTTTCCCGAATGTTGATTTTTGTATTGTGAATTTTATGATGTGTGGGGTATACAAGTTTACCATTACCGTTTGAACTTTCTCAGTCTGGTAATCTAACTGATTGGCTGATTAGATGAAACGTCTAAGCCTTTCTTCTCTTTAAACAGTGACAATGATACAGAGTTGATACAGAAATTGTTTTGGATGATTAGATCATTACAGCATTGCCAAATAAATCTTTAATGTGTATCAAAGGTTAGTAGGATCAAATATTTGAAAAGATTTAGTTATATTTCGGGCAGGCATGTATTATTAATAGTAGAGTTATGTCCTTGATTTCATGAGATTTATATTTCAGCACACATTCTGGTCATGTTGATCAGTGATTGGCTGCATTGCATGTCAGTCAGATGATTCCATCCTATCAAAACGGGTAATCCTCTACCAGAATAAGCCTTCACACCTCAGTAACTAAAAAGTTAAACACATTTCATTCTCTTTGCGAGATCTCCCATTGTTCCAATTCAGCATATTGCCTATAATATTTGCACTAGGACGTGTCTTGAGTTCAATCATGCATTTCCTCTGAAACTAGCTGTCGGAGCTGTAATATAGATGCACATGATTACAGTCGTGGCTCCCGTGGCTCAAGTGCAAGCAGAGGATCAGATTTAATTAACGTCTAGCCCCCCGGCATCTCTCCCGAGGACGGTCTGGTTCAATAGCAACCCGGCTAGCACGTTTGTGTTCCCTCTCCTCCTCACTGTGGTCTGGTGAACATGCTAGCAGGAGAACTGGAGAGCTTTTCTCTGTGCTCTTCATTTAGATGCGAGACCACGTCGCAAAGCCAGGGGGCTTGTCTGCTTTCCCTACATCCCTCCCTCTTACACACACTCACACACACAAGTGCATTCTAATGTGTCTCAGTCGTTTGTAGATTTGTATCACTATTGTCACTCATTGTACATACTGTACTTCTACGGTTTAGTCATTTTAATAGGTACACCTTGCTAGTGTTGCCTTAGATTTCTTTTTACCTTCAGAACTGTCTTTCATTTTGATGGCATAGATCAAACTGGAAACATTCCTCAGATTTTATGGCCCATATTGAAATGATAGCATCTCACAATTGCTGCAAATTTATACGGTGAGCACCCATAATGCAAATCTCTCATTCTATCTCAACTCAAAAGTGCTCTTGAGTTCTTGCGGCTGCTGAGGCTAATTGAGCATAATGAACTGCGGACCACTTTAAGAGGATTTGAGGATCTGTGTTATCCTGCTGGAATTAGCCTTCACAATATTGGGTATATTGTGGTCAAAAAGGGATGAATACTGTATAATCAGCAACAATACTCCGGTAGGTTGGGGTTTTTATATAATCCTCAGTTGTTATCAAGTGACAAGAAAATATGTAGACATCATTAAATCATCACTGAACCATTGAGAAAAGATCAATTTAGTCATGTTATTCATTGATTTCACTCATTATATAATGCCAGTTTATCAATAAAATAGCATACTAATGCAAGTACAAACTTTCTAAGAATGCAGAATGTTTTATTTTTAAGTATATTTAATCTAATTATAGTAATCTTAACAACTCCATAATTAGGCATTGAATCTGAAGGTGAAAATATGTCCTAAACACATACATAAGAATAATGATGGTTAACAAAAGAAATGAACATGTCACAAAGAGGTGCACATGAAAAATACTATAGTAATTTATAGTAAATCCTAGAGTAGTTTGAACCATACTTTAGTAAAATGTATTATAAAGTATATACAGTAGTCAACATTTGAAGTGGTTCAAAACTTTTTATCAAATTTATTCTAAAACTACAGAACAACACACATTCTTGTCTTAGGACCATCTTGGAAATACGTTTTTGATCCACTTCAAGTGTTGACAACTGTACTGTAGAATTTACTAGATGAGTAATATCACACAAGTCGCAGTGTGATATGGCTGTATATAAGCACTGGTGGGAGGCCGTGAGTTGGTTTGAGGCTGCCCTCCCACCAGTGCCGATATACAGCCATATCGCACTGCTACTCGTGTAATATTGCATTTATACCACAGTTCGACGGCCTAATCGTGTGTATAAAAAAAAATCAAAGAGTCTTAAAACTTTTTTGTTTGAAAATAGGCACTATCCTTATAAACAAACTGCATAGGTGTAATCTACTACAACGACTACAAAAGCCTCAAAAGTACATTATGTTGTCCAACAGCTGCAATATTTGTCAAACTGTAGAGTGTCCTCTGCTTGTCGCTCTATGTGGGCGAAGTAATACACAAGGGTGAAGAGGCTGTACTAGTGCTGTTATTTGCAGAATATCGCTTGGCTATCAGCCAATCAGATTCAAGAACCAGACAGAACTGTTAATAATCTTTGTTAATGAATGTTCCAGCATACTATTGTTTTAACTATAGATTTAATGTTGTCTGTTCATATCATATTCTGACGCTACCATCCAAAAGTTGCAGCAGAAATCAAGACTCTGAGTGGACAACTGTTTTCCAATCTTCTGTTGTCCAATTGTGGAGAGCCAGTGTGAATTGTATACCCTTGGTTTATTGTTCTTTGCTGACAGGTGTGTCATTGGTGTGCTTTGTCTGCTGCTACTGAAGCGCATATGCTTCAAGGTTGGACATGTTGTGTATTAAAGATGCTCTTCTGCAGACCTCAGTTGTTATTTGAGTGTTAGCCATCTATCAGTTCAAACCAGTCTGGTCATTCACCACTGACCTCTAGCATCAGCAAGGCGTTTTAACCCACAGAACTGTCACTCATTGGATATTGTCTTTTTTTTACCCATACACTGTAAAACCTAGAGATAGTTGGAAATCCAAGTGGATCAACAATTTTTTAAATATTCAGCATCAACAACATACGTTTCAGTCAATGAAATCACCATTTTTATAATTGATTTGAACTTCAGAGCTTTTTATTTTATTTTAACAAATACATTATTGTTTTGACCATCATTATAATTAAATACAGTATAGTCTCATTGGTTTTGCACCTTTGAACCCCATTGTATCTTAGGAATAATTATTAAAGTATAATTGTTGTTATTGTATAATAAAACCCCAAAAGGCTTATTGGCAGTCTGATGCAATTCAGCTTTACTCTGCGAAAACACCTGTTCTGGATGTACTTGGATCGGTACCTGTACCTGGATGCACAAGTATCATAAAATTAGACACAACATATTGTTCTGAGCCATAATAGTTAACTAATTCTTTAATCAAATGCAAAGCTGACATGAATGAAAACAGCTGATGGAGTATACAATAACTTGAGTATTATTCAGTCACTTGATGGCGCCAAACTGTCAAAATTACAAAGCTGACAGAAACAAACTGGCTAAATCAAGCATAGACTGACCTATTATTCATTCTAACAAGCACTGGCAAGTGACTGACAAGTAGATACATATAAATGTAGATATAACTATATGAAGTTGAAAGTATTCACAGACGGTCAAGTTAATTCGAAGTTCCTGGAAGTGCCTGCGTTATTTAGCGGTTGTTATCATGGGATAATACACCTAGTAATGTCACAACTGACCAATCAGAATCAAGTATTCCAGACTGCAGTGTATTAATGCCCAGGACCCATGCAACTGACCTGTCACCCAATAAAGTTGGACAGATGATGCCTTTTGGCAACAGTAACTTTTGATTTCCCCGGACAGTAAAAGTTACCCGTGTTGGATTAATCGCTCGGACTGGAGAGAAAGCCAGTGTTTACTGAAGGGGAAAATTAATTCAGTCCTTCACGTCTAAAGCACAAAGACTTGGTGCTATCTCTACTGGCAGAACAGTCCCCCTCTGTGATAAACAAGCATCAGTGTGACAACTCCAGATGAGATGCCTAAAACTAAACATTGTCGTTAAGTAAAACAGTTCAGCCCAGCATGCTTTCAAGCACCGTGTTTATCCTCGCCTAACTTTTCTACTTGTAAGAAATTGAGGGCCTGTTAGTTTTCATTTAAGAGAGCTGGATTTACTGGCCGCCCACTATCCTACATTGCATCCTCGGCCTCATTGCACTTTAACCAACAGCAGAGACTCTGAAGGTCTGCAGAAATCCGTGAAAGGGGTTTTAGTAGTTTTGTTCCCCCTCACTCTGTCTGAATGACACTGCCTGCTGTAATTACTTTTTAAAGCTTTGCCTTTTACAGACATTTAGATTGTGTTCTCGGCACTTTGTAGATTTTGGTAAAGGACTACTCGGAGTTTGATTGAAAACTTGATTGTTCATTGACTGTTGCTGCATTGATTTGCAATCTAAATAGTCTTGAATGTAATTTAACAGTTAAGCAATTTAATTTTTATATTTCTCTAAATGGATTTCCACCTATTGGTTGAATAGTTATATAAATAAATATACATTTCTCTACCTCTAAATCATTTTTTCTTTATACTGTTTGTACTGATTTACCTTAGTTTTATCCCCAGCAGACAAAGGACGTCAATATGATGTTAGATTGACGTTGTACCCCAATTTTGTGGGCTGTTGCATTTTGTCAATGTCCAACGGCGGACAGACATTGCATTTTGGTTACTTTCCAACGCAACCTAAAATCATCCAAATATCAACGTCTAATGATGTTACAGCTTGACGTTGTGTGGACGTTACCAATATGACATCTATCAGACATTAGATTTTGGTTCCCATACCTGACAAATAAATGTCAGTATTTGATGTTAATATGTTGGTTTAAGATGTTGGTTTGACATTGGATTTCAGTCACAAAACTACACAGTCACAACCTAAAATCAACCAAATATCAACGTCATTTCACATCATTTTTGGACATCAAAATAACATTACTCTAAGATGCCTGCGACCTAAATCTAACCTAATATTAGTGTCTTAATATTAATAGTGTCTTATTTATTTTAATATGTATCTTTGTCTACTTCTAAAATAATCTTCTCTCCATCCATATGTTATGTCAACACCTCTTTTATAGTCCAATGGTTTGTTTAAAATAATTTTATTTTATTGTATTTTTTATTGCAAAGCTCTTAGACACATTGGACCCATGGGGACTTTCCATGACTGACATGTGATTACAATGTGACAGCGTCCAACTGATTGCAATATGGAGTTTGAGGACTAGCTGTCATGTCATGTAAATAAGGTTGCTCTGCTATTAAAGGGCATTTCATCCTCCGTTAGTTTGAAGCATTAGCATCATTCTCGCCAGCGCGAGTGTGAGATGACATCAGCTGTCATGTGCTGGATATTGAGTCATTCGCTGTTCCATCTTTAGCCGAGACTCTCTTACCTCTTCAGAGTAAACAAGCTAAAGCTGCAGTTTTCATTCACATTAGGCCATGATTAAGCTGTTGATCTGTTTTTTATGAGTTATGCAGTCATTAAAATGGGCCGCATTATGGGCGGCTCAAGAAGTGCTTCCCTACTGACCCAGAGCTAATTTTCTTCTCCGCATGCATGCTGGATTTGATTTGTTGGTGCTTGCGGATGCAGATTGGAAAGATGCAAATTTGATTGTCAAATCATGTGCCATTTTCTTCTTTCTTGCTTTTAGCCTTTTCAGCCGCTGGCACCAAAGTCGTTGGGGTAGAAAAACATTTTGAAAGATGTAAATTGTCTTTTTTTTCCCTCCCATTGGGTGGGTGGGAGATGGTGGCTAAGGTGTCCTGTGCATCGAGTTGGAAAACTATTAGACGTCAGAGTCATTGCAGCAGAAAGTTCCCCATTATTTGAGGTGGAATGATAAAATGAAGGCACATCGGAGGTCACACATACATACTAAATAGACAGCTTACAGAGCAGTGTTTCTTCAATATAACTGGTGTCATTTCAGTGCAATTTGATTTTAATTTTATATTTAATTTTATTTATTTTATTTTATTATTTTATTATTTATTTATTGTTATTTTTTATTTTATTTATTCACGAAGCTTATCTTAAAAGGTGTATTGATTGTTTTAATAGCATGTCTGTTCCTGTGAACATTTGTGGCTGATTTTAAAGGGGTTTTGTTTCAGTATCAGTTTTGTCTCTCATACACTTTCATGGGTGAAATAAAGACATAAACGAGAAAATCTGTTAATATTACCGTATGAATGTGAAAATGGATTGTGCAGTTCCATTTAGTCTTTCGAAATATGTTAGATTATGCTTAAATTTGTACTTTTGCATGTACTTGAGTGCGGTTTTAGTCATTACTTTCTGAATCTCTAGAGCAGACTGATTCATGGGGAAAAAAATAACCAAGAACTAAAAATGGAAAATGTTTTATGTGCTTTGGCCATTTATTGGCATGTCAAAAACATTTTCAAATGCATGCTTTTGAAAACAGGCTTCAGACTAATGTATAGTCACATGTGTGAACTACAGAAAACAAAAACAAAATAAATTCGTGAAAATGTGACCATGTGAATTCATATTATGCGATCATTCCATAGGCATGTGTGTGTGTCTGTACTACCAAAACAATAATACCTGTCTACAGGAATGTATTGTGCACAGATGTTTACCAATAAACTTGAATTGAATTGAATTGAATTGAATTAAATGGAAATGTTAAACCAAATGATTTTGCCAACTACTGGCCTATAAAGCATTTTAGGCAGTTTTCTCAGATCTATATGAATGCATCTCATTTTGACAAGGCTGTTTGCAAAACTTTTTTAAAAAATGCAACAGAAAATTCATTTTGAAGCATATTATTGTTATGTATGCAGTTCAATCTGCTGATTAATAAAGACCCCTGATTAATAAAGGAACTAGCCGAAAAGAAAATGAATGAATGAATGAATGTCTCAATCTCAATTCAGTCTCATTGTTTTCTAGTATAACTGATTGTACTATTACTGTCATTTAACTATAGTTCCTCTGTTTGATGGTAAGCTATGCTGTACATTATTTTTGTACTAATAATGGTCTCTCTCTTTGTCTCTCTCTCTCTCTCTCTCTCTCTCTCTCTCTCTCGCTCTTGCTTCCACTGCTGCCATTGCTCCATTAGGTAAGTCTCTTTAATATTTAAAATATGTGTATCATTGTCTGTCACTCTTGTGAACAAATAAAAGTCCATCGTATTAATGGTGACATCAGTCACCAGAGACTCTAGATTTACAGTTAAAGGTTACTAGGTTGCTCTGATGTCAGAGGTTTAATGGCTGACGTCAGTGCATTTGTGGTTCATTTTAAAGTGATCACTCACCCAAAACTGAAAATAGTCACCATTTATTATTTTTAATGTCATTACAAACCAGTGAGTTTCAGCTATATATAATGTTAAAAATCATGCAATACAAGTGTTATTTTTTTATTGAGCATTGGAATGTGGCATGCTAAGTTGTAATATTTTCTGAGGAAACATAACAACTTTTATTCATTTTTTTACGGTGATTTACAGAAAAAGAAACACTTAAATATCATCCAGTGCAACAATATTTTATAGCAAGAATCTTTAAAACTGCAATTATTTGACGCAATTCACAGTGCAGCTACAAAATACTAATTAATTGTCATTTAAAATGTTCTTTTATATATTTGAATACAAGAATGTTGGTTAATTTTAACCTAATCATGTATGCTACATTGAATGACCATGGAATATTATTTATTAGGTACACCTTACTAGCACCAGGTTGGACCCCTTTTGCCTTTAGAACTGCCTTAATCCTTTGTGGCATAGATTGAACAAGGTACTGGTAATATTCCTCAGAGATTTTGGTCCATATTGACATGATAGCATCACGCAGTTGCTGCAGATTTGCCAGCTGCACATTCATGATGCGAATCTCTTCACCACATTCCAAGGGTGCTCTATTGGGTTAGGTTCTGGTAACTGTGGAGGCCATTTAAATACAGTGAACTTGTTCAAGAAACCAGTCTGAGATGATTCGTGGTTTATGACATGGTGCGTTATCCTGCTGGAAGTAGCCATCAGAAGATGGGTACACTGCAGTCAAAAAGGGATGGACATGGGCACAGAAGTTGTAAACATTAAAGCAGACTCTTTGCTTGCATTTGATATTGCTTTCTATGTATGTAAAATCAAACCAAAATGGCACATCACATCTTTGAATCCCTTACAATCATATATATGAACATCAGAAGAGATTATAAAGTGTTTTTATTTTATATTTGGGAGTATTTTGTACATCTATCTGTTATAAATAAGCCCATCATTCTAATCTAGCCTTAAATGTGACCTATATTAAATTTTGGGTCAGGTATAATGAGTATTCGAACTTTAATGCCTTTTTATTTTGATATTTATTCTAAAATCAATTGCTTATTTTTAATCCACATTGACAAAAGACCTCTGAATCTGTGAAATGCCTTCTGGGGCGTCTTTCGGGAGGCTCTGTGAAGTCTGAAACGGTTGGATGTGGAGCTGGCAGGGTCTTAATAAGATCTGGGGGTTGGGAAAAGAGAGGCGTGTAGAGCTGCCCTGAAAATACCCCACTTCCCCCTCGCACAGGAAGTGCTTATCTGCATATCCCAGGGGGTGGCAAGGCTGCATAATGCCAGTCTTACTCTCTGCTTGGCTTCCCTTGTCAATTCATGATGGCTTTAGGGAAAAAAACAGCAAAAAAAAAAAGATGTCGACTGCACCCGTAATGCACCATTTGCAATTATTGTATTTCTGGTGCTTAGACAGCTGCTGTACTGTAAAGAAGGTCATCCAGCTCTTTTAGATTCATGTCAGTAGAATGAGGCAAACCAATGGAGATGTGCTTTACTTTACTGTTGCTGGAGGCCAGATAGCAATTACCTGCAGCCCTGAGGCTATGAAAGTAGTCTGACCAAAGGACATATACTGTCGCATTTTGGGTGGTAAATATTTTTAAAATGCTTCAATATCTTCAAAAGAAATGCAGTCAAGTGCAATTGTGATGCATTTCAGGCTGATTTATTTTTGTTGTTGTTGCTTGCCGTTTGCTGTTGATTTGTCAAGCCACTGGAATATGGCGCTTACAGCCATGTAGTGTAATGTTTTTCAGAGCAAATTGAGATTTGGTGTGGAAAAGCATGTGGAGTCGGGTTTGATTTTATCCATGGGGAATTGATTGGATCAACTGCTGATTGTGGAGGGTTTCTCTCCTGGATCTTTGAGGAGACATTTTGACCTGGGCAATCAGGGCAGATGAAGGTCAAATTTATCTCAAGAATATCTCCATATCCTAATTCTTACATTTTTTTTTCTTTCTTCCAAATATACTCTTATTGACCACCCTTGGAAATCTAATTCTTTTTATAAAAGGCCACTGTGCTTTCTTTCCCCTTCTTAACCGCACAGCCAGAATAATTAATCAAACAGCCAAGAATAAAACATTGGCCTATCAAATAAAATACAACGCTAAGAACAAGACCGAAAAATGTAAAATAACCCAGGGTCATTTTTGATGAACAGTTAACGATTGGATTTTTAATAAGAGTTTAGAAATAATTTATTACCTGCTAGTGTTATTTTAGTGCCACTTCTGTAATTTGTTTTGTATCTTTTTCTTTTTAAATGACAATGAAACGTTCCAAAGTCTTGGAGATGATGTGAAACCATTAGACACAGTTGACAGGGTTCATACGAATGGAATTTTGACATGGCATTTTCCAGGCCTGGAAACGTTTTGGAAAAACAGAAAAGCCCACAAAGTTTTGGAAATGTCATGGAAAACAGATACTTAAATATAGGTTAGTTGTCTTTACTACTTTTCTGTCCTTGGCCAATCACATACGCTTACATTATTAATGCGGTGTAAGCATTATCTAAATCAATTTTACATGGATATAAATTGAAACTTAATGGATTGTTGCGTGTTTTACGATAAGCTGTAATAAATTTAAACATGGATTGTTTTTCTTTTACCGCGCATATGTAGACATTGCATGAACCATTAGGTCATGAAAATTTACTTGAAAGTCTTGGAAAAATCATGGAAAAGTCATGGAATTTTGATTAAAATGTGTATGAACCCTAATTTGAGTACAGAAATTTTAAAGGTTGATGTGAACTCATTCGTTCATTAATTTTCCTTTGGCTTAAGGCTGATTTATACTTCTGCGTCAAGTGTTCGGCGTGACCACGGTGCCTGCCTTGTGCAAGTCCTGCATTTATACTTCTGTGTGGTGTTTGTGTTGCACATCCGAAACACTAGCTAGCAGTAGGTTTTTATGTGTCGAGTTTCTTCAAGGGTGTTTTGTTTTTTCTGAACACTACAAGTAGCTATAACTCGCACATCTGCCGGTTCCCACCTCTGAATGAGCAACAATTTTAATCATAAGGTAAACACAAAACAAAAATTCCACCTGCAGCTCCTTCATGGGACTTGACACTTGTAAACATTCGCTCCATCGGGCTCGTGGCTCTCAGTGCCACCCAAGCTCATCACAGCTTCCATGCGTCATTGTGACACGTTACATTTTTTGAGAGGTGCGCATCAGCGTCACCGTCAGCCATGGCGAGGGCTATGCGACCGTGTGAAGGCTGCGCATGCGCTTGACGCAGAAGTATAAATCAGCCTTTAGTCCCTTATTCATCAGGGTTTGCCACAGCACAATGAATCAGCAACTATTCCAGCATATGTTTTACGCAGGGGATACCCTTCCAGCCGCAATCAGGTATTGGGAAACACCCATACACTTTCTCAGTTATACACACATACACTACGGCCAATTTAGTTTATTCAGTTCACCTGTACCACATGTCTTTGGACTGTGGGGGAAACCGGAGCACCTGGAGGAAACCCACGCGAACACTGGGAGAACATGCAAACTGCACTCAAAATGCCAACTGACCTGGCTGGGACTAGAACCAGCAGCCTTCTTGCTGTGAGACAACAGTGCTAACCACTGAGCCACCGTACTGCCTTGAAGTAAACTACATTTTAGAAATATACTCTGGTGCTGAGTCATAGAGAGCATTTGAGGCATTTAAAAACACTCTATGTTGGATACTGTATCAAGTCTTTAACCAGCGTCAATACAGGAGTAAAATGCTCTTATTTTTGGTCCCAGTTCAAATCCTGCTGTAGCAGCTGAGCTGTGGAGCAGGTGCAGGAGTGAAAGGCAGAAAGTGAATAGTTTGACTTTAACATCAGTCAAGTGCATCATGAAACTCTCTGCTCGGACCAGTGAACAGTGTCAGAAAACCATTTGTAAATGCTCTCGCTTTGCTTAAAGGGGTCTGAGGAATGACCCCAGAAGCTGGAGAGGCAGGTGTGTGTAGGATAAAACAGCAGTACCGCGTTGGCTGATGTGCAGCGGTCAAATGTTGTCAGGACCATTATCGGCATAGATGTTCAAGACTACAGTATACCAATCTATTCAACTAGACGCAAACACGCACACACAGAGAAACATCCGTACGCCCTCTGGCTGGCCTTGATCCTGATTAAATGCAGATATGCTGATAGCCGAGCAGAGTGTTCTGTAATAACATTGACGAAGATTGATGACTCTTGTCTGTCATTCCTTTATTATGGCCCTGCTGGTCTCTGATACCAGCAGTGTTTTCACTGAAAGCCCACTTTGACTGGATGATATTTAATAGTCACAACCTCAGCCTTTTCATTTATATGCAATAAAGTTAGCTGTTATATTAAAATAAGCTTGCTTTTTTAACATAGTTAAAGTCAGAATTATTAAACCCCCTGAATTATTAGCCCCCGTTTATTTTTCCGCCCAATTTCTGTTTAACGGAGAGCAGATTTCTTCAACACATTTCTAAACATAATAGTTTTAATAACTCATTTCTAATAACTGATTTATTTTATCTTAGCCATGATGACAGTAAATAATATTTGACTAGATAATATTCAAGACACTTCTATTCAGCTTAAAGTGACATTTAAAGGCTTAACTGGGTTAATTAGGTTAACTAGGCAGGTTAGGGTAATTAGGCAAGTGAATAGCTTAAAGAGGCTAATCATTTTGACATTTTAAATTAAAAACTGGTTTTAATCTAGCCGAAATAAAACAAAAAAACTTTCTCCAGAAGAAAAAATATAATCAGACATACTGTGAAAATTTCCTTGCTCTGTTAAACATCATTTGGGAAATGTTTTAAAAAGAAAATAAATTTCAAAGGGGGTTTAACAATTCTGATTTCAACAATATATTCTAAAAGACCAATTTAAGTATGCATATATATATATATATATATATATATATATATGCATAATAATTGTAGTAGCAGTAGTGGTAGTACTACTACTACTAATAATAATAATGATATTAATAATAATGCATATTTTATTGTATACTAATTTAAGTAATGTTGCTTTTATTTAATATTTTTGTGTTTTGAAATGTATTTTGTTCACATCTTCTTTATTAATAATACTATTTCAAAAAGTAATTATTGATAATAATATTAAAAAGTGACTCTTTAAAATAGAAATAAATATTATTTTATTATGTGCCATAATTATTATCTTTTTATATTTGTTACCAAATACAACATCCTCTTTTCCAATGGTTTTTTATCCAGATTACACTTAATAATATTGCATACTATTACAAAGTAATGTCAATAGTAATTCATTATGTTAAAATACATATATATGTTACATATGTATTATTTAATTATTCATAGAATCCTTACAGTAATATTATTAAAAATCAGAATAACCATTTTCTCTTTAGATATATTTTATAATGTAAATTAATCCTGTAATATCAACGTCCATGTTAATGTGATGGGAATAAATGTTGTTAACTGTTTATCAGTTTATTAAAATGGTTCTTTGCGTGTTCACAAATTAAATACTACAAATATTTGTAAAGACAGTTAAGAAACAGTCTCCACAAATAAATACAACAAATTCACCACAAATTAATACTAATATTTAAAAAAGGTATTACAACATACAGGAAAAAAGTTGTAATACCTTTTTTTAAATACTAGCATTAATTTGTGGTGAATTTGTAGTATTTATTTGTGGAGACTGTTTCTTAACTGTGTTTACAAATATTTTAAGTAACTTTAGAGTTTCTTACATAAATTCTCGTTTACCCATAAAAACAAAGCTGGTAAAATGCCTCCCTCTGCTGGTCATCATCAGCTTTACATCAGTCTCAAATGATGATTTACAGACCTCCTCCTCCGCTATTAAAATGTCAGCAGCACACCCATTTACCGCAGTGAACTTCACATCATTAAGAGCTTGATTGATCAAAGTCAACACTGGCCTGTTTAATTGTGCCTGACCCTGATGTTGACTCCGCCTCTCTCTCATTCTCTCTCTTTTTATCTTATCCTCTCGCTCTCTCTCTCTCTCTCTCTCTCTCTCTCTCTCTCTCTCTCTCTCTCTCTCTCTCTCTCTCTCTCTCTCATTCTGTGTGTTGCTGCATTGGTTCATTATGTTCTGCTCTTATATACAGGAATCATTCTGGGTCAACTGACCTAAGTGTTTAGATTAGCAGCGGTCAACTGTGATGTGGGAAAAGGGTCAATGCGCTACCTACTGCATTAACAGTGCTGTGTGTGTTTGCTGAGTCAGAGCAAGTCATTATACTGTGTGCTCATCCTCCATCAAAATCCATATGGTTCTACTGACATATTAAGAAACCCTATGGAGAAATCATTCATATTCATAATATTCATGAGCTACTCTGCATATTGTTTCCCTGTGCACTGCTTGTTCACAACACACACACACACACACACACACACACACACACACACACACACACACACACACACACACACACACACACACACAAGCACTTAAACCTGGACAACATATTGAGCAAAACCATTTGTATTATTTTAGCAATATAGCCAAAAATACATGCTATGGGACAGAATTATAGATTTAATGGCAAAATAATTATAATATTAAGTAAAACTCATGTTTCATAAAGACATTTTGTAAAATTATTTGTGTAAATATATCAAAACAAAATGTTTGTATAAAAACCCCCAGATTCCCAGATTCACTCAGCGATGCAATGTCAGACATAATGCACCCAATGGAGTGAGTGACTGTGACGGGTTGGGTTAGGTGAGCACATTAAGAAGCATTGGATGCAGCTCAGATTGCACTGCACCAGGTCTGCATCCAGACCCCTCTCACTGGCTCAGCCGGGACTCAAACCAGCAACCTTCATGCTGTGAGGCGACTACTAAGCACTGAGCCACCATGCCGCCCCATTCTTGATTTTATTGCAAAAAAAAAACATCCCAGCTTGTACAAGTATATGTAAAGGGTTTGTTTTCCTATTTTTTTGGCCCTAAAACTTCCTGGTGTTTTTTTTTTTTCAGATCAGCTCTTTTTGACACCTACTGCACTATTTTCCCTGTCAATCCACCTTCACATGCTCACATTTGCAAGCTCTGACCGTCTCCAGCTACATTTTCTGTGCATTTTGTTGCCCTCTTGTGGACGAAAGCTATGTTTGATGGTGTACATAATGGCTTTTGGTCAATTAGTCGCTGTTTTAGGACAGGAGAAGTTCGATTAGAGAGGCGCAGAGGTTGTGGGACTGTTGTCCTGGGTCAGAAACAGAAGCGCAGACAGAATGCGACGGCTGCTGCATGGCTGGGCCGGGGTCCCGCATGCATGGAGACCCTGTTACGCCGATCAGACTCCAGACAAGGAGGAGAAAGCAGGTGCAGGACAGGAAATGATCAGCCAAGGTGAGAACAGAAGCTGGAGGGAAAATGGCATACCTGTTTTTGGTGTTATAGTTTTGTTGGGGCATTTCTGGAAGACTAACAGGCAAGCAGAAATGAGCAAAGATTTGATTTTATGTACAATTATTATTGTTTGGCAGCACATTCACACAAGGTGGTTTGTTTGTGTGTAGGGCTATTTATCCTCAGATGAAATTAATGTAAACTATTGTCTTTATGTGCTAAGCTTTTGTTTGTTCGTTCATTTATTCATTTATTCTACATATATGATTCATCAGATGTGAGCATATAAATTATTGTCTTGTGATTATTAATCACTATTGTTTATTTTACATATATACTTCATTAGATGAATTTGATAGGAATAAAATACTACCTTTAAGTTATTTTTCAGTCTTCTTTTATTTTATTATTATTTTATATTTTACATTTAACTTAATCAGATGAATAATAATTTAAATCAATAAACTATTTGCTAATTTACCATTTTTGACAGGTTGTTTTGATTTTGTGATCTTTAGACAGTGATCGTATTTGCATTAGCAAACACAATGATTATTAATAATGGTCATATCAGTTTTGAGCGACATTAAGAATGGATAATCACTCATTTACTATTACCTAGTTGCTAATTAACCTCTGAAGGCCCAAGGTGTTTTTTACATGCATTTTTATTTCTCTTTGCTATTTGGGCTGATTAGAACCTAATTAGAATAAAAACCTAAGTATCATCTTTTGACACAATGTACTTTTAGAGAAAAATGATGTCCATATATGTGATCTCATGGTCCAAATTTACATAAAACACTTTTTCCTGAATTTCTTTTTATGCATAATTAACATAGACATTTTCTTTAACTTGCTTTGACTATCAGAGTGTAAAAACTATTTTTTTTTTTACCATTTGGACAGTTAAAAAATACTGTTTGGGACATTTCATATGCTGCAAAACCCTGTATGCCTAACAAAATATGAAACATTCAAAGTATTTTAATTAGCCACTTTATAGCTAAAATGTGCTGTCTACGTATGTGGACACTCAAGCCCTAAGAGGTAAACATGCATATTACTAACATATTACCTTTACTTATAAAGCACATATTACTGACTTATTCTAGATCAGTGGTTCCCAAACTTGTCAACCCAAGACCCCCAAAATAACAATGCCAGTGACTCCCAATATCCTCTGAGGTGCTTATAAATATACAAACCTTGCACTCGACAGTGCACACATACCAATAAGCCCAAGTCTATTGATCATTTAATTTTGAAGAACGCCACTTCGAGACCATCCTCAATGTTCAGTTGTGGCCTGTGTTTATTTTTTATGTACATGAGCGCCGTAAAGGTCTCAGAAAGTTTAACCCGGTGCCATAAAATCAATGTGCTGCGTCTTTAATATAACATAATCCCCCCAGGGGGCGCAAAAAAATTGAACGGCTGATGACTTTTTATTTGCATGTTGTTTTTTTAAAGTAACTCTTAACTACTCAATCTTATTTTCAAAATTGTCATATCATGTGTTTTCAGTTGTTATATGCATGTATCATGCTTTTATGATAGTCATAATGTAAATTTGGTCATAACTAGGTTAAACCTACCCCTGAATCTAAACTTAACCCATGCAGTTAACTTGTGTGACCCAGTACTTAAAGTACGTCATAAGGTCAAGGTCAACTTTCTTTATATAGCACCTTAAAACAATATGAATGTTGACTTAAAATGATTAACGATTTGATAGACAGGACAATATATGCTACAATATAATAAAAAAACAATAAAAAAATCAATGTAAAAAATCTATATAGTTACAAGTCCTAACAAAAGAAACAAACTAATTTATATCAATAGGCCAGAGAGAAGAGGTAGGTTTTGACTGATTTTTTTTTAAACACTTAATATAGATGAAGCTCTAATTTCTAAAGGTAATGTGTTCCAAAGGTTTGGAGCATAGACTGAAAAAGCTCTGTCTCCTTTTGTTTTAAGCGGGATTTAGGAACAATTAGCAGGAGCTGAGCAGAGGACCTGAGGGATAAAATTCATATGCGTAAGATAAAATAAAGTGCAATCAAACATGTTCTCTCATCTAAAGTGTGATCTTATTATTTCAAGGGAAGTAAATAATTGCAATACTAACCATATTTTATTTTATAAAAACATTTTTTTTTTTTACTTAATGATCATGGAACTTTTCAAAGTTGCTTTCAAAATCCACTGGGATGAAAGATCTGGCCTGCTGCTTCTGCAAGTGTCTGTGGGTGTTTTTTTCCAGAGCGAGGGAGAGTCTGCTCTAGCAAACAGCATGTGTTTGATGTGGCCTTCAAAGAGAGAGACAGAGAGATGCTGGAAGATCCTTTGTTAACTCTTTCTGTGGGCTTCCTGGATGGAAACTGATTCGCGTTTGTTTGAGAGATCACCGTCATCAGTGTTTCATCATGCTTGGTGCTCAATCTCCCAGAAACAATGAAACTGATTGCGTGTGACTGGATTGAAGGTTTCATTTGGCTCTCTGGTGTAGCGACACTCAACGCTCTTGTGTTTTAAATCCCCATCAGTCCGTGTTTCCCCACCGCTCTTTCATCTGGAAAGAAGGCACTTTAATCTTGTTTGATGGCGATGCTTGGATAGACCTATTAATCGCTTGAGTTGCACCTTGGCTGGAAGACGAGCCCGTCTGACAGGGACATCTGTGAGATTTTTGGTCTTTCAAAATAATATTTCCAGCCCACTTATGCTGTAAACCGTAACTGCGCTGAACTGTCTATCTGATGTGAGCCTGTTTGTTTTTTCTTGGCACCTATCCTGAGTTGCAAATGGTCCTGATGGAAGATTTCCGCTCAAGGCCAAAAGCATTGCTTTTTGGGATATAAGGTGAGGTTGGCATCACACTCCATAATAGTGTCCAATCATATCCTTCTGGAGATGCCAGGGCTTTTTATTTCTTCTTCTTCTGCCAGTCTTTCAGTAATGGTATGCCTTTTTTAAGAGGCGTTTGGGGGAGCCTGATAACTGCTGAGCTGATTAGCCAATGTCACGCTGGTGTTTGTGAAACTTCCCAAGCTCCTCCATCTGCTGGAAATGATAGAAATGAAATGTTATGAGAGGATATTATGGGAGTCTTGCCATGTTGTATAATTTTAAGTGCCCCGGTTCATGGTGATGCTGTATGTTTATTGGTAAGACGTGACGTTTTTTGTTTTTTCCCTGGTTCATCTTTCTTTGCCTGTGCTGTTTTATAAGCTAAAAGCAGGCCGATGAGCATCATCTCTTCTGTTGGTTAGTTCATAAATTGCACAGCACATCAGTTAAACCAAGTAAACTTTTTTTCTGCATTATCTATCGAGTTGCACAGATAATTGCGGTCAACATGTTTGTTGTTTTTTCTTTTCTTTTCTGCGCGCGTGTGTGTGTACTGCAGTTGCATCACACTTTTGCAGTTATAGTTTACTCTGTAAATAATATGACAATAATTCTGTCATCATTTACTCACCCTTGGCTTGTTCCAGACATTTTTTTGTTCTGTTGAACACAAAAGAAGATATTTTGAAGAATGTTTGAAACCTGTAACCATTGACTTCCATAACATTTGTTCAACATAGGCTCGTTATGAAAACTTAGCCCTATATACATTTCTGGAGATCATTAATTATGTAGCCAGAAGTACGTATGGCTGCATTTCCTCTTTTAAAATGAACGCTTCGAGGCAGTATGACGCCGTTCCTTTTCTCGCTTACCAGCTGAAAGTTTACCTCCAACATTCTTCTATGATCTCTGATGTATATCTTTTGTGTTCAATGGGGGAAAAAAGAAAAAACTAGTTTGGAAAAACATCAAAGCTGAGAAAATTATGAGGTTTAGGG
Organism: Danio aesculapii; assembly: GCF_903798145.1. Taxonomy (NCBI): domain Eukaryota; kingdom Metazoa; phylum Chordata; class Actinopteri; order Cypriniformes; family Danionidae; genus Danio; species Danio aesculapii. The sequence continues at coordinate 46,167,122 of NC_079438.1, forward strand.
TGAACTATCCCTTAAACTTCACAGTATATAGTGATGATAACTTCATCTCTGAAATCTGGACTTTACTAGAACTACGTTAACCTGCTTTGACACAATCTACATTGTAAAAGTGTTCTATAAATAAACATGAATTGAATTGAATGATTACAATGACAGTCTATGACTATATATTTAATGCAAATATTTATTTGTGATAGTTTTTTTTATATTAATGTACAAAGTCATAATAATAATATAATATGGAGTGTACATGGTATTATAACATAAATATTGAAATGCTAGCAATGGGTCAAATATGGACAAACTCATCTGTTGTGTTAAAAACAAATAAAATTTAAGTTGATAAAATATACCCAACATTGAGTCAAGTTTTTAACTCAACGGATGGGTTTATCCATATTTAGAGTGTGCAAATAATAATAATTATGATTATTATTGTTGTTGTTGTTATTACAGTTAATACTTTGAAAAATGTTTGAAGACAAATTTTATTATTAACTAATATGTTCATCAATTATTTTATTATTGTTGTTGCTGTAGTTGTTAACGGCAATAATAATAATAATAATAATAATAATAATAATAATAATAATAATAATAATAATAATAATAATTACACAGTGGGTAGCGCTGTTGCCTTACTCTACATGCTGGTTCGAGCCTCAGCTGGGTCAGTTGGCATTTCTGTGTGGAGTTTGCATGTTCTCCCCGTGTTTGCGTGGGTTTCCTCCATAGACGTGCGCTATAGGTGAATTGAATAATTTGTCCGTAGTGTATGTGTGTAAATGTTAAAGTGTATGGGTGTTTCCCAGTGATGGGTTGCGGCTAAAAGGGCATCCGCTGTGTAAAACATATTCTGGATGAGTTAGCGGTTCATTTCGCTGTGGTGACCCCTAATTAATAAAGGGACTAAGCTAAAACAAAGTTAATGAATGAATTATTATTACTACTCAATTTAGGATAAAATATTATGATTAATATTCTTATGTTAGAATAGATCTAAGTATTTGTTCATTTGCTAAGTGTGTTACTGAGATGGTAAAAGTGCCTCATTTTCATCACACCATGTGACGCAAAACCAGCACATATTGGCCAGACCTTCAATTGGCTTCCATTAGACTGAATCAATATAGAGCTTTCTCTAAACCTACTAGAGAGAGAGAGAGAGAGAGAGAGAGAGAGAGAGAGAGAGAGAGAGAGAGAGAGAGAGAGAGAGAGACGGCCATGAGTGTGTTTTAATTTCCCCATCTCCTAATATGATGATTAAACAAACATTAAAATAATAAACATTACATTTAAAAGAATAGTAAAATTACATTCAAATAATAATACAATCACTGCAACTAAAATGGCAGTCAAACTCAGATTATTATTTCAAGGAGTTTCAAAGCATAGAGGAACCAAAATAGTTTTATGAATTGTAGATGAGCTTAATCAAAGTTAGCTTAATATATTAGACATGTTCTGTGCTTTTAATATTTAGCCTTAAACATTTCATGAAATTACTTTTTAATCTGCTCTTCAGTGCCATGGTTTGGAACTGTAAGTGGGTGGACATATGATACAATATTCTCTAATTAAAGTGATAAAAAGGCCAGCGTTTCAGTTCTTAAATATTAAATCAAGCACAATTATACTTTCATTGACTACAATTGAAAGAAAACCATGCTGGATTCAGTTTGTGTGAAGATTGATCACAAAAAGCTGTATTATCGGAGACAAGAAAAATATTAACAGCTCTAATTAATCTCAATTTTCAATATCTTCTCGAAACTATTTATTTCCTTTGGCATCTTTTGCAGTAAAAAATCTGTATGAATCATCATGTATGCCTCTATATTTGTTTATTTTTTATTAGTACGCATCATTGCAAGCTAGCAGTGATGTTTATTTACACCAATAGCCGCAGATTTCAGTCCAGTCATGGGGGATGATGTGCAAACTGTTTATGTGGGCTGAAAGAAATGATAGTTATATATTTGATTTATTGAGGCTGCGTTATATAAGGACTCAGTTGTGACGCATTTAAAGGGACAGTTCATTCTTCATTTGCTTATCCTCCGTTTTTCACAAACGTTGTTTGAGTTTCTATATTCAGCTGAACACAGAAGATGATATTGGAGTAAAAATCTTGAAAACCAATAGTCATAAGCCCAATGGAAGGTTGCTGGTTTGAGCCTTGGCTGGGTCAGTTGGCATTTCTGTGTGGCGTTTCTCTCCGTGTTTGTGTGGGTTTCCTCCACAAGTACAAAGACATGCAGTAAAGGTGAATTAGGCAAGCTAAATTGTCCGTAGTGTATGTGTGTGAATGAGAATGTATGGGTGTTTGCTGGATAAAACATAAAACATATGCTGGATAAGTTGGCGGTTCATTCCGCTGGGGCAACCCCTGATTAATAAGTGACTAAGCCGAAAAGAAAATGAATGAATGAATAATCTCAATGGCAACTCTTCAAAATATCTTGTTTAACAGTAAAATAAAGGTTTGGACCCAAAAGAAGAGTGTAAATGGTTGATATGTTTTCTTTTTTGGTGAATTTTCCCTTTAATGCATCATAACTGAACCCTTTAAGGGATAGTTCACCCAAAAACGAAAATTTAAACACAAAAGAAGTAATTTAAAAAAATGTAGGAAACCTGTAACCTGCAATGGTTTAGGATTCACTTTCTTCAAAATACTCTAAAGAAACTGTAGGATTCATTAAGTGTTAGTAAATAGTGAGTACATTTTCATCTCCTATCAATAAAACCAGATTCCCCACTCCTTCAATATGTGCATTTCAGTGTGTCAGAAGTTGAAAAAATAATTAGCTCTTTAATCCTTACCTTCCAACACTTCTGTTTTTCCCAGGAATCTCTTGTATTTCAGAACTTCTCCTTCTACCCTCCTGTACTGTTATTTCTCCTGGAAAACTCCCATAATCACTCCTCTCCCTCACTGTCCTCAGCTTTATGGTACAGTCTGTAACACCCCTGGGATGCCAACTTTGGTATAGTATCCGATCACATCAGCCGGCCAAAACCCGCTCCATAGTAGTTGCTAACACCACAGTATAGTTATTAACCCGCTTCTCTACAGTGTTATTCAGACACCTCACCCTCGAACACCCCCACACCGATCTCCCGGATTTTCAGAGAGAAATGTTGGCAGGTGATGAACACTCTTTTCGTTAGCTTTATAGTGCAATTCATTGTACTCACCTCTAGAGGCTGCTAATGTTCTACAAAACAGAAAGCAGCTTTCCTCGCCATTTCAGCACCAGTGCTGCTGGACAGCTCCCGCCATTGTCCCGCTGCTCTTTATAGACTGAAGGCTTTTTACTGCTCGTGTATAATACTTCAGTGCTTTGTTCTTTGTGTACAACATGTTCCCGTTCTGACATGTTCTAGTCTAATGCACGGTGCTTCAATTTGACATGGTCTGTTTAATCCCGACCTCAAGATATACAGCCTTCACGATAATGACAGCAAATTGTCGAATGGCTTTTTTTTTCTTTTAATAGTTGTTCACATAGCTCGAATAATTGTTGTTTTCCTCCACAAGAGCCGTTATGAGATTCTTGCTCCTCCAAGACGTGCATTTCAGTATGTCAGAAGTGGAAAAATAATCAAGTCTTTGATGAGGCGAGCAGTCGGAGGGATGTTTTGAACTGTATTTTCCATCTGTCCAACATAAACGCTCTCAGCATCTAATGGTGGATTTTGCCAGGACTCCCTGCCAGGCGTCAGGGTTTGGTCTAATAACAGACCGGTGTGTCATGTTTATGTTCATCCTTTCACATCGGCTCGCACCAATTACGTGCGTTCATGGCCACGCAAATGTTAACGCGAAGATGAAGCCCTTATGGAGCCGTTTGCGCTTCGTGTCATGCAGCTGTCACCTTCAGAGCTGTTAAGAGAAAGCAGAAAGTGTCCTGCTGCTTTGATTGCCATTCCTGCCACGCTCTTCCCTGGGAAAATTGATTGCGCCATCCCGGGAGACGAACAAGAGACTTGATTCCTGTTATTTAGGGATGTTTCGCAAACATGTGGTCGCTGTAATTGAGATTGAGGTGGTCATCGTTGAGCTTGAGGATATTCCTGATTTCTCCACGAGCTTAAAAATGGCATGAAATATACATTGAATACAGGCATATATGAATATATGTTTGCATAGTATGAAATTTATATATTTTCACATATATTTTTTATGTAAACGATTTTTTTATATTAAAATTTACAATTAAAAATAATTGTAGGTAAATGTATTGATTATGGACTAATTTATACATGTGTAACTGTCATATTTTTTACACTTGCAATGGAATAAAAATGCACTTAATTTAAAATGAATTATTAATATATATTCTATATTTATAGTATATAATAATTTATTGAATGCAGTTAACTGTATTTCTATATTTTATATAATATATATTGAATGCAGTTTTTATTTCAATTTTATTTATATATTTTTTTCCAATTTTATGCATTTATTTTTGTATTTGCAATGTTTATATATTAAATATATGAAACTAAAATTAAGCAGTTAAAATGTATACATTTATATCCAGTATATTAAAATAATTTTTTTTTTATTTTTAAAATACTTTAAAACTCGCATCTCGAGTCATTTCATAGAGTCTTCAAACATATTCCTTGTTGATTAAATATTATATGCAAATGCGCATCCCAAACAGGGAACATTTGTCTTGTGGGTTTCTCACGCGGGATGCATAAATTACAGCTCGCATGCATGGAGTATTTTGGAATAGAGTCGAGCTGAATTTTTTAATTTAAAAGTTAATTTTTAATCTGTAGCCATGGTGAAAACGTCAGTGATTTACTCGGTTTGTTTCCCTTTCTGGGCCGTATTCTTTAAATATGAGCACATAGAGGCCTCATATATGTGGCACTGGTGGGTCTTAAACAGTGGGAGAGTGTTTCAGTTCACTGACATCTCCATAAAATTTGCACAGAGCTGACAACACGCTCTCAGATGCAGCGCGCTTCCTCTGAGCCTTCATCCTCTGCACTCATCAAATTAAGCACATAACAGACAGGCTTTGCCATGCTCTGCCCATGTTCAAAAATATATTTCTGCTGAGCTTAACACCATTCTGGACATTTTGACAATTTAATTACTATGTACAGTTTTTTACATTTTTAAAATAAATATAGTTAACATTTGTGTGTGTGTGTGTGTTGGAATTGGCATGAATATTTGTTTTGGGTATAACTACTGTAACTGGGTAGTGGATGTGCATTTAGAGGAAAAAATGTTAAAATGTTGTGCACTGTAAAAAAAAAAATTGACCTTTGAGTTGACTCAACTTTCAGCCCAGTTACTTCACTTGACTCAATTTAAGTAAACTCAAAAATGTCCTGAAGTTTGTTGCATTAAATTTTTAGGATGAGTCAACTTTGTTTTTTTTAAAGTGTGTATTCTTTCCTTTTAAGACAAGATGAAGAATTGTTAAGAGTTTAATCTTCACTTATTTTGAAGATTTAGAATGGAAAATGTTGAAGTTCAGGACGTTGCTGTTAGCCCTTTCTCGGGTGGAGAACTAATGGTAACTGCTTCCACATTGTTGACATTGATTACTGTATATAACACTATTTTTAAGTCATGAATGTTCAAATGGCTTGTAATAACACTCCAGCATTTTTTTTTACAGTGAGTATTTCCATGAGTCCTCCTCAAGGGGTTTAAAAATGCGCGAAACATATAGGCCTTTTTACAGTTATTAGCTGTAATCATGTGACCTGCTTAATTTGACAGTAAAATTCCGAATACAACATTTATTCATAAATTTTCCTTTTGCTAAGTCTGTATTTCAGAGGTTGCCACAGCGGAATGAACCGCCAACTTATCCAGCATATGTTTTACGCAGTAGATGCGCTTCCAGCAGCAACCCAGTACTTGGAAACACCCATACACTCTCGCATTCACACACACTCATACACTACGACCAATTTAATTTATTAATTTCACCAATAGCGCAGGTCTTTGGACTGTGGTAGAAACCGGAGCACCCGGAGGAAACCCACACCAACATGGGGAGAACGTGCAAACTCCAACTGGTCCAGCCGAGACTCGAACCAGCAACCTTTTTGCTGTGAGGCGACAGTGCTAACCACTCAGCCACCGTGCTGCCCTGAATACAACATATTACTGTGAATTTTTACAGTTAAATCCTATAAAGAGGTACTAATGTAATTTACTGTGAAAAATTACAGTAATGCTGGGATTTGTTTACAGTGTAGAGAAACCAACATAAAGCGGTGAACATCCTAGAACGAGCACTACCAATCTGCATTTTATTATATTATAATTCCAGTTCTGAGATCAGTCTCTTTTTTATTTGACCAATCCATAGGTTTGTCCATTAAGTTTAAACTGAAATAGTCAACAGAATATTCTGGTCCCTCAAACTCTGTGTTCAAGATTTTAAAGAAAAGAAAAGTGGTTTAATCCTATTGGTTCAAGATTAATTATAATAAATAAACATCATTCAGTTTTGTGGAAATGTGTCATGATTATATTACACTAATGATCTATATTTAATATATAACCACGTGCAATAATGCATCTCTCATCTTGACATAGTAACAGTCCAGAGCATTATTTATCCAAGTGCACAGACAGATCCCTGTATGTGTGTAATCTGATCTGTATGCATAATCCAAGCAGCAAACCTCATCCCTCTCTTCAGGAACATTGATCCACTTGTCTGGACCGTCAACCTGGACGTTTGACAAAATTAAAATGTAGAGAATAGAAAAATCAAGGGGGGTTGACGAGAGAGAGATTAGACCCTCTTTGGCTTTTATCTGACTCTTCTTACAAGCATCAGGGGAGGATCGGAATATGGTGGCGATGACCTTAATACTTTCATTCACGCTAAACACACATTCGGGCATTTTCCATACACAGAATCAGGCCCCTTTAATACCCGGCCCCTTGTTGTCGTCAGGCTTATCTTGCTTCTAAATGTTTGATAATGCTAAGAGATACTGCCATTGACCTAAATGCATGCTATGTGTGGTATAAAAGCACTGCTGCCTTGTAAATTACCCAAGTCCACCTTTGATACCAATATGACTGGCATTATGCAAATTTAAGGAGTAAATAAACAGAATCTATTGGCTAATTAACAGTTCTGAAATGTGTATTTGAAGGTGCGAGAGAATCTTGTTGTCGGATGTGCAGAAATTAGTTCTTGTCTCCGTTTGAAGTGGCAAAAAATAATGCGATTTGGTATTTTAGTGTCCATAATGATAATTATTCTGCTCTCGACTTTGGGGGAATTGATAGCTCTTAATTGCGCTCTTATGTAAGGGTAACTTTGATTTTTTTCTTTTTTTTTTCCGCTCAAATAAGCATCTGCAGATTAAGAGGAAAGCAGATGATAACATCACTCTATCCCAAATGGTTATATAATTGGTTTATGAATATGATATATTGTGTTGTGTATATAATATAATATAATATAATATAATATAATATAATATAATATAATATAATATAATGGGAAGGAACAAATACTTCGTTACTGTACTTAAGTAGATTTTTCTGGCATCAAACCACAAATCACAAATACATGTACTTTCTTTTTAATTAAGCTTGTTACTTTCGTTTTAATGTGTTTTGTGGCGTGATCTATATTATTTCTTGTCATTGCACAATTTGAATGCCTTTTTGATTCAATCGATATACTTTTTGTCAAACATTTATAGCTTTTATCTTCAAGCCACGATCGTGAAGCAACAACATCCACGCATGTTTTTTTTTTTTTTCCTCACTGCTTTAAAATGACTGAGGTGGGATAGTGCTGCTACCTGTGTAGATTACGCAACGGGCACACACGCAGACTCCAGTGGACTTTAGATTATATGCAAAAGCATACTTAAATAGGTAAACATTTGGAAATATACATTATTTTGAAAGCATGATTATTTTGTATAGATACATAAAGTGCAGTAAAATAGGTATCGTAATGAATACTTTTTACTTAAGTACATATTTCAGGCCATGCTACTTTACTCTTACTTGAGAACAAAAGTGAAGTCAGTATCTTCAACTTTTACCGTCGTTTTAACATGAGTATCTGTATTTTTACTTGAGTAAAAGATGTGTGTAGTTTTTTCATGTCTGAATATAATAATTAGTATAATATAATATAATATAATATAATATAATATAATATAATATAATTGTATTATGTTTTGACTTGAAATAGTGCAATGTTATATAGAGCAAACTGTTTTTATTTATTATTTTTTATTTGATGATTAAAAAAAGATTATAGAAACTCTTACTGGCCACCTATACAGTAGTTACCACTTGGTGACCACATATGTTAATTTAGCAACAGAATGGCATCACCTTAGCCACCTCCCAGTCTAAGAGTTACATTTGCATTCGCATATATACATATAGTTGTTGATCTAGATGTATTTTAAAGTTATGCTTGGTCAAACCCATTGTTAAAGGAGCTATGAGGATGATGATGTGGTCGGTTTATAAGATTGCGGTGAGTTCGCTCTGGAATGTCCAGTGAATGATTTATTAATATAATAATAATAATAATAATAATAATCTTAAAGACGTTTATCGACATTCATACTGCCAAACAAAACAGCTATTTTAAAGCAACCCCACAGAAAATGACTGAAAGAGGCCGGGTCTTTTCGAGTAATTCTACATCTAATCTTCAAGCAATTCGACATCTAATTACTCTGATTGCAAATTTATGTTAATGAATCGATTGAATCTAAACTGCGCTCATAAAGGATAATAGGTCCAGCGCATGTAATACGTCTTAATGGGAAAGTTCATTTCTGACACCTTTTGCAAATAACAGCAATTTTATCGACGGTGGAGTCAGTGGTCTCCTGCTGTGCTCAGGTACACCAGCTACTCCTGAGTACACCAAGCATGCAACTTTAAAAGCCCATTCAGATCAGACCGAGTCTCAGATGAGACGCATCAGCCGCGCTCTGCGTGCTCCTCTGTCGCGCGCGCTTTCCTTGGATTTTATACATGTGGAAAAATATGATTTGCGGTTATAAAGCACGGATTTAAGCGTTGCGGGGACGTAGTGCATGACTCGAGCTCTGCACCGCGTACGGACTCTGCCTTTCTCCGGTGGGACGCGGCGCCTCTGCTTGCTATGTATGTGCGCGGAATTGCTTGCACCGGAGCCCTTGGATGAGCACTTCGGCTGAGCTAGTATGATAGCCGTCTCCTTCAAATGCCGATGCCAGATACTGCGGAGAGTGAACAAAGGTACGGTCTCGGTGGTTTTCATCCTTCCCTATGGCTAGTGCTGCCCTCCCCGTTATGCGAACGCGTTCTTGAATGATCTACGGACGTTTACGCAGGGCATTTAGACGCAGAGCGGGGTCACCGGACCTGATGGAGCACAACGGATGGTCATCAAACCGCGTGCCTTTGTTTTGAAATGTTCTCGCATGAAGCCAGGAGCCAAAAAGACGCACTGGAGCATCTCTCACCCGCCCCCATTTGATTAATATTTAACAGCGGTGAGCTGTAGTTTGGTGGACTGCTTAGTGCACTTGTAAGGGAACAGAACATGCTGCGTTTTTAAGAAGAAATAAGAATATGCCTGACAGCTTCTCCCCTGTTAATTATTTACCTGAAGGCACAGTGCTTCGTGCTGGGGTTTGGGATTAGGGTTTGTCTGTTGATTGTGGTAAACAGGCTGGATGTCAGCAGGGTTTGTTTTAAGCATCTCTAGAGCAAACTTAACTGAATCATGATGAGTTGCGTGTCATGTTGCATTTTGACTGGTGGGCTTCTTTGTAGGCTGTTCGGTGACTATAAATAGTGGGAGGACTGCTAGACTGAATTATTTTTCTGCGTTTTCCCTTGACTAGTAATGGTTTGTGTGACTTTGCCAACTTGGCAATGCTTAAGAGATGTGAAATGGTGGAGTTGTCATAAATACTGCAAGTTGTCCTCCCTCAGGGGAAAACACTTGACCTCAATAAGATGAGTAAATACCCAGTTGGCTGTGTGTAAAAAAAAAAAGAAGCATGTTGGCCAGAATGAAGATCCCTTTCATCCCTGCACAAATCAGTTTTTAACTGGATGGTTGAGGGTTCTGCGTGTGCTTGTTTCTGGGCTTTAAGGTATCTGGTGTAAACTTGTATCTGCAGATGTTCGCATCTGATTTCCCCTGACACGCTCTTGATGCTGTTGTGTGTCTGTCCTATAGTTTCCCCTATAGATCTTTCCTCCTGGGGTTTGTTAAATCTACAACGTGGTTGAGCGTGTCCCAAATTCCACTTTTTTCTTTTCTATGACACAGATCTGGTGGATCATGGCATGAGCATTTACAAATCTCAACAAAACTGGTACACTCTCAAGTAGTGTATGTATATTGTGTGTTTGCTATTATTATTCTTGACAGCCTGTTCTGGAGTTCAAGTTAGGGGAATTCATCCATCTTTGTGGCCAATAGAAGATCAATAAGTGACAGTGTGTCCTTAAAGTTGAATTTAAAGTAGAGTATATTGCATGTATTTACAACTTAGATTTATTATTTATGTGCTGAATTTCTGTTTTTAAAACTGCTGAACTGTTGCAGTGTCCAGACAAATTAAGCATGCTTAGAGTCCTGCTTGAACATGGCTTAATACTGTACATGATGTTGCATTCATGAAACCATTAATACACACATTTAGCTAAATGTCTTTTAATATGTAATTTTGCACATTCCTTGAATTTGAATTCAATGTGGCTGGAAAATACAGACTTGAGAATGTATTATTTTCACAATGACTTCACAATGTATTAGTTATGATATTAAAAAATGTGATATTTTGATGAAAATGCTAGAATATGCTGTTTTATGCAAAAGGTCAGGCTACTTTAGCTTGCGGTGTGAATGTAGCTTTTCATTCGGACTCTCTCTCTCTTTCTCTGTGTGTGTGTGTGTGTGTATGTGTGTGGATTCATAATCTTAGGTAGACTCATTTTACTCATGATGAGTCAGCGAGTCGTCACTTATAGATGAAATGAGAGTGTATGAGGAATAATTTATTCAGGCAGGTGATGTAAGCTAATGGACACTGATGTTGGGGTTTCAGTAGGCTGATGGTTGCTGAACACAAAAGGTTTAAGCAACGTGTAATGCTAATTACATCAGAAATGTCCTAATATTTCTTTGTCTGGTGATATCAGTGGATGTTTTACAACAGTGAGAAGCATTGAAGGTGAACGATAGCAAAAGATAGTCATATAAAAGGGTTCATTTGGGCTAATGACAAGCTGACAATGACTAAACGTATAAATGGACATATTTGAATACCTTGACCAGCTTGGTTCATGTTGTTTAGAAGATGCTGTTTTCACTTTTACATGTGCTTCCAAAATATTAGATTGATACAGTAAAAATTAATCATATGTTACTGCCCAGGAAGCATTTTTGATGATTAATAGATGTCTAATAGATGTCTAAACATAATTGTCTTGGCTAAAAAAAGGTTAAATTAAGGCTCTCAGTGATAATCTAATCGATATCTAAGAATAGGCCTAAACTAGACTAGTCCTCAAATAAACCGAAATGAATGACTACACATATGAAGTCTGTCTATTTGCAGACTAGTCTAGTCTTGGGCTATTCTTAGATGTCTAGCCAAGCCATCTACGTTTAGATGTCTATTAGATGTCTATTAAACACAAAACTGTTTGCTGGGTGCTCATAACAATGTGTTTACAGGCTGAGGAAGAGATGAAATTCATAAACTGTAATGATATTTGATTTCCAACATGCACTGTAATTGGTCGGCAAAACCCAACAGACTGACCAATCAGCAAGACGTGCCATGTGCAAAATTAAAATATTAAAGTGTTTGTTGACCTTTTTTAGATGTGAAACTATAAAAGGCGACCTCTAAAGTAAAAATTGGAAATTAAAACAGCATATTATGGAAGGGTTCATTGCAAGTTCTCCCTTTTAAGAGTGCTGAATAATGTAGATGATCTCTACCATACTGAAAAAGCAGCTTCCTATTCTTTTACCAGTGTTCATTGCAGCCCTTGTTGCTGATGAATTGTCATCTCATTTGAGATCACATGTTCCTGGGCTTAGTCGCGTGGCGCATTTGTCTTTGTACTGGCATTTATTGTGCCATGGCCTGTCGGTTTTATATCTCTGTTACACATTTGCAGGCATTCAGTCAGAAAATGAAAAAGAGGCCCAAGGTGTTGGCTGCTGCTGCTCCTTATATTCAAGAAATAAAGGAAACGTGCATAAAAAACCCTAAATAAAATCGAAGGTGATTTTGGTGACTTGAAAGATGGGACAGTGCTGTTGATTTGAAATTAATTTATTCCATTTTTTTCCCTCCACCAACTGGAAAAAGCATGCCTACCTTCACCTCTGCAGGTGTTCTGTGAGCTGTGCCAATTATATTTTAGTTGCATGTATGGTAATGAGTCAAGCCATCCGCACTGCCACTCACAACTGTACTGCTTTCCTTAGGAGACAAGGTGGGCAGAAAGATCTGGCTGCATCTTGGATGTTCTAGTCACGGGAAAAAAAACGTCTGTTTGTTTTGTAGATTGTATATTTGTGCTTGTGTGGGAGTTTGTGTGCTTATAGGTTTGCTTGTGTTTGTTTTAGCTTGTGTTCACATCCAGGTTTGTGTGTCTGTTCGTGGCAGCTGTTTTTTTAGCTGTGTCACACTGTTCCTACTGTAATAATTGGTATGCTAATCGCTCCTGACTCTGATAAGGGACATTTTCCATTTCCATTCTTCAGCAGTCAGTGGTGGGTGCACTATAACCCTGTTGCACTGAGCTCTGTGGCTCTGACCACCTGCTTTCTTACTGAAAAACTATTTAGAGCTCAGATTGTAGAACTGCATTAAGGAAACCAGCTGATAAGCTCTGAATCACACCAGATAGAAAGATAAAACACACCTACTGAGGGAAAAAATGGGATTTTCTGCCTTAAAATATGTGTATTTTACTATATATGATCTTAAAAAGGTGCATCGTTATATTAATGAATTGACACTAGAATTGAACTGGGAAAATACATTTTACCCCAAAAGCATAAAATTTATTTGTTTATATCAATACTTTTTTAATGGCAGAATGCATTAAACGGATCTCTAAAACGTAACTTTTTTTTTTAATTATTTATTAGGGGCACCTATTGTATCTGTTCCGATTCTTATTATTATTCTTCCGGCTTCTTCCACTGCTTCTTCCGCTTCCTCTTCTTCTTTCGCTCTGGGAGTCTATGGCAGCCCTATGAACCGTTTGCAGCATTTGCGCAAACTTTGACACACTGATAGAGGACAGTCTGATCTTTAACCACAACAAATTTGGACTCTCTAAATTGTCCAAAGTTTCACTTCAGTTTATCTTTATACCTTTTGAACTGAATGACATTAACCAAACTACGTCAGTTTGCACCACCTTCGGGGTAGAATCGACAAACAATTCAATTCTATAAATAGAATTCATACAGAGTGTATTTAATAACTTTCAAATAGTTTCGTCTATTGTCATGGGACTGGTCTTGCAGATTCCAGGGTGTCCGCGGGGTCTTAAAGTATTAAAATTTGATAAACCAATTATAAGAAAATTAAGGCCCTTAAAAGGTATTTAAAAGTCTTAATCACGTTTTTACGAGGTCTTACATTTTGTTCAAGCATTGTCCAAAGAGTTTGACTCTGGAAAAAAAGCATAAATATATTTGAAAAAAGCATAAATATATTTATTTTCCTCCTTATATTTACCACGGTGTGCTTGATTCATGCGATACGTTCAAGCCGGGGCGCGTCCAGCCAAGCTTTTCCGTCCAGGTAATGTGACGTAATTTGCAACAAACACAGGAAGGTGATGTGACACTCTCCACATGTAGCCAAACCAGAGAGCGAAACAGATGGGAAAATGTAAGTTTGCGTACCCCTGGTTGGTTCTATTGGTGAGCTGTAGTTTGGTGTAGTTCTGTTGCATGGTTGCACTCTATTGATTGAACTACAACTGTTTATAAACAACTGTTTATTAAGTTAACTGATACTAATTAGAGCTTAAAGTGGCGATAAGGTCTTAAAATATGCTGAGAAGGTCTTTAAAAAGTCTTAAAAAGGTTTTGAAATTACCTTTAGGATTCCTGCATATACCCTGGATTCCATACAGAAAACATTGATATAACTTATCCCCTATTTGACATGCCTTCCTGTCCACCATCTTGAATTAGTTTGAAAACCTGTTGTTTTGAACTCTCCATGGATCATTAGCCCAATTTCCACCAAATTTGGCTCAGACCATGCTGCCAAAAAGCTATAGAATTTTCCAGTTGCGCTGGAGCTTGTTGCCGTGCTTGTTTATGATGCTGGGCTGCTTGGCCCCGATAATTGCTGCTTGCAGCTATATTTTCAAATATATGTTGTTCTTTTGGACAGTATATTCATCAAAGAATCCTGAAAACAAATGTGCCACAGTTTACATAAATATTAAGTGGTTATTAGATAGATGATTGGACTAATGGGTGCTTGCAGTGGCAGACTGACTGAAAGTTTGTTTTCACTGAGAGGATTTCTGCCTAATTGGGTACAAGAAATAAAAACACCGTTAAAGTGCATGTTGTTGATTGTTGTTCGAAGACATTATCCAAACAAATATTCCCCTTATAGTCAATTCAACCATACAATTTGACCCTAAATGGTTAACGATAAACAGCTGTGATATACCAGCTGTTTTGCAACTCAAAAGTGTGTTTAATGTAAATGTCCCCCTAATAAGCATCTTAAGACCACTAGATACTAGCTGTTGATGCTGCTGAACATACTATATTATTATTGTGATGAATTTTCTCACATCTGTAGGATTCATCCACAGAAACCGCAGCTAGCGCGGTGCAGACGTATGAGCTTCACACCTTTCTCTTGTTCCATTCACACATCGGAGGAGCTATCATGGCTTCAGAAGAGTTCACGGAGCTCCAAGCTCTTTCGCCAGGGCTGGAGTTTCAAAAGAAATCTGTCAGGTGTTCATTTTTTTTTTTCCCGGAGATGAGAGATGCTGTGTTCACCGCATCTGGCTCTTATTCATTCTGCTGGCACACGTCTGTCCTGATCTCCAGCGCTTTCACTTTGAACAGCCTCCATCAATCCTTTTACGTTTGCTTGACAGCTGGATTTAGTGTCAGGAAGAGAAGGAGGTGCTGCTTTGGCTGTCTTGCGTAATGGTGAATGTTTTGAAAACTGTAAAACCTAGAGGTATTGTGGCTTGACAGCTCCCAATGAGAATCCTATATTTAAATATGGCATATAGAATGGAGGATTGGAGAACAGCGCTCGTTAAGTGTGAAGTTCACGGTCATGATGTGTCAACTTTCAGCCTTTGAGACCAGTTAAATGCTTGTCAAGCGAAACAAGTATACTAATTATAAGTTGATTCACACCTTTTGTGAAAAGAAAATATGACTGGTTTGTGCCCATTCAAAACCCTCTGGACCAATGCAATGGGCCATGCCAAGCTGTTGAAGTGTTAAGTTATTTCGGGGGTACTTTTGGTTAAGTTTTATTTTCTTGCTACTGTATGTCAAACTGACCAGAAGACATTCATTCCCAATAGGATTTCCAATTAAAGCTTGATTATGAAAATAGTTCAATATCAGTGCTATTTCACATGAAGCACTGAAAATGATGTAATTAGTGTCTCCTTATCCTTTCAAATATTTTTGTGTGTGTTCACACTAAACACACTAGAAACTAGGTTTTATAAGTTTTACATATAGCCCCCTTACATCTTTTATAGTTTTAACGATATGTGAACATGGACACAAATAAGGGATGCACAGAATGGAATTTTTACTTTTGAGATTTTGGCCGAAAGAGAAAAATGGCTCAAATTATGAGTATATACTACACTGTGCTGTCCAGCAGTGCAGTTTAAAGTGGCTTTCACACCGGATGCAGAAAGTGCTTCACTGCGCTATGAAACCCATTCATTTCAATGGCTTGTGTTGCACAAGGGCAGTTTGCAATAGCTCTACTTTGCTGTCATGGCTGTTAAATGATGCCTCTGTGGTTGTTTTGTGGTTATATTATTTGTTTGTTGTTTTGTTTTTACTTAAAAAGTCTAACAAAATTACTTTATAGTATTAATAAAATAATAAATAAGTAATGTAAAGTATTTTCAGTGTCAGTTTTAAGCCAAGTGCCATAGTTTCAGTCTAGAGATTTCATTTTTGAGCATCCATGGTCACAGATAAACAAATAGCACTCCTGTCATATCAGTTGCAGTTGGATTCTACATTAAGCCCCATTACTTCATATATAGTTTTAAAGGTAGGCGAACATTTCTATGGACACAAATAAGGGATGCACAGAATAGCATTTTTAATTTTGTTGAGTTTTTGACAGAAAGAGAAAAATTGCTAAAAATATGAGTCAAAAAACGCTATGCTGTCCAGCAGTGTTCAACGCAGTTTGAAGTGGCTTTCACACTGGATGCAGAAAGTGCTTTACTGCGCTATAAAACCCATTCCTTTCAATGACTTGTGTTGCACAAGGGCACTTTGCCATAGCTCTACTTTGCTGTCATGGCTGGTAAAATGATGCCTCTGTGGTTGTTTTGTGGTTATTTTCAGTTGTTTTTGTTTTTTAATGTAATTAAAATTGAGTTCAATTAAAAAACTCAAACAAAATTACTTTATAGTATTTAATAAAATGTGTTTAATAAATTATAAATAAGTAATGGAAAATATTTTCAGTTTCAGTTTTTAGCCAAGTGTCATAGTTTCAGAATAGAAATTTCATTTTGGTGCGTCCCTAGTCACAGATAAACAAATAGTACTCCTGTCATATCAGTAGCAGTTGGATTCTGAAGTTTCGCACTTAAGTCGTCTCTTACCTCAGCAGAACAGACTGCAGAAGGTTAAAGTAAATAATTTCTGTCAGCAATATCAGCTAGTGACGTTACCTTCCTAGCACAGGCCGATGAAGTGTCAGGGCTTTGGGTCGTTACACTGATATGTGAGGCGATCAAGGCGACTGGAGCCTCTCAGACTCCATTGCGTTTTCAATCAGCCCTGTCTTTTTTTTTTCTTCAGCAGAATAACCTTTGTGCCATGAGAAAGTCTGTTATTGGGAATGGACTATTCTGTTGCTTTGCAGCTCCTCTGTAATGTCCCCCAGAGGGTAGGAATGTCACAGAGTTTTCCAAAGGTTAAGTGTACTGATTTTTGTTTTTTTTTTAAAGGGAGACAGATAGGCACCCCTCAACCTCAGCTTCAACTGGCTTTAAATATCACCTCTCATACAGTATAATAATATAGAAAAATACCCTTAAATGGCAGTCCTACCTCAGCTGTCTCTTCTCCCCAGCCCAATTAAGTAATTTCCAGCCCTGTGTCCAACTTTTGGCAGGACGTGACGGCCTCCAGCTGGTCTTGAATCCCGTTGCAGTTTTGGATAGCCAATAGAATCAGTCTGTTCAAGTATTATGATGTTCGTCAAACCTAGAGAGAAATCACAGCCAATTTAGCTAGTATCTATTCACCCTATAAACAGGCGTTCGTGCACACAAACAAGCTGTGTTGATTCAGAACAGAAGCCTTCATTAGCCTCATTACATGCTAGGCTAGCTTCGCTTTTGCCTGTGTCAGCGGCTCAGCGTGTGTCCTCGAGCGCTGCTGTGTGTGTGTGCGTGTAGCTCATTTCCCCAATTTCATGTACTGACCCAGAGCTCGGTCTTCTGGCTTGCTTGATTTTGCAGTGTCAGCGTAGTTGTTTTTCGACAGGTTGTGTAATAGGATGCGTGGCGTCTGATTGGTTAAGCTGCCTGCAGGGTGTCATCATCTGCTTCCGTATGGTTGCATAGTAAATCTGGAACCTGTGCGGAGCGTATTTGCGCAAATCCAAATAGCACAACGAACTCAAACAGCCGGCGTGAATAAAGTCAGACTCTTTTGGCTGGAGGTTTAATGGAAACATTGGCAACACATCAAACGGTGCATCTAAAGAACACTTGTTTCAGAACAAATGCAGTAATGTTTGTTCACGTTTAACATATACATTTATCAAAGGCTGTATGAATCCTGAAAAATATTAGGTAACACTTTAGTTTTAGTTCCAATTCTCATTATTAACTAGTCGCTTGTTACCTGCCTATTATTACAATTTTGACTGTTTATCAGTACTTTTAAAGTACATATTCTGCATGATCTTATTCTACATTGCTAATCTTACCTAATATCTAAATATAACTACCATATTAATAACTATTATTAAGAAGCAAATTAGGAGTTTAAGGCAAATGTCATATTTAATGGTTCATTAATAGCCAGAATTGTACTTTAAAATAAATGTGACCCAATGCTACTTTTACTGTAACAGAGAATATATCACTACTCCTACTACTACTACTAAATAATAACAATAATAATAATATTCTGATTGTATTTGTCTGCAGAATTTATCCCCAAAAGGTAACACTTTATAATAATTACACACTATGAATCATTTATTAAGCATTAGCAAATAGTTAATTCATTATCTGTTAAGCATTAACTCCACAATAACAGACGTTAGTAAGCCGTTTATAACTGCAGCTACAAACACTCTATTATTAGCTTGTAAGCTATATATATAATGTACTTAATGATTGTATTTTCGTACTTTTAATTATTGTTTATTCATTACTAAATTAAGCATTGTATCATTTACAAACCAGTTATTTGAGCAAGGTCGCTGGTTTTTAAATATCATTTAATGCTAAAGTAAATGCTTAATAAACTATTTAAATGAACATTTATATATCTTATTAATCAGGCATATAGTAATAGTAAATTTGTATGTTAATAAATGCTTTATTAACTCAAGTTTATCCAGTTTTGTGGCCTAATCTAAAGTGAGGACTGTGTATGCTTTATAAATCCCTTATAAATGACATTTAAAGTCTCAGTTATATTCTAAACAGGATTCATTTCTATTCATTTGAAGATACACAAATGAAACCGTATCAAATGAAAAAGAAGTCTTTGCAATCTTATCTAAAATAAAATTACTGTGCAGTTTAAACATCACTATATAAGATTGAAATGTTGTATCATAATATATTGTTAAATTAGTATTGTTGTTTTATCTAATTTTGGCTCTCCTGTTATTCAGCAATGTTTAAACTTTACAGTCATTTTACTTTTTAAATAAGATTGCAAAGATGTATTGTTCATTTGACACTAAGTCTTTAATTATCGTTTATTAGGGATCTATGAAGCATAAATAGTCCTCGCTAGATTAGGTCACAAAACTGGATAAAGTTGAGTTAATAAAGCATTTATGAACAGAAACAATTAACTATTAGTATATGCCTGAATAATAATATATAAATGTTGATTTGACAAATTTTTTAATCATTTACTATCTTATTCTGAATTATCTTAAACTCAACTATTCTTAAATGCAAATGATTTGTAAATAATGCAGTGCTTGATTTAGTAATGAAATTACTATTTAGTAATTACTAAAGTATGAAAACATTAAGCACATTTGAAATGTGCTTATAAGTCAAAAATAGAGCATATGTAGCTTTACTTAAACACGGCTTACTAACACCTGTTAATGTAGAGTTAATGCTTAACAAATAATGAATTCACTATTTGCTAATGCTTAATAGATGATTCATAGTGTGTAGTTATAATAGTGTTACCTACTACTACTACTACTAATAATAATAATAATAATAGAGTTAATACCTAACAAATAATAAGTTCACTATTTGCTAATGCTTAATACATGATTCATAGTGTGTAGTTATAATAGTGTTACCTACTACTACTACTACTACTTCTACTACTACTACTAATAATAATAATATTAGAGTTAATACTTAACAAATAATAAATTCACTATTTGCTAATGCTTAATACATGATTCATAGTGTGTAATTATAAGTGTTACCTACTACTACTGCTACTACTACTAGTAATAATAATAATAATAATAATAATAATAATAATAGTTAATACCTAACAAATAGTAAATTCACTATTTGCTAATGCTTAATAGATGATTCATAGTGTGTAGTTATAATAGTGTTACCTACTACTACTACTACTAATAATAATAATAATAATAGAGTTAATACCTAACAAATAATAAGTTCACTATTTGCTAATGCTTAATACATGATTCATAGTGTGTAATTATAAGTGTTACCTACTACTACTGCTACTACTACTAGTAATAATAATAATAATAATAATAATAATAATAATAGTTAATACCTAACAAATAGTAAATTCACTATTTGCTAATGCTTAATACATGATTCATAGTGTGTAATTGTAAGTGTTACCTACTACTACTACTACTACTAATAATAATAATAATTTTACAACTGTGAATTTAATGCTAATATTCTTGGATGTTTAAAAATTTTAATACGGTAGATGTAAAACTGCAGGAATCATGTAAAGCCTCTCTGCTGTTGAAGTTTCTAACCGTTCCCTTTACAGGTTTTGGAAGATGTTAGCATGTTGTGTTCCCAAAACCACGCAGTCAATCACTCAAACTCGCTGTATTTGTATCGATTCCCCTCAAACCTGTTAACAGTTGCTTCGATTCAGTGGTCACCCACTGCACTGAGAAGAGCTGAGAAGTAATCAAACCCTCCAGCAAACTCTGGCCTCCACAAATCCCTTTATTTCGACAGTCTGTGTGGGCTTTACTTTGGAGAAACAGTCTTGATGGAGGTTTGGTCCTGTGGGGAGAAGCACAACATTGGAAAGCAGTAAGCAACAACAGGGCTGCTGTTCATTTCGGTTAGGAAGTGAAGGGGCGAGAGGAAGCTCAGGCAGAGCTGTAGGTGTATGTTCTCTGTCATTATCAATCTTCTCTGCTGCTTAGGATTCCTCCCGTGAACAAACACCTCGTTCCTCTTGCCCAGCGAACAGGTCTCCCCGTTGACTGCCATCTCTGCTTTGATTTCTAACTCGGCAGTACTGACGTTGTGAGCCGATGTTATAGCGTGCTGCTCTAAGATAATGCACTTGTGGCGCCTGCTGCTCTCTATCGTGCACATTTTGGTTTGCCGAGAACATCAAAGAGCCCAGAGTTAATAAATGATGTGTTCAGGAACTTCAAATATTTGCGAAGTGCAAATTTAAAGCAGCAGTTCACTGGAAAATGAAAACTCATCATGGGAGTTCCCTGTGTCGCTGCTTCAGAAATCTAGGAATCATATTTTACTTCAGCTTTTGCAGTCTGTATTGAATGAGAAGACGTAAATGAAGGATTCTACCATGAAAGAATGGCAGGAGATTTTTTTATTATTATTATTATTTAAGAATCATTCAGCTTGTAATTTGAAGAAAATATATTAAATTTGTTACCAAATCACCCATTAGATGTAGCTGATGGACTGGAAGTTGTTTATTTTTAAGCATTTTTCTATATTGCCATATCATTATAGCATAGCATTTTCCAACAGGACCAGGTTGATTCATGAATTAAATGACTCTTATAGTAAATCATTTTTAATAAATATGGTAGTTTATACAATAGTTTGAATCAGCAACTCTTGAATTGAACCACCTCCATTACATTAATTACTGAATCAGCACTCACTAAACCTAGTTGCCAAGATTTTTAGCTTTTTCTACACATACATTGTTTTAACATTGATTAATATGTGATTCTTTAACCAATGGTTCAGTAGGACCAGTGTAATCTGATTCATGATCAAATGACTCTCATAATGAATCATTTTTAATAAATACGGTAGTTTATACAATAGTTGGAATCAGCAATTCTTAAGTTGAATCAAATCCATTACATTAATAACTGAATCAGCAATCACTAAACCTAGTTGCCATGATTTTTAGCTTTTTCTACACATACATTGGTTTTAACATTGATTAATATGTGATTCTTTAACCAATGGTTCAGTAGGACCAGTGAATCTGATTTATGATCAAATGACTCTTATAATGAATCCTTTTTAATAAATACGGTAGTTTCAAATCCATTACATTAATTACTGAATCAGCACTCACTAAACCTAGTTGCCATGATTTGTAGCTTTTTCTATACACACACACACACACTGTTTTTAATGCATTCAGTAGGACCAGTGTAATCTGATTCATGATCAAATGACTCTTATAACGAATCATTTTTAATACATACGGTAGTTTAGACAATAGTTTAAAACAGCAACTCTTGAATTGAACCAAATCCATTACATTAATAACTGAATCAGCACTCACTAAACCTATAAACCTACTTGCCATGATTTTTAGCTTTTTCTACACACACACACACATTGTTTTTAACACTGATTAATATGTGATTCTTTAACCTATCGTTCAGTAGGATGTGTGTTCTGATTTATAATCAAATGACTCTTGTGAGCCACTTGTTTTAATCAATATTTTAAATCGGTCTTAATGAATCCTTTATTAAACTGAATCCCTTATCATTTACAGGATCAACATCTGATTCGCTGACTAAAATTAAATTTGTAACTTATAGAAATGTTTGACCTGGATTTTATTGACGTAACAAAAATATGAGTTCAGTAAGTGAATTTGAAATGTATTCAATAACTGCTGATTGATTCAGGTCATTTAGTGAAAGATTAATCTAATTGATTCAATTTAGGGTGGATGAGTCTTGATTCACTAAGTTTTTTTTTTCTTTTTGCTGTTCTGAACTGTCCTTTCAAATATTCACAATGGAAATGAGAAGCTTTTCATTATCTCTGTGGGAGATAAGTGTTATTTACTTTTTGGACACAGTTTACACATCTACATTTTCACCCACTGACTTTTTAAACACACACACAGAGCTTTAATATCCTTAAAAACCCTGTATAACCATGGCTGGCAGCAATTTTCATCTTTTAAAACGCCGCACTGCTCTTTTGCTTTATGAAGGTCAAAGAGTCATTTTCATTAGATTCATTCATTTGGCTTCTCGTGAATTTCTAACTTGTCTTGCAGTTTGAGTTTTAGCTTTTTAAATGGATTGTTCTCTCAAACACTTCACACAGCCAATTACCCAGTGCACTGGCCTTCAGTGGGAGCTGGAGCACCTCTCACCTGCTCTGCAGATAAGCTTCAGAGACCAGCGCTCAACACACTGGGCTGAAGTGAAAGGTAGAGTAAGCCACTTATCCACAGGAGGGAAGCTGCCGAGGGCTTGTCTGCTTGAGATGGTTGGCCACACTGTGGGAAAGCTAAACGAATGAGATTCTGTCTCGCACGAACAGTCATTCGTTTTTATTTTTCCCAGGGGTCCCACTCTCTTCCTCTCTTTGAGTTTACCAAATAGCAAAAAATGCAACCCATGCACATTTTTGCTCTTTAAAATGTGATGCCATTTTTTTCTCCCCAGTGATGCTCAGATAATGGCCATTCAAACTGAGGGGGAAAATGAGACGCAGGTGCATTTTAAATGCAACTCCCCAAAGATATTTTATGCATTACATAGATGAATAAATACAAATAAGAATAAATAAATTAAATCAAAATGTTCACATAGAATTGATCCAGGTGCAGCACTGTCTTCTGGGGATGCTTCGATCAGGATTTTTGCAGCCGTACAGAGTACTCATTCTTTGTCATGGTGATCAATCGATACCGATCAAGCTCTATGATGCACTTTGCACATTTTCCCTCCAAGTATGATACTTAAGTGGAGATCTCTCCTTACCTAAGAGAATAAATGAAGGATGCAGCATGTAATACCTTAAACACATCTCTTTCAACCATTTAGTGTGGACATATCATGGCTTTACAGAAAATAATATAACACAGATATAAAAATTGGTAAGAAATATGACAAGTAATGCAATTTGGAAACATTTCAAATGATGAAAGAAGAATTCAACATGTCTCAATCAAGAAAAAATTTGCAACGCATATTTGATGCATAAGAAGTTACAATGCGCACCTATAAATCTGTTACTTTCTACTAATAGGAGATAGGCTTATAAACTGCTGTTTATTGCAATAAGTATATTAAAAGACTTTATATTACTAACTATTCGTAAATAAAAAAGTTTTATTTATCTAATAATTCCAGCCAGATTTTAGTGAGCTTGCAATATTGTCAAAAACACTAAACTTTCAGTTGTTATATGTAAAAAGGCCAAAATACATGCAAGGTCATTCAGATATTTTGCCCGTCTCCAACTACTGATAGAAGATCTCACAATGAGAGAGAGGGAAGGATTTGAACTTGCGATATCTTTACAGCTCTATTCAATTAACCTAACAAATGTAATGCTTAGAACATTACTGTGCCACTTGTGATCTGTTCTCTTGCTCATTCACTCTCGTCGCCATGATTTTCGGCTATTTTAACTATTTTTGGGGGATCATGGAGCCACTATGAATATGTGGGAGACTCGCGGAGCTGACGGGAGGGGTCATAAGGTTGAATGAGACACTAGATAGGGGCGATTGCTTCACTCGTGTTACAGCGCTTCACTTGAACACTGGAAATACAATGGTTGCACTCACGCAAGTTGTGCCGTATAAACATGTCGCACCACATCTGTATATCGACCTTTTTCTTCATTGCTGCATGGAGGGCACCATAGTGACCAGCGGCTTCCAGAAGGGTGCTTAGAACTTCTGTTAAGAATTGTCATCAGCCAGAGCAGCATTTCTCAACTGGGTGTCAATATTGTTTTGAGGGGCTTACAGAGTGTTTTTGGGATGCAAAAGAAAAAAGATTTGCGTGTTAAAGCCGTTATACTTATGTCAGATGAGGTTCAAGTGCAAGAAAAAAACTTTCTCCTCATTCAGTGTCTGACATCAGATCAGATGCTGAAATACAGCGGCATCGTTTCCGACCAAAAATTGCCAATGGGGTATATGCCGAAGCATGCTAATAGGACTTTTAATTTGCCAGTAACCTGGGTTAATCGTTTCCGGTGAAGCAAATTCGGCGCGTTTAAAGTCTGTTTTCTTTAAAAATTAGCGATCTCCACTGGATGAGGGATATCAGATATAAAGTGGGTCTCAGATTGTACAAGAAGCACTGCATTAAATTACATTTTCTCCGCCACATCTTTTTAATTTGAGCATTTATTTTACCCCAGTATAATCAATGGAGCTTCTGCGCTAGCCTGCCGATTCTAACGGGTGTGTGCGAGCAAACGGATTTTTGTCTCGTTTTACGCTTGAGCAACTAAATGAATGCCAAAGTCTGTTGAACTGATTGTATTTGAATTACATTACAACATCGATGCTGTAAAACGAACCGTATAAAATGTAAAAAAAACTCACAATAACAGGTCACCAGAAGTTTATCAGTATGGGGAAAACACTAGCTCGGCATATACCCTATAAAAGTACGTTACTGATACTATTCTGGCTGATTTGCATGTTGATTCTAATCTGGAGCCATTGGTTTCATTTAGTTGGTTTGTATTGTGTAGTATTCCACAGTATGTGTTTTTCTGTCATTTTAAAATGCCATTTTATTTTCAAACGTGTGTCAAACATTACATTTGTTTGGCTTGGTTATATATTTAAAAGAAAGAGAAAATGTTGACTTTAGCGATGGTGAGGCTTTATTTAAACGGCACAAGATGCCGTCTGACAATGAGGGAAAAATACCTCACAGCAGTCGTTTTCCATCCCATTAGATTGTGTTTATTTAATAATCTCTCAACGAGGTGGTGCTGATCGACAGCAGTATTAGTTCAAATACATTAAAAGCAAGTAAAATAGAATAAAACTATCATTTCAAAGCTGTCCAAATGTGACTCTTTATACAAATCAGCTGCTGACCGGAAGTTCGAAGCATCCGCCTTGCGCGTCACAAAAAGCATAATTGGTAATTTTGCGTTCTAAGAAAAAGGTCTATATTATAGCTGTTGTGATGCGAGCGCATCAATTGCTCACGCCCCCATGCATCATTTACCTCATCACGTGTTGTGGCTGCTGTAGGTTATGTATAATATACAGGAGCGCATGTGCGTCTTCCTCTGCTTGTAAACTCATAAACAAACCCCGGTTTATGAGATCGACCAGATTGGCGAGTATCGATCGAGTCATTAAATGTGATTATCGGCTGATACCGATCTCCAGCTGATCGATCAGAGCATCCCTACTGTCTACTCTTAGAAAATAAAAAAACAATGCCACTAAACACACTAGGCTAGTCTTGTTTAAATTGAATAATTATTAAACAATAATCACAGCATTCCCAATACATTTTACATTAGCTATAGACTGTAATGAGTGAATTAATTTATGTATTACGAAAAATTTTTGACTTTTTCTTAATATTTTTTTTGGAAAATACATTTTAGTGGAACATTTTGTCTCAATTTTTGTTGTAAACTTGGTAAAATAATGACAATAAAAACGACAATAAAGGTATTTATATTCTAATTTTAATTATAGGTAAATTTTATTTAATTGAATTACATTTTCTGAGTGCTCAAGGAAGACCAGAATTGATTGCTTTAAAATATGAATACATGACATGAAAAACCACCCCTGTGTTTTTCTACATTTGCATTGTGATTTTTAATTGCTTTGGTTCAATAGGCTGGAAAAATCAGTCCAAGACTGGAGAGAGATAAGTTGCTGTGTGATACTGCTTATTTCTTTCTCATTTATCTTCTGAGGCTCTTTATTTGGCTGCCCATCTGTATCAACCTACTCTGAGATGATCTGCTGCTTTGGGTTCAGTTTGGTCAGTAATGAGCTCAGTGATGGAGCCTGGGTCAGTGTGAGAAACGGACGGTTAGAATGTGTGTTGCGGCACCAGCTGCAGCTCCAGAGGTGAAAGATTACATAAGCTGCTTTGCCAGACGTTCCTGCTGTGGAGGAACAGCAGCAGTTGCTGACCGGAGGATGACTTATAGCCTTGATGTCTGCACACTTCTGAACATTAACTACATGCATGTCATCCAATGCAGCAGTGAAGTCAGAAGTCAATACTCACATGTGTGTTCAATGATCCGACCTCAGGTGCTCAGTTGAGATGCATTAACGCTTCACCTGGCATTAACATGCGATCGAATGCATCACTTCTGACCACTTGTGTTTGGATGTCGTTTTTTTTTTTTTTTGCAGTGAAGTATGAATTACTTGAATGGATAGGGCCAATAGAGTCTATGTTGCTGCATTCAACTACAATTAGTGTTTAAACTATGAAATTCAATCAAATTTGATTCAGTCAAAATCTGTATTTATTATCACCCACTTATGATCAGGTTGATTTCATACATATATATTTTTAGAAATTATAAAAAAAAAATCTAAATACCTTTGCAACTACTTGCCAACTAACTCCCATTTAAGTATACTGCAAGTATTAGTAGGCTAAGTTATTAGGTTACTGGGTTATTACAATAAGTAATAAGAGGCAACAGTGCTAACCACTGGGCCACCGTGTCACACATCTAGAAAAAGGAGGAGGGGTAGGGGTGGAAGGGGGGATTCTTCAAATCGAAGATGGCTGTTATATGATATTTAGGGTTTTTATAGCGGCTTTGGAATCATCTGATGGTGAATCATAAACTGAATAATGCGGGACCAGCCGCAAACAATTATAAGCACGTGATCCTCTCGAAATAAGTTTATATTTAAGCGTCACAAAGTGTTAGCAGATATTAAAGGTGCAGTAGGTGATTGTCTTCAGAAACATTTGTTGTTGTGCTGGTTGAAAGTCTCTTCACATTCCAATAGTAATGATTAAAGTAAATGATCTAAATATATTTATATGTATTTTTATATTCTGGGTAGGGCATAAAACTAAAAAATGTTCATCCAGTTAAATATTGTCAGGCAGACAATTTGCATAATTTTGATAAGTAGACCAAATTGTCTGTCAACTAATGTAGATTTGTACATCTGCGCATCGGTTTATGCAGATCTGTGCAGGCATGCCACTCGCTCATGTGCACACAAGACATGAGATCACAGCGGTAAAATCAAATGCTGAATTAAAGCTTTTTTTCCGGAATGGAGTTAGTTTTGCACACTGGAGGAGGATGAACCATGGCTGAAGGATTTCTGTTAGACCGGTAATGAATGTTATGTTTTAAATGTATTTCAGTCACACAAAGCTGATGTAGATTGTGTTGTATTATGAATGGGTTATATGTACAGTACGGAAGTGTTGTTCAGCCACTGAAATCTTCCAGTGAAAGATTGATGTGACTATTTTCAGTTTCATAAAGGACCTTTTACAGCATCGATAATGTAGATTTAAAAAAAAAAAAAATTATTTTTTTATTTATTTTTTTATTTTGTTTAACAGCAAAACATCAGTAAATAGCGCTATTCCACCTAGCCTGCTTTACTGCGCTGAAGTTGCTTTTATATGTACACTGGGTCATGTTTGAACAATGACTGTCTGTGACATGGTCCCTATATTATTTACCATGCTACTTTAAATATTCAGTCTGAAATAGCATGCAAGTATTTTTAGGTATTAGTGTAATGCACACCGCTGGCCAACCACTAACTAACTGTCATCTTTAAGTTGCACGTGTTTGTTGCTGTTTCAGGAGGCATGGCTTTGGACGGCTGGCGAGGGTCTGTGTTTTTAAAGATATGCTAATCGGTTAGCAATTTGGTAGATCACCTACTGCACCTTTAAATAGAATTTACAGAAACTCACTTACACAATTCACAGCACACATGCAGATGCCAACAAATGTGGACTGTCATAAGATTAACAAGATACTGCCATTTACACTTGTGCATTTTTGTGTTTTAAAACACTTTTAGAAAATGTGGAAAACCCAGTTTTAATTAAGAAATGCTAGTGTTTTGTTTCAGAATAGACAGAAAATGAAGGTACAGCTGTCCACATCTGATGTTTCTCATTCAATATGAACATTACATATATTGTTGGTGCAGTGTGAATTCAGATAGGTGAAAATGACACAAAATGTTGTATTGCTATTGTTGTTTTGGTTGTAAAGTACTGTAGACCTACTGAGCGTTTCAAAACACTGCACCTTTGTAGTTTACCTTATCTTGTACACAGAGATGGGTTTCACAAATGTTGAATTTTAGCATATTTAAGCCACTCGTCATGTTTACTGTTGTTATGTTAATGTAATTAACCCATTTAAAACGCATCTCCCCCTACTTGGAGAACCTTTTAGCCAGTGCAAAAATTCCTCTGATGGTCTGAAAACTACTTGGTTAAGACTCTGTCAGAGGATCCAAAGTCTTTGCTCTACTACATATCTTTGTTGTTTTTTTTCCTCCCTGAGAAACTGCCCTCATCCCAACTATAGTTCCACCTCATGTGAACCATCGGTGCTTGAGTGTGACATGAGCTGACTGCTCAGGCCACCCGTGTTAAAATTTCGGGGCTTTTAATCCCAGGTTGTCCCGCCTCTCCACTTAGAATATGGACAGACACTCGTCCACTATGCCCAGGAGGATCTTGGGATAGTTGCTCCCTTTCTGTATGATGTAGTTTTACTCTCCGACTCAGGATGGGTGGGCTTTATGTCATCCCACTTTACACAGTCTGAGATCACAGCTAAAAATAACAGAGCCATTGCTTCGCTCTTTCTTAAGCTAGCTGCAAGCTTGTGTTTCTGCACAAAAATCCAGTAGTTCCTACTTGGGACAGTTGGAATTCTTATTTTCACCCTTGTTCCAGATGATATGCATCTCAACAATGGTGAAGACATGTTGTTTGCTTGCACCATGTAGGAAAGGCCTTGCCATTTGTGCTGCAAATGATTTAGTCTACCGGTGAAAAGGGAAGCCTGTCAAGCCAGCAATTTACAAAAGTTCGCAATCCTTTAGGATGCTTTTAGGAAGTGTTCCTGTACCTTGCTTTCATGCCCGCCAACTCCTCAAATGAATGTACGTGTATGCATGAGCGAGCTTGCTGTGACCTGACAGGATGACGGCCGCTTTGCTTGCATCTCTCATCTTGTCCCATTCTCTCTCTCTCTTTCTATCTCTCTCTCTCTCTCTCTCTCTTTCTGCCATGCACAAATCTACTCTCGTTTCCATTTTCCATGCACAGTAAGACCGAATTTTCTTGTCTCGCCTCAGTCTGTGCTAATGCCTGGCGCCTTGAGACCCAAGGTTTTATTCATTTATTCATTTCCCCACCTGCCTCGTCATTCCTGCGTCTTCAACCAACCTGGACCGTCGCCTGTGGGATGAAGCAAGTGGACTTGTTGATCTCTTTTTCTAATGGTTTTCAACTTTGGGTTTGCGGCGTCTTTAATCGAGAGTGCATAAGTGCCCTGAGGTTTTTCTTTGAATACAGAGGGAAAAAGTAAAATGTTGTGCCATCATCAGCACTTTTAGTACGCCCACTGCCGGAGAAGCTACCGGTGCACTCATGCGAACAATGTCTGTGTGTGCGATTGAGCGGGTTTGTGTGGACATTTTCATGTGCCGTTTGAAGATCTCAGACTCTGCTAGTCTTGGTTTCCAGTGGGCGAGGTGGTTTTCTGGAGACCCCTGGGTGTAGCGCATTAACCCAATGGCGTTTGCGTGTGGTGGCAGCAGAGCTTTCCGCAGTGACGTCGGTGAGTGTCGTTGTGGATGTTTGGAAGTGAGTGACTGGATGCCAAAAATAAGCTTCGGCTAATACGGATAATTAATATCCCACTGTGCGGCTTTGTTTTCTGTAAACGGCTAAATCTGTCTGAATAGAAATGGGATTTTGCTGAGAAAATTGCTTAAATGTGGAAATTGTGCATGTACTTTTTTTTTAAACCTAAGATCTGACGAGTCTGTTCATTTTTTTTATTCTCTGGAGGTCTTTGAACCAGAAATGAATAAAGGAGTCATTCTGCTGTCTGGTCAGGCCTGAATGTCATCTGCATAATAATGTGTGACTGATCTGATAGACGCGGTGGAATCAGCTGATTGGTTGGCTGGCTGAGCTTTTGTGATGTTTGATTGGTTTGTCCCCAGACTGTTCTCACCTGGCCCCCAGACTGTTATGCTGCTTGACAGGCTGCTAAACAGTTAATATTCTTCTGCCTAGGGTGAAGCAAAATACATTTAAACATTTTAGCATGATGCTTGCCAGTGTGTGTATAATGTAACGAGGTTATAAAAGTCCATCATTACAAGTGTGCATATCATGTTATTGTGAATGATAAACTCATGCATTATTGTATTTTTGACACTACTTATATAAAGGTTCGTTCAAAACCCTAAATGTGATCAATATTAGCGATTCTAGCTGTAATATATATATTTGAATATATTTCTCATTATTTCCAGCTTATTAGATATGGCTAAACTTTATTAAGCATTATAACATGAATTTCATTATAAACTATAGAATTTTATTGTATTATTTGTGGAATATCTTTGATTTATTTTTGTAACTTATGATATCATTTGTTTATTATAAATCAGGGATGCATAATATATCATTTCAGCATTGATATGACTGTGCAAAGCTGCAATAGTCACATTTTAGGATCTGGAATAATATAACATGACCTAATAGGTTCCAATAGTTTTAATTTGATGTGTTTTAGGGCTTGTGACAGTAATGTAAACCATTTGGGCACAAAAATTATTAAGTTTGCAGTAAAGATTAATTGCTTATTTATAAAATGAAGAGGATACTGTGTTATTTTACATTTTAATATTGCGATTAATCAGAATCAGTTTTATTGCCAAGTGTGCTTCACACACACAAGGAATTTGTTTTGGCTGCAGAAGCTTCCAGTGTACACAAAGTGACAAGTGCAACACAAAATAAATATGAAAAAATACGATAAACATTTAACAGAGATGCAGTTAGTCAAAAAGCTCTGGATGGTAAACTGTATGTACGGATTTGTTATAAATATACAGGTTATAAGGTGCTGTGTACAAATGCGTATGAGAAAGTATTGCATTGTATATTGTTATACGTATATGCTGTTAGACTTCACAGAAAGCAACAAAGCGATGTTTATTTCATTTCTTATATTTGTTGTATATTTTTATATCCTTTTATGTAGGTGCACTTCCCTACAAAATCATCCCAATCAATGTAAAGAATTATAAATGATTTCCAAATAGTTACTCAAGTCATTGTCAATGTGAAATTATATTGCAGAAATACTAAATATCGCAATGTCAGTTTTTTCCAATGTCATGCAGCCCTATTATAAATGAATAAACATTTAAAATTACATTATTACATTAATTACATTAAACCATAACCCTGGACTATGAAGTCTTATGTTGCATGGGTGTATTATTGGAAGCAGTCAAAAATACATTGTATGAGTCTATATTTTTTATTTAAATCATTAGAATACTCA
This sequence comes from Danio aesculapii, assembly GCF_903798145.1. NCBI lineage: Eukaryota > Metazoa > Chordata > Actinopteri > Cypriniformes > Danionidae > Danio > Danio aesculapii. The sequence continues at coordinate 46,199,385 of NC_079438.1, forward strand.
GTATAGTTCATGTTTCATGAAGATATGTATACAGTTCCTTATTTAAATAAGTAATGTACATTGATAAGCATTATTCAATCCAGTAAAGAATTAAATACATTTTTTCTCAATATTTAGATTAGGGCTAATATTAGAAAAATCTGAAATTGGGATATTTGTTTTTCTGCAATATATATTGCCATAAGCTGTATCTATATGCAACTGAAGTCAGAATTATTAGCCCTCCTTTGATTTATTTATTATTTTTCTTTTTTTAAATACTTCCCAAATTGTTTAACAGAGCAAGGAAATTTTCACAGCATGTCTGATAATATTTGTTCCTCTGGAGAAAGTCTTATTTGTTTTATTTTGGCTAGAATAAAAGAAGTTTTAATTTTTTTAAAAACCATTTTAAGGTCAAAATTATTAGCCCCTTCAAATTATATATTTTTTTCGATAGTCTTCAGAACAAACCATCGTTTAACAATAACTTGCCTAATTACCCTATCCTGCCTAATTAACCTAGTTAAGCCTTTAAATGTCACTTTAAGCTATATAGAAGTGTCTTGAAAAATATCTAGTCAAATATTATTTACTGTCATCATGGTAAGGATAAAATAATAGTTTTAATAACTCATTTCTAATAACTGTTTATGTTTAGAAACGTTTTAAAAACATCTTCTCTCCTTTAAACAGAAATTTTGGGGGGGTGGAAATTTTGACTATTTGGAAAGAATTTTTGTTCACACTTTATTTTAAGGTTCAATTCTCACTTTTAGCAAACAATTATGACTTTTGCTTCAATAAACTCCCAATTTGCTCCTATTATGAAAGTAGTTTAGGTATTGTGCAGGATTAGGGATGTAGAATAAGATCATACAGAATATGTAGTATAAAAGTACTAATAAGCAGCCAATATCTCTATAAACATGCAAGCAACTAATTAATAGTGAGAATTGATTTAAAGTGTTACCAAAAGTATTAAGTTGTAATTGGTAGGTAATAGGTAGGGCAACAAATCATGCATAAAATGCAATAAACAAACTACAAGCATAGATAAATGAAACAAAGCAAAGATAAAAGTAAAATAAACAGTGCTCGCTTTATGGTTATGTACATGTAAATGTAAAGAAATTACACTGCAAGCAACTCAACATTGCATATCTATGCGATGTGACTATTGTGGACGCACACATTGTGATACAGATGCTGAAACAATATATTGTGCAGCCCTAATTTAGATTGTTTAACCTCAGAATCCAGATTTCCAGATGCAACTAGTTGAAGTTGCCCCATCATAACTAACTCAAACATAAGTGGAAACCTTACTTCTTTCAAAAAATGAACCCTTATGACTGGTTTTGTTGTCCGAGGGCACTTATTTAATATTTTCAATTCCAGATATTTAATTTGTAATCTCTCGTTTTTGTTTACTTGGGTTTTGTGCTAATTGTATTCATTTATTGGCATCATGATTGTGCACTACATAAGATTTACATCATGTTTGTTTAATTGCAGAATTCCAGATATCCCTGTAACTGTACAAATAATAGTACAAATGTCCATCATGTGCATTTGTGGAGATTTGAGTTTTGCACAAAGACTTGCCTTCCTGCTGGTCTACATTAATTTCGTCAGTGTGCATGTCTCTCTGTGTAGATGCAGTCTGTGTGTGTATGTGTGTACGCGTGTGATGTGCAGATCACAAGCACTGAGGCTTTAATTTGGATGGCTGTTTTGTGATGGTGAAGCCCAGACAGTCGAGAGCCACTTTGTACAAACACCTTCTGCTCGAATGCCAACATGAGGCTCTCTTTCTCTCGCGCTCATTCATTTTCTTTCTTTCTCTCTCTTTCTATCCCTCTATTTATGCTTGTAACCCAGATTCAGGAACAGAGGCAGAATCACTGAGATCCAGCAGCTTTTCAAACACCACACTTTTTGCTGACAGTGAGATTGATTTGTATCTCAGCCTCCATCATTTGTGCAAGACACTGACAAAACCCAAAACAGGGAATTTAGTTGGAGTGTTTGGTCTGAACCGGTTTATGCATATCTATGCAGCTAACAGCACTTTAATGAGTAGAGAAAAAAAGATGAATCAGCTATTTATGATATTTTCCATATACTGTATTATTTGATTAGTTGTTCTTGTAAACATATAGACAATAGTGAAAATATATTGTAGATATTTTCTAAATCAATTGTGCCATTATCATTTTTAATCAAAATGCAATCACTTGAATTCCTTTGTGAAAGGACAGATGTTTTCCTCTTATTGCTCAAGTACGCGATTTATACACTTCTATCGTTCAGGTATCATAATTTTAATTTTATTTCATTCATATTAATATTTAGTTATTTAATATGTTAAATGTTTTAAGTTTTTGTAATCAAGTTTTTTTAGTTAGTAATACCTCTAAGATAAATATTTGAAAATGATATTACTACATAAATATTACCAACAATCAGTATTAGTAATCAGTTTATTTAGCTTAATTTTATAATTACTTATTTTTATGAGCATTTTAACGACCCTTAATTTGTCAGAAAATTAGAAATGTTTTAAAAATATATATTATAATAATCAACATATTCAAATAATATAACTGTATTACATAATATTTGTAAACTATTCATGTTATTTTACATTAGTTTTAGTTTTTATATCTCTGTATGGTTTTGTATATATGTTTAGTTTTAGTCTTTGTACTCTTTGTCTTAGCTCTGGGAGTTATTAGCTATGCTCTTTCAAGTGTTTGCTGTTTAATATACCTCGTGTTTGTACAGAAAAAATGTATTCTCTTATTTGGCACCAGCACCTTGGGCATGGAATAATTTGCAAAGAGACTTAAAACTTAATAAAATGGTGTCTTTTGGTGAGCATGTGATGGTTTTTGTTGAGAGGACTGAAAAAATGTTATGTGGTGATGTGTGTTTAAAGTAGTTTTACTGTTTAGCTGTCACCTTGGCCAGGTTTCTCTTGTAAAAGAGATTTTAAATCTCAATGAGATTTCCTGGTTGAATAATGATAAAATAAATAAAATAATAAATATTGTTAGTACTTAAAAAATACAAATGCATTGTAAATGTATAAAATAATTAGCATTTATTTTATTAAAGGTTTAGCTGTTGGTAATTTCATGTACCTTTGCATTTGTAGTTGGTTCTAATAATAATTAATGCTGGGCAAACATTGATCGCAATTAATCCAAAATTAAAGTTTGTTCTGACATAATATATATGTGTGTGTTTGTGTTATATATATATATTTATTATCTGTATGTGATACACACACATAATTTGAAACAAAACTATACAAAACAATTTTGTTATATATTTTAATGTATATATAATATGTATCATACACACATATTTTTTATATGTAAATATAACTAAACCTTTTCTCAAATATATGCATGTGAATTTTTATATATACACAATAAATAGACAGTACACACATATATTACATTACCTTATTTATTAATCTGGGGTCACCACAGCGGAATGAACCGCCAACTTATCCAGCATATGTTTTATGCATCAGATGCCCTTCCACCCGCAACCCATCACTGGAAAACACCCATACACTCCCATTCACACATGTACACTACAAACAATTATGCCTACCCAATTCACCTATAGCATGTCTTTGGACTTGTGGGGGACACCGGAGGAAACCCACTCGAACACGGGGGAAGATGCAAACTCCACACAGAAATGGAAACTGACCTAGCCGAAGCTCAAACCAGTGACATTCTTGCTGTGAAGTGATTGTTCTACCCACTGTGCCACGTAGCACCCTATATTATATTATATTATATTATATTATATTATATTATATTATATTATATTATATTATATTATATTATATTATATTATATTATATTATATTATATTATATTATATTATATTATATTATATTACATTTTATTATATGTCAAGATAAACTTTTATTTTGAATGTGATTAATTGCAATAAATTTATCCCAGCACTAATATCAATACATAGTTTTTGACCCAAACTTGACATACAGTCTTGATCCACGGAAAAAGCACTAGTCTGAAAACACTCCACAATTCACTAGGGACGCCATATTGATAAAGACATGTATTATATAATGACTAAAAGCAGCAGCATGTCATTCTGTGAAGCACTGAAGCCTCGGGCTGCTGTGTGGAAAACACCCTCATGCTGGTTTACACGTCTGTATCCTCAATGTTCAACCTAACGCTTGCAAAGCTCTGTTTTGCATATCGCTGATGGATTATTCTTGCTTTTCACCGCATGAAAACAAATAAATCCTCTCCCACACTCCTGATTTTTCCGAAATAGCGGAAGGCGCGTTTGAAACCTGTGATCAGATTAGCGAAATAAAGGTAAACTTCATCCCATGATGCCTTGGGCTCAGAACCTGTGGCAAATTCAGAGAAATGTGATTCCTGGATGTGGCGATAATCCATTTAGTGACCTGTGTGCTACTCTGGTCATCACTAAAAGGCTGAATGAAGCGTCTGTGGAGCTGCGGCTGATGTCAGCTTCATACACACTGTGGGCTTACAGTCCTATGCATTTTAAATGAGCGTCTGCTTGTTTTCTGGAGATATTTGAGCAGTGGCTTGTTCTCAATGCCAGTCATAGCCTCTTTTTAAAGTAACATTTACTGCCTTGAATTATTCAATCAAATTAACTTTAGAAGTCATTATGACTAGTATGATAACAAACTGAAATTAAATCTGGTATAACTTTAATAACAAACAGCATTCATTAGAAGAGAATGTATCAGCATGACCTTTATTATGGGTAGAAATGGAGATGTTTTGTCAGCATTAAAGGTCCCATGGAATTAAAATAAAGTGTTTTAGATGTTAGTATCAGTATTGTTAGTTTTTAAGATATCTCTAAGCTAGTGTGCTCTAAAACATTGACAAAATTCACATTTAGAAGATATAAAACTGATATAAACATGTAAAGCTTGTAGTTTGTCACTTTCAACTAAATGGTTTTATTCACGTCACCTCATTCTTCAGTTTCTCATCAAATCATAACCATCGAATCAAATGCTCTCTAGTATCTGACATGCCCCGCCCCCTTCAAGACGCTTCTTATTTGCTTTTCATTTGATACACTTGAGCTCAACCACTTTCACTGGCAGAGCAGTGATGAAACAAAACACTATTGGCTACACTTTGTCCCACCCTCTCTTAATCTTTCAGTTGACGTTCCGTCAAACATCAAATAAAAATGTATATTTTAAAGCACTTCATGGGACTTTTAATTGGATGGTATTGTATTTAATTGTGTTAAAAGACAACCAAGTTAAATGCAATATTATAGCAATAGAAAACCAGACATAATTAAAAGGTAACTGTGTTATCTTATTTTTGGTTTAAGCTATAATAAAAGATTAATTGAACTTTAATTGTCTTAAATAATGTTTTCATATAATATCAGCTCAATATAAACATCTTTCTTATTCTAATCTCAAAATGAAAATGCATTTATTCATTCCAATAGTATCTGGATGCAGCCTTTATGATGCAAGCTGAGATTGCATCGCTCAGGGAAGTGTTCATAGGACAGAGAAAAAAGTCATATACACAGAGGATGGTTTGACTGAGTAAATTATGAGGTAATTTTCATTTTTGGTGAACTGTTCCTTTAAATCTCACTACATGTTTATTAAGCAGGAATGTTCTTTCCATAATTCCAGCTCCGTCTACTGTGCTACAGAAAAAAATCATTCTTTAATTTCTCATAGCACCGTGGCTTTAGTGAAGAGGGCATTCATTAATTTAGCAATTTAGTGTTTGATTTGATGCAGAAATGCCCCAGGAGTTGCTGTTAACTGACTGAAGAAAATGGAGAAGACTTATTTCTCATTCCCTGTGGTCTTCAGAAGGTTCCTCTTATTTTTGACCTCCCCTCATTTCCATGAAATGACTTATTAATGAAGAGGGTATTTTTAATTCAGGCTGATTCAAAGCTTTTTTTCGAGGAAAGCAAGGGATGGGCTTTTAAATTCATTCAGGGCTTTCTTGTGTCCATTCCATTGACCACAGTAAAATCAAACTGCCCATGACGGATCATCAAGAATAAACTGCTCAATCCAATCTCTAGTGAGACAGACAAAAAAAAACTCTTGCAGATTAATATTTGTCTCATTAATAGAGACCCACTGTAGAATATAACTGTATTTCAGAACTAGAAATTGCCATCATTTACTCACACTTCAATTGACAAACCTGTTTGAGTATCTTTCTTCTGTTGAACACAAAATAAATAACATGAAACATGATGAAAATCATTAACCATTGACTTCCATAGTAGTCCATAGAATATTTGCTTTCAATTCAACAGAATTCATAAAGGTTTAAATCCTCTTCAAGTTGATTAAATTGTTTAATGCTTTAAATTGCAAATATTTCATTACATATTATTAATTGTAGATTAGATATTAATCTAAGTAACAAGTATAGACAATATATGAAGAGTTCAGATGCAAAAACCTCTAAATGCCCTCTGAAATGTTCACCGAAAATGAGCATTTTTTTCAGCATTCTAACTTTATTCAGTTATTTCACTTGAAAGTCAATAAAATAACTTATTAGTCACTATAAAAGTACAATTACGGATCCTACATATAGGAGTTGGAGAAAAATGATCATTTTAGAAGAAAATATCAAATGTCTTTTAGAGGTTTTTGCATCTAAACTCTTCATATATACATATTTACACTAAAATTGTATGACAGATATGTTATGACTAGTTATGACATAAAAATAACTTATTAAACACATCAAAACTTTTAGTTGTGTTCAACCTTATGTTTTAAGTGATGACTTGTAAGGGCTCAACTTAGTTTTAAATCAGACGACAGAAGCAATTCAAATTACTAACAGAACATAAAGTCCCAGTTACTGCATGCATAAAAGCCAAAACAAGGATTTATCAGAATAGATCAATACAGAATAGGGAGTTTAGTAGTATTTTCTTGAAAATAGATAAAGAATCTGCTCTGGTCTATTTGCTGGCTTATTAGGTATGACTATTTACATATTACTTACATACAACTTAAAAGGATAGTTCACCCAAAAATTAAATCTATCACGATTTACTTGTACTTGTTTACTTGTTCAGAACCTATTTAAACCTGTTGAACAACAAATAAGATATTTTGAAGAATGCTGGTTTCGGTTACCCATTGATTTCCATAGTATTTCTTTCCTACTCTGGATGTAAATGAATACCAGCAACCAGCATTCATCTTCTTAAAATGTCTTCTTTTGTGTTCAGTCGAAGAAAGAAACCCATAAAGGTTTAAAAGAGTAGATGGTGAGGTAATTATTTGTTTAGGAGAACTATTTGTTTAACTCCACTCTGAATTTAATGCTTTAACACTTAATATCAAAGAGTTTGTTTAACATGACAAGACTAATAGTGTGCACTATAACTAATTTCAACATGATGCGCTCCACTTATGTTCATAAATGACGGTATACAGAGTGCTTAAAATTGCCATCTTTTCCTTGCTCTACAAATTTCCACGGGTCTCTTAGGCGCCTCCACATATGTGTAATTTCCCATGGAGACTCGCTGAGCTTTGCTACCGCAGTCAAAGTAAACAGTGCTCAGTGCGCCGTCCTGCTGTTCTTTAAGAGCTCCATTATGACCAGGCTCCTGCTGATTTTGCGCAGTTTTCCATGCCTGTAAATGTGAGCCCACAATCAGATGGCCACAGCGGGAGCCGCTCGCTGTATATCGCAGAGGTGAAGACTGTGATCGGTTGCTGAAAGCATCTGTGTGCATTTTTATGAACTTTGAGAGTGTAGGACTGGAGATTGATTCAGATGTCCTGATTCAATTAGTTTTGCAGTGCACAAGCTCTCAATTTGATTTGATTCTTTTTTGTCCCAAATTTGATTCTCGATTAGAGTCGGTGAAAAATGTAGATTTAATACAAATGCTATTGATATTTCTAAAAACGATCAGTGAAGACTTAATTTCAGGTGCATGGGTACAATAAAACTGAACCAATCTCTATATCAGATGAATAGAATACGTAGTCATAATATAAAATATAGTAGTGTATTTTAAAACTCAAAGACTCTGGGGATCCCTACTTTATATATTTATAGCTAGATCCACACAAAACAAATAGATATAATATATATTCAAAGGTTTTTGTTTTTTTTTTTGACAATTTTTGCCTGTTATTTTCATAGGACAGTAGTCAGACAAGAAGCAAAATTGGAGAGGGAGGGATTGGCATGCGAATGGGAAAGTTCCATCAGCCAGCATGCGAATTTAGGACATCCGAAGCTGTGCCTACATGTCTGTGCACTGCTCATGATGCTATCAGTGTCAAAAGATATTCACAGTCTCTTAATAGATAAATGAACTTCGACATTAGGACTTAATCTTTTGTTCTTCCATTAATATTAATGGCGCAAACAGTGTATTATTAAACTGCAGTTGCTTAAAGGCATACACATATAATCGATTGGAATGGCTTCTACTTTAAACTGGGCTGATTGAGCATTTCAACATCGTTCAAGTTGAAATAAGCCTAATGAAAGTCTTTCTGCCTGATTCTTCTGTGTTTCTTCTGACACAGAAAGGCTTCTCAATCTCTTTTACGTTATTTTTAATGCCTCATCAAGCATGTTGCACTCTTTCTTTGCGATCATCCATGTATCTTTGCTGCTTTGATGAATATTCTGTAAGCAGCACTGCACTGCACAGATATCTTTACAGATAAATTATGTGGAAAATATGATGAGGTGCATCTGCAGCCCTCGTTTAAAAAAATACAGGATACATAATGTAGCAAAAATATGCATGACTTTTGAGAATCAATATTGAATCTGCCTCTTTTAAAAAAAAAAAGATTACCCACCCTTTTTTAGTACAGCATGTGTGTGAAGATCCGCTGGCTTCAGATTGAAATGATTGTTGTTGAAGGCTGTGGCTCTTTGAGAGTGTGTTGGCCATTGTAATAGCTGTGTGTAAAAGATAGCTGCCATTTCAGCCTGCCTTCTGCGTCTTTGTGTACATGTTGCTTGCATGTACAAAAAGGGACAAGGTTTTGCTAATGTGTGGTTTTCAAATGCCTTGTGTTTTTCAGATGAGGGGCCCTACACTAAACACTCCAATCCCTCCAGGCCACCAGATGGCGCTCTGGCCATTAGGAGACAGAGTATTCCAGGTACAAAGCAACAGTGTCTGACCTTCTCACTCCTGTGGTCTTGTCAAATTAAGTAAAGGGATTTATTTGTTGGACAAAAAGATGCTTGAAAAGTGGGAGAGTATTGCAGATGTGCAGTTACTGACAGAGACAGTAGCTACATTTCCATCCGCCTATTTTTATGCGCATTTCAGAAATGCGCATTAAAAAACAGTTGATGGAAACGCCATGATGCGCATAAATTTTGAAAATGCGATAAGAAAAGATGAGCATGATCTACGATGGAAACACTTTAATGAACAAATTCCAGGATGCGCATTAAAAAAGGTCATGTCATTTTGCTTTAAGAGATCATGTGGTGATAAAAATGTGTGTGAATAAACAAACCAGCTGGCTGAGCACATTGTAAAGCATCTGAAATGCTGTTTTGGTCATTCTAACGCCTTAAATATTTCAGTATTAGTGTTATTATATTATTAATTACCTCCAGAATTGTCAAGAGCATCTGTGCTCCGCGTCTGACGCCTTCAAACGCCACCGTGCTTTTATATCCTGTCGGCATCGTCTTCCGAGGCGCAAGTCAATAATTGAATAAGGAAAAGATTGACACAGCTTCTCCTACCGCAGCAAATTCCAATTTTACCGTTGCTATTTGGCACCAGACTCATTGGATGGAAACGCTGCTTTATTCACACATGTTTTATGCGATATTCCAGTTTTGCGCATAAATTTAGTTCGCATTTTTGGATGAAAACATAACTAGTAACTGCTGTTTAAAGCACCCGTCTTTCCAGCTATTGGAGATTAATTCTAGCTTACCTTGCCTTTCCAAAGCTGTGATGCCTAGTTAGTGTATTTACAGTATATGAGTTGTCCCAACAAATATAATAGTGAATGCAGTTTTTTTAGTTAAAAACAACAATTATAGGGGTTTTTCGAGCTTTCCTGAACTGCATTTTTATTTTAGAATATTTATATCATGAGATTAATATAAACAAACTTTACAAAAGTTCAGAATCGATTCAAGAGAAATATCAATACATTTAGAAAATATTAGAATTGATTCAGAATTGATTTGATTTCTTAAACTTTTTTGCCACAGGTTTAGTTTTATCAGTACAATGACACTTATTTTGTTAAAACTTTATTTCTTAATTTATGACTCATTTAATACCTTAATATACAACCGGGAAAATAAGTGTTGAACTCATCATGTTTTTTCCTGGGAATAATATTTCAAATGGAGCTGTTGACATGGAATCGAACCAGAATTCGGTAAAAAAAAAAAATAATAAAATAACAATACAAACTTAAAATAAAACAAAACAAAAAATCCTGAAAAATTAGTTAAACTGAACTACTGAAACCTATTTTATACTCCAATATACTGTAAAAAGGCTTTTTTTGTGATGACAGCTTAAAGATGCCTCTCATATGGAGAATGAAGTCACATTCATTGCTCAGATGTGATTTTTTTTTTTTTTTTTTCACAGACTTCAACAGAGTGTAACAATCTTGATGGTTTTGTGGGTTTCGTCAGTCAAATTTGATCTTTATTTTGTAATTTATATAGGATTCGAGTCAGGTGATTAGTTAGGCCATTCTACAGCTTGGTTTTCTTTCTCTGAAAGCATTTGAGAGTTTCCTTGGCTGTGTTTTGGATCATTGTCTTGCTGAAATGTCCACCCTGGTTTCATCTTCATCAGCCTGATAATGTAGATGTTGGAGTGAAGCAGCTAATATTAAATTACAATGACGAAGGGCAGAGGGTTGCTTAATAACTACTGAGAGATTTCAGCTGCTGTCTGAACTTTCACTACCTGTCTACAGCTCCCTTTCTTCATGTGTTTAATACTTTCTCCCTGCATCATTTCATTTTATTACACAGAATTAAATTTTTAATCTATTTAGATTTGTCTTCTTTGCATATATGGATTTCTTTGGTTGTTGCATACATCTGGGGAAATTTTCAGTCAACAAAACTTTTAGGAATATGTTATTTGAGAAAATGGGGACATGTTCAAAGGTTGACTACTACAAGCAAAAGACTAGTTTTTAATTCAGCGATTAAGTCATATTTATCGACAAGAATGAGAATGTTTATTTAGACTTTCAGTTGGTATTGTCAATACTCCAAACGATCTGCGACTGGTTCTCTGGATATGCGACGGGTTGAACAAACCGTCCGCAGTACTCACTTCTGTTCATTTATGACTTGTTAAACAAACCCAGCGCCCCTTTTGTGTTAGCTGAGATCCGTTTTGAAGCGGTGCTCATTTCTATGCTAGAGGTAAGAAAAAATGTCTCAGAGGGTGTTGAAATAAATTCCCTGTATAATCTCTCAGTACAGAGCTCTAAGCACATCAAACCCATCTTCAGAAGCGGTTAGCGTTTAGCATGACGGCTTTGGGGCCTCGTGCCCACGTTCTGATGTAGCTCACGCCGTAGGCACGGGGCTCTTTGGACTGCTGTATTAAAGCATCCATCTGAAGACAGATTAGGTGCAGGCTGTGGCGCTCCTGCCGAGCTCGCTGTGTTGGTTTTGCGGGTTGAGACTATCTGAGATTGTAGCACGTCTCAATGTTGCCTTAGAAAAGCACTTTCTGCCAAGAGCGGGATTAGGAGTTGCCGTCACAAAGTACTTCACGTACATCAGGCGCAGAATAAGGCCGGAGGGATGTGGCTGAACACCATATGGGAAAATACATAAAGGTGAGGAAGATTTGCCTCTTCAGGAGTTCCTGACTTGCGTAATCACAATTACTGCCTGTAAATTTTGCATGAGATGCTGATGGTGTTCTTCTGCGCGCTTTGTTTTAATGGCATTCGGATGTCCATTCGTGTGGACTTTAAATGATTTAGTATTCTAGATGTGCTGGATATACTTGAAGCTTTTATTTGATTTAAGTGGATTCTGATCATTCAAGGACTAAATTGTGAAAGAATTAACGTTCATAAGTGGTTTGCGAATAATAAAATAAATTTAAAAATGGAATGGATTGTGTAACACTGAAGCAAGAGTCAAGAAGAACTAGAAACTTGTTTTACTTGCTCTCCGAAGACTATAAATTCATCTGGTAAGTGTAGATTTGCTGAATTTTTAAAGTGTTGGTTTTAAAAATGAATGCTGGAATGATGGGAAACTGTTGATGAATTCTGTTGCGCCTTCAACCTCTGAATTGATTTAAGAACTGTGGATTTCAGTTCCTGAATATGAATTGAGGGATCAAATAATATGCAGATTTGTATTTCAAGCAATTGAAATTAAAATGGGATGAAATGTGTGACTGGTTGAAGCATTTTTTTTTTATTTAGTTTTGTATTTATTTCCTAATTTGTGTTTATTAATTAATAATTTACTTTAATGTAATTGTTTGTATAATTTCTCAAAAAACACAACCATGCTAATGTTAGGAATAATGCATAATTTACAAAGTAATAGTATATTTAATTAATTAGCATAAAACTCATATATGGCTATAGATTTGAGGCATTTTTATAACTATTAGATGATTTAATGTTTTAAAATGCCACCTGAACACTACCTGAAAAAAGTCTTGTCATGGATCCCAGTTGTAAGAGCAACAAATAATAACTTGACTTCTAGTTGATCATTTGGAAAAGATTCATTTTCTGATGAATCATCTGTTGAACTGCATCCCAATCATCACAAATACTGCAGAAGACATATTGGAACCCGCATGGACACGAGATTGTCACAGAAATCAGTCAAGTTTGGTGAAGAAAAAAAGTTATGGTTTGGGGTTACATCCAGTATGGGGGCGTGCGAGAGATCTTCAGAGTGGATGGCAACATCAACAGCCTGAGGTATCAAGACATTTGTGCTGCCTATTACATTACAAACCACAGAAGAGGGCAAATTCTTCAGCAAGATAGCGCTGCCTCCCATATTTCAGCCTCCACATCAAAGTTCCTGAAAGCAAAGAAGGTCAAGGTGCTCCAGAATTGGCCAGCCCAGTCACCAGACATGAACATTATTGAGCATTTCTGGGTTAAGATGGAGGAGGCATTGAAGATGAATACAAAGAATCTTGATGAACTGGGAGTCCTGCAAGAATCCTTTCTTTACAATTCCAGATGACTTTTAATAAGTTATTTAAGTCATTGTAGAGATGTTGGATGCAGTCCTCCAAGCTCATGGAGTCATACACAATATTAATTCTTTTTCCACTGCACCATGACTTTATATTCTATACTGTACATTATTTCTGTTAAGTGACAAGACTTTTGTCTAAACAAAGTCAGACTTTACTGTCCTAATTAAATCATTAAAAATCAAGGCATAATCATATTTTCTTTTGCTAAAATGATCATAATCTAAAGGCCTTTGCCTTTTCATATAAGCCACTTCTGATACCAAACAATCAACTAGAAGTCAAGTTATTGTTTGTTGTTCCTAAAACTTGGATAGGCGACAAGACTTTTGTCAGGTAGTGTAATATAATAAAGTTAAAGTATTTATTAAACAACTAAATAAATATATTTTATGTATTTATGGCATATTAAAATTACAACATTTAGTGAAAATTAATGCTGAAAATATTTGTTTTACACTTTTGTGATGCAATATTTCTTGTAATGGCGATGCCCAAAAAATACGAGTTTTCTGCACTGCAGTTTAACATCCTGTCAAGAAATTCCCTTCTACAACCCAATTAGTGAACTGAAAGTGAGCCAAAGTTTCAACCGAGTTTTTTCCCCAACCTGCTACAGAAAATCAAGAGCAAAAACACACAGTCTGGCTAGCAAGACCTGATGACTTCATTTCAGATTCAACAAGTATCCTCCTCCTTTTCTCCAATATTATATCTGTATTTTTCACCACTACTAGAGACGCTCGAGAGTTACTCAATCGACAAAAACGCAGTAAAATAAAGCTGTGAAAGGCTGAAGTCTCTCCACCGCACATTTAAATCTCCTCCATTAGTCCTCTGCATTGTTATTAATATGGATGAGGGGGGATTAGCAGATTGTTACCTGGAATTTCCCAAATGAATCCGCCGGGGGTCATGTTCTCTAACTGCTTATAATCACAATATGTTTTAAGCAACATACAGGCGAGCTGAGGGCCTGCAGAGCTGGAGCATCCCAAAGCTCATCTGAACAGATAGTGATGCATCATTCATGTATAACACTGGCTCACGCTTATCCCTCAGCATGCGCATCTCTTTTTAAATGCCATGTTAGCATCCATTGGCTAGATTGAGAGAGAGAGAGAGAGAGAGAGAGGCTGCTGACGGATGAGCTTTTGGCCGATGGTTTTGCAAGATGAAAACGGTGTTGCATCAGTGTGATTCAGCATTTTGAGAGCCGCATGTAATGCAGGTTGCAGCTGCAGGGGCGTCTATTAATTTAGCTTGAGGTCTGTTATCAAGCTGTCGAGGGTGTGAAAGTTTAATGGAGGTTGTGGCTCATTTTAAGGGCTGTTTGCTGCGCTTTCTTGTGAGCCGAGTTTCTTGGGGAAGTTTAGTTTGTTGCTTCAACTTCAGACACTTTTATGTCCTTGTGGTTGTTTGTTATTGAAACTAGTGGAAGGTCATATTAAAGGAATACTTCACCCAAAAAATATTATGACTGTATGTCTTATGAAGCTGTCAGTGTTTTTTGTTAATTCTAGACTCAAATGCATTCTCCACAATTTGGCTGACCTCTAACTCGCATTTGATGCATGTAATTAGATGTAGCATTGAAACATTCTACAGTATATAACGTAAACAGCACTTTAGTAAGCGAGTCACGCAAGATGTATCTATTCAAATAGCTTCTGCTCTTACATCATGCCTTATACAGTCAAGCCCAAAATGATTCATACCCCTGGCAAATTCTGACTTAAAGATACTTTTATTCAACCAGCAGGTTTTTTTTGTTTGTTTGACCAGAAATAACACTGACATTTCCCAAAAGTTAATAAGAAGCTGTACAGTAGGTATCATTCTGGAATAATTATAAATTATAATTAAAAAAGACCTTTCCTAAGTAAACACATTGATCAGATTTATGACATGTGTTCACACTTGTTGCAGTATGGGTTATTTATACGACAAATTTATGAAAAAAGGTCACTTCCCAACACCATTGTACAGCATGGAAGAGCCGTGATAAAATTTTAAACTACTTCAACTGTTTGGCTGACAGAAAAACCCAGCAGGCAAACAATACCATAAGACGTTATTAATATTAGGTTAGATTTAGGTCGTGACGTTATTTTGATGTCCAACAATAATGTCAAATGATGTTGATATTTGGTTGATTTTAGGTTGTGTTGGAAAGTGACCAAAATCCAATGTCGAGCAAACATCCTAAACAAACGTCATATTGATGTCAAATACTGACATTTATTTGTCAGGTATGGCAACCAAAATCCAACGCCTGCTAGACGTCATTATGGTAACGTTCACACAACATCAAGCTGTAACATCATTAGACGTTGCTATTTGGTTGATTTTAGGTTGGATGTTGGACATTGATGTCAGCCTGATGTTGGCTTCTGACGTCAAACCGTTTTTCCTTTTCAAATCAAAATGCAATGTCCCGTTGGGGTACACTACTTTATACAATACAATAACACATTTTAGTGCCATGCAAATAAAAACAAATGTATTCTTAAAATAATTTAGCTTTAATCTCAGCACTCATTTTACACAAACATAATTAATTTTTTTGACTTTATTCCCATAATAATTTTGACTTTTCTTGGAATTTAAGGCTAAAATATTTTGTCTTAATTCTCAAAATAGTCATTGTTTTCAAATTGTTGACCATCCTCTTAACTATTTAAACCGTAATCTCACAATGTGACCAATTTAATCTCATAACTATATATACTAATTTTGACATTATTCTTATTTTATCTTTATTCTCAAAATATAGCTCAAAAAACAACACGTTGAATATTGTATGAAATGCATACAGCATGTACACTACCATTTGCACACTTCAGTTTATTTAAATAACTAATTAAAACCTGAATTTTTAACAGCCGTTATTCCAGTCATCAGTGAAAACAGACTTACTGCTTAATATATTCATTAAAACTGTCTTAGAAAAAGCAAGATGAAAAGAACAGCATGAACATACTTGAAATTTCTTGGAACATTATACATTTGCTGTCACTTTTAATCAGTTTAATGCATCCGTTCTGAATCCACATGGCCAAAAGTGGCCATAGATAGAAAAAAAACACAGAAAAAAAAAAACACCTAAAATATTCTTCCCAAGCAAAACCGTGTTTCTCTGAGGCTTTAAAGCTGTATGTCAGAAGCACATGAGTAAAGAGATTGCAGGCAGATGTGCGGTCTAGCACTTCATACCTCTGCGCACTCGTGCGAAATCTTCATGATAAATGCTCTGAAACTTTCCTCCCAGAAGACCCTGCATGGAGCAAGAGCCAAAAGATACTGTTTTTCATTTGCTTGCATGTGTGTGTGTGTGTGTGTGTGTGTGTTTCGTCCTCCAGTCGAGAGCTCAGACCAGCATACAAATAAGCATAAGCAGATTTTCACCTTTACGAACTTTAAACATTAAATGCCACACAATTAATCCTATTATTGTAGTTCTTATGGCATATGGGAGGGGGAGGTTAGAGAAGTGCATTTGTTGTGGGGTTTTTGTTTTTTCCACCATTTTGTGTGTCTGTAAACCATCTCTGTAAAGGAATATTGATCTCTTATACCCATTCAACTTCAAAATGGTGTCTATCAGAAGGAAAAACAGCACCGTGTTGATTTACTGTGATGAATAGAGTGTGATAAGGCACACAAAGGGAAGTTGTAATAGTCTGCATGATTGAACATCATCAAAGAGAGCCATTATTCAAGCACCAGATCGTTCATTCTCAGATTGCAAATATCTTATTCAATTATTCATTTGATTAGTTGTTGATCATTTTTCTTCCCTTTGTGGAGACGCTTTAGAAATTTGGTTTTTCTTGCTTTGTGTCCTTGTTGTAATTGAAATAATTGGTTCTGACTATGTTTGATTTCATATCCTGCAAAGGTTTGCTAGCATCTGCCATTAGTCAAGCCTGGTTCCGTATTGAATTATGGCCCAATTTGTCATTTTGACTGCTAAAGTTCCAATAGTGGAAAGCCAATTCAGAGCGGAGCCCACCTGCTGGTACGCCTACAGCCTTCATCGAGAGGAAAACCGTGAACTGACAGTGGGCATTTAACCAAATGTTTTCATTACACCTCCGAGCAATGTTACAGACGAAATAAATCTCCATTCGCACCTCGCTGGTGTCTGAGCTTTCCATAAAAAACAGTTTCTAGAAATTCTGTATGTGGTTTTCAAATGTTTTTTTCTATGAATAGGATCAGGTTATGCATGGATACATATTGGTAAATGCTAAAATGCAAATGTAAGTATATACAAATATTTGGCACAGGACTTGTCCGTTTTTATAAGAGAGGAGATAACTCTTCCTATGTCTTTTTATTTATTGATTCGTTCATTTTCCTTCGGTTTATTCTCTATTTCAGAGGTCACCACACTGGAATGAACCGCCAACTATTTCAGTATATGTTTTACACAGCGAATGCCCTTCCAGCTGCAACCCACTGAATGAAACATGAATTTAAGTAAAAGAACACTAGATTCTTGTATATTTACTCCAATAATTATTAGAAACTTAATTTTTTTGTAAACCACGTATGATGTTTGATTTAAAATGATATGGTTATTTTAAAAACTGAAGTTTTTTAAAGAAAAGTTTAATAAGTGGGTATGTATTTTTTGATATTTGCCAAAGATTACTTTTAAACATTGTTATTAGTTTAAAAAAATTTATTTAAAGGAGTGTGAGATGACAATTTAAATGTAAAAACAAATCATTTTAAATATTAAAAAAAACATTTGAGTGATTTAAATTAGCAACACGCTCTTACTGTACAGTTAGTAATAGTCATGGTTTTTGTTGGTAATTATTAGTTGTAGTTATTCATAGTGTATTGTTGTCTCAAAGACACTGTAATGTTAACAAAGACATTAAAATAAGGCATTCATTCATATATATATATATATATATATATATATATATATATATATATATATATATATTAGGGGTGTCAAATTAATTGTTTCTTCGATGCAGCGATGCAGACGTGGACATTTTAATATTGGTTCAGTATTAGATCCTAACCAGTTATTATTTACTGACGTCATTTATCTCATATGCGATATATTGCGTTAGTTTACTATGGTTAGGGAGGTGAGCACGAGTTATTAAACCTCACCAACTACTTAAAAATGCTCTCTCTCACTCTCTCACTGTTTACGCCTTTGACCTGCTGTCGTGAGGTATCGTGAGGTTTCCTCTCCTTTCAATTGTTACAGCGATACTTGTGGATCCAGATACGAGCATGTCTGCAGAGTGTTTTCTCCACCTCATTGATCATGGATCAGCTGTTATCGCCGATACCTTTTATCAGTGTCACTCATTGATGAATAGCGCCAGAGCGTGTTAAGTGTGTGACTAATCATAGGGGTGTAAGAACTCACTCGACAACACTCAAAAAGCAAGCTCGATAATATTTACGTTTGTTTATTTGCAATAAATGCTCATTTTGGTTAGTGCATGTACTTGGGTTTTCTTTGAGCAGGTAAATTTAAAGCTACAGTTCATATATTTGACTGCTTGTATTAAAGGACAAAATTGTATCTCAAAAAATATATTAATGTATAAATTTTATTGCAAGAATTTTTGCGCTAAATTGTGTATGGAAAGCATCGTCAATGCACCGAGATATTGAACTGAACCAAATCGATGGCATGATAATCGTAACTAAACCGAACCGTGAGACTAGTGTAAGTTTACACCTCTAATATATATATATATATATATATATATATATATATATATATATATATATATAAGAAACCCTTTTTTGTTTCGCTTGGATTTTCTCTGCATTATCTATCAAGCTTGCTATCTAGATCAGTCTGCAATCATAGATTACCGTTTCCTGTCACAGTGTGAAAAAGTGATAACTTTTCAACCCTTCGTGCACGTCAGCTGGCAGAGTTGATGTCTATATCTTGCTCTCTCTGTCACACACTCCATCTGTACCGTTATCTCCTGCTTTGTATCATTCTCTCACATGCTGCCGCAACCTCTATCTTCAGGTCTCTGTCCCTCAATACCCGATGTGCACAGCATTCGATCCCGACACACAGATCTGTCGGCTTTGAGAAGCTGATGGCCAATCTCTGTGTCTGCCTCCTTCACAGAGGAAAGGTAGAAAAGAGGACATGGAATGAAATGAGAGGCCACGAGTAATGGGATCAACTTATCAACTTCCACACCTGTCCCAGTGTAGCCCTCAAAGCGCAGCTCATTAGATCCCAGCGGCCCTTTTTCTCGCTCTGGGCCCAGATATTACTCTGAACCCTCGATGAACTGAGAGAGCCACGCTTTCCCCAGACAGCTTAAGACTGAGCTTGTAATATGACCATGGCATACTGTGCCACAAATTGTTTGGATATTGGATGACCCCCCAGTGGGCCCTCCGGTGCAGCAGCTTGAGAGGGCTCACAACACACGCACAAATGATGGAGTCCAGTTTGGATTGGATTGTGTTTATAATTTGTTATTGGTGTATCACTTCTGTATTGGTTTATGTCACTTAAGGCACCTCTATTAAGCTGTTCGTGTTTTGTTTCGGAGGTGTCTACATCCAGCCAAGATCTCTTTTCCAAAAACTGCTCTGCGCTGGTCAGATAGTCAAGTCTGTTGTGATTGGTCTTCCTCTTACAGCATGTGTTGAAAGTGAAATGCTCATTACCATATTCTGAATTTGAGCTCTGGAGGCTTCCTCAGCACTCGCAAACACAAACATTCAGTGATTCAATGGCAACAATGGTGTCAGTTTTCAGAGTCCTCATCCTTTAGAAAGTGGAATTGCTTTTGCATCTCAGAGAACGTCTTTTTGAAACGTGGAATAGAAAGCAAAAAGCGTCTAGGCCTTAGTTTTTGTTATGACTAAAGTGTTTGAGAGTCAAAGTAGATTTTGTTTTCAACAAAAACCATAGGCTGGCATAAAGTAAATTCTTTGGATATTGGATGACCTTCTGTGAGCCCCACAGTAAAGCATCAATGGTAAAGTTTGCAACATACAGAAAAGATGCGGTCAAGTTTGGCTTGGATTGTGTTTACAAATGAACAGCCAATATCAGTGAATCCTTTCTATTGTGGTTTATATTTGCTTGAAGTGCCCCTATTACGAATCCCTAATTTTGTTTTTGAGGTCCCTGAAAGCTTTGCATAATATACAAAGTGACTTCAGCTCACTTATTTCCCAGAGTGTATGAAAAAAGTTGCCAGAACACACTATGCTGAGATTTTTTGCAAGTATTGTGAAAATAGTATATTGATTCTGCTGCTTTTACTGTATGTGTACAGCAATAGTTCCAGTTTCCTTTTGTGGAAAGACAGTTCAGACAACTGCAACTTGCTGTTATGGGAAAATACATCCTGTCATAAGTGCAGAACATTTGTTGTAGTTTTAGTCCGCTGTTGTCTGTTTGGTGTGCTCACGTGTAGCCTTTTAACCCAGATGGGACAAGACATAGCAAACACAAGATGACAATATAGTTGGTTTTTATTGTCGCTAGTTTTTTTTAAATCAGGTTGGTGTGGCCTGAGCTTAAGCTCCTCCTTTCCATGAGCAGCTCTGCTCTGATTGGTCAGATGGCCCAGTTTGGTTAGATTAGGGTGTACTCAACTAGGTACAGTTGCCTTGAACCATGCCAAAGTGCAATTGTCCCTCGACGGCCTGCACTCACACTGCATTTTCCCTTTCGAGCCTGAGCACGCTTGCATCATCGATGATGGGACTGCTCAGCTTAACGGGAAGAGAAGTGCTTTCACTCAGCACAGTGGACATTGCTTTAGTTATATCGTTTTATATTATTTTTAGTTGCAGTGACACGCAGTCAAATATTTTAACTAACAGATCCACAACTTTTGACGCTCATAAATGTTCATGAAAGTCTTTGTGCTGCACGTATTAGGAGGCTTGCTGAAGGTGTAGCTGATGTGTAGTCAGGGGTTTGCGTCTTTAATAAACTAGGACAGTTTGCGTTCATTGAAAAGTAGGAATGATTGATAAATCCATGTGAAACAGTCCCTTAAAAGTCACTTTGTGTCTTCTGTTTTTGGCTCAGGCATGCTTTTCACTCACACTACAAGCTTACCACGCCAAAGCCCAACCAAACTGTGCTCTGGCACACCTCTTCCAACCGGGTCAGGGCTGGCTAACTGAACTGCGCCTGGGCTCAATTCGGAGCACTCACACTTGTCAAACGAACCGGAAACAGTTTGGATAGGCTAGTGTGAGTGCACGTTACACTAATCTTTGAATCATTGCAGAATTTTTGTACTCAAAGAAAGCTACCTAAATAAAAGAAATCACAAAAATAGATTTAAAAACAACGTTTTCATGTCTTGGATTTGGTTCTGCCTTTGGAAGGCATGTTATGTCAACCATATTACGTTTTGCCTGTTCTTGACATGTAAAGCAAGTTAATTTAATGCTGTCAAAAAGCTCAGAACGACCCACAATTTATTCCTCAACCGAGTGATGGGAGAGAAATGACAGCAACATTTATAATTTGTCCCACTGTAATTTTTTTTGCTGTCAGGCTAATCCCCAGAAGAGCAGGCTTCTTTTAATCAAATTATTTGATGAAAGCTGAATGCAAATTGAGCAGTTCTTTTACAATTAATTATCAAAAGACCGGCACACAACGCAGGGCTTGTTATAGATTGAACTCCCGTTTGAACATTGATTCAGTCTTTTTTTTTTTTCTCATGACAAGATGTTTTTCCTCTATCACTCTCCAACACACAATCACGCACACTAAATTATTCACCACTTCCTTTTGGCACATTATAAGTTTGATTTCTCTCTTAATTACTTTGCTGTCTTTTATATGTCAGCATGTTTGCACTGTCAGCTCCCCATCTGGCTCCAAAGGCTTGCCTGGAGGTTCAGGTTCGGGCCAGATATTGAGATCTGTGCTAGCTTCGCTCTGTCCTGGTCATGTTTCAGCATAGCTCTCTTTCCATGTCCATATGGCAACGGTATTGATCAGAGGCCGAGTGCAATGTCAAATTTGTTTCTTCCTCCGCTGAGGTTACTGAGCTGGTGATTTGCATGCAGCGGGCATGCAATGGATTTGTAACAGATATACAGATCTCATAATTTAATTGTCCGTGCTGAAACAGACTCAGAAAAGCCTCTAATGGTTATGCTTAAGACTGATAAGTGTTAAGAAATGTGAATTTTGACCTCTCAAGTACGTCAAATACGTGCTCATTTTAATAGGCTGTTTGGAAGCTGGATTTTTCCGTTAAAAATCAAGTTGCACAATTAAAGTGCATTATCAGTGCTGTTATTACGGTTTACCCAGAACACTTTGAAGCTTTTGTTGTTGTTGTTGATTGTGTTTTAAAAGAACAGAAGACGGCTTAGAGGACTGCTCTTTTTGCACCAGTGTCTTGTTACTGTTGTCTTCTTGCAGTGAGATGCTCAGTCTCATAGGGGTTTAAAGCTTCATCTCCCCTCACCCTCTGTGCCGCAGTATTGAAAGACATAGTGAATGAGAAAAGGAAAGTGAATGGACATATAAATCCATCTCTTCCGTCCTTCGACACAGAGAGAGGGATTACAAACCCCCTATTTTTATTTCTCCTACATCTCAGACAGCTGATGCAGTGATGGCGGGAGAGACCGAGGGAGAGAAAGCGGCCTACTTGCACAGATATGCAGTATTCTTAATGTGACTTTGACGATCCCACTGAGAGATTGAATGACAGTCAGTCAATAGGGGAGCAACACGTCTGCCTGAGCAGCAATATCTCTGCAAGCCAATGAGAGAGACAGAAAGGAAAAAGCAAAGCAGAGAACAAATGAGGGGCAAAAATGTCTTTAAATATGTATTCAAATAACTACTTTTATATAATAATGGATTCATTTTTGTATTTATATTCATTGAATATTATTTTTTAATACCTATTCAGATTAGTAATATTTATAATGCATCATTTTAGTTTGACTTTATTCATATATAATCTATTGCATTTTTTATTCATACATTATTATATTTATTTATTTTTTTTCCAACTGAACATGTTACTGAAGGGAGTTTTTGTCAATTTTAGATCACCTCTGGGGACAGTTTTGTCCTCAAACCATAGGGACACACACACACACACATATACACACTGGAGTGTCTAACTAATTACCAGGCAGGCAGAAGGAGAGAAAGATAATGAGAGAGTGAGAGAGGCCTGATCTCAGTCATTTAGAGGAGAGAGAGGGGTATGGCAGGTCTCCTCTGCTCCTGTAAACCTCTCATCTCCTGTCTCTGCTCTTCCTCTCCATCCTCCCCCAATGACCCTCCTCATCCTCATCCTCCCTCTTTCTGCTTCACAGATGAGTTTAAGGGCACGAGCACTGTGGAGCTGATCAAGAAGGAAGGCACCACTCTGGGCCTGACTGTATCCGGAGGCATCGATAAAGACGGCAAACCCCGCGTCTCCAACCTGCGCCAGGGCGGCATCGCTGCTAGGTCAGTACAAGTGATGCATTGAAAAAGATCATTTGAAGAAACAGTACGCCATGTTTTAAAATGTTTGATGCATCATGATGGAAACCTGTTTGAGAACAGTAATTGTTTAATTAATTATTGAGATTTTTATTTAATTTTTTTGCTTTCTTGTTTAGATTTATTATTATTATATTTATTTATTTATTTATTTAAGTATAACCTTTATGTACACATGAATGTCTCTATTATTTATAGTTTTGAATAAATTTACTCAATTTTAGGAAAACATTAACAGTCCACAATTTTCAGTTTATCTAGAATTACAATTTGTAGTGTTGTAAAAATGAAAATGAAGAGAGAACCCAGTCCAGGAGACTCGAAACAAGCAGAATTGATTTATTCAGACGTGTTGGTTAGTCTGTAGTCATACGGCACAAGTCCACGAGGCTGCAAGAGCCTACAGGAGTCTCTTACGAGTCTGCAAGTTTTATCACAAGTCTGCAAGCAAGTCTAAAATAAGTCTATTATGTGTTTTAGGAGGAGGGGAGTGGCTATGTGAAGACATAGAAAATGGGCATGACCAGTTTAGTTGAAGATCTTGTTTTAAGGTCCTGAGATTTCACCTGCCATTGGGACCCTGCCTTTAGCATTTTCATCACTTTGGCACAGCCAGTGCTCATGAAGCAGGGCAGGAGGTTTTAAGGTCTGTCACACCCTAGCTAGAGTTTTGAATTAAATGAGATAATTAAAAAAGCAAAGAATATAATTTTTCACACATACATATATATATAATTGTTAATTTGGAAGAAATGTATATTCCCACAGTAGGTATATGTTTGTGTAAACTGTTACTACCATTTTATTCTGTGAAATACTGATCATATTTCTTCCAAATTTCAAATAAAACATTGTCATTTAGAGCGAATTCCCCCCCCCCCCCCCCCTTGTTTTCAGAAGTTATATAAATTTTTTAGCAACTGTTGGAATATTTAGCCAATTCCATGTGTGTTCAATAAAAAAGATCAGAAGAGGATTTTCTTCAATGTGATTAGTAATTAATCAGATAAAAATGAATGATTCAATACACGGAGCTCTGGGTTACACTAATGCAATGCAAGAATTACGTTCAGGAGGTGCGCAACAAAACTACCTTACACTGACTCCAATATTTATACACAACTGATATTAGAAGGTGGAGTCTTTGTGTAAACCGTCACTTGTCAATCATTCTGCAGTCACTGGTGGTTGCACCCAAACATACTTCCTCTTTCTGCAACCCTTCTCTGCAAACCAGAACTGAATAGTTAAGTACATTTTCAATATATTTCACAACTTCTACAAGTGTCCAGCTCCTCATGACTGTAAACATGTCTAGACTTGTTTACTAGACTAGAGCAAGGCCGCGCTATTTTTATTGTTATTCTGTTATTTCCTTTTTGTCAGTAGTTCCTTTTATTAGTATGCAACACAGTAAGAAAGAAGAAGTTTGTTTGGTTAATATATTGGATCATACAAAAGAAGATTGTATAATCTGTGGTTACAGATTGTTCTAAAAATTTTTCCTAATATAAGAATAAAGAACACAATGCATTACCAATGCTTTAGTGGCGATATTTTTATCTGATGTTTGGATGAAATTTTATTACACCTTTAAAGCATAAAACTATACAATATTAACATGTTACTCAAACCCATACTTCAAAAGCAAGGGAATCCACAGAAACTGAGCATATGCATAATTTAATTTAAGCATTTGTTATTTAAAGCATTTATTATTTATTTGTATTATCTTTAGGTTCAATTTTGCAGATGCCAGTGGTTTGGAAAATCACCTTGGAGGCTTTGTGTTGTCAGGTTTTGTGTATATGCTAATGATTTTTGCTAAGACAGCATCAATAGACAAGCCCAGAGAGATCAATGTGATCGTAGTTTATTGTGGAGGAGTTTGTCTGGGAAGCATCTTCTCTCTCTTTCTCTCTCTCTCTCTCTCTCTTTCTCTCTCTCTCTCTCTCTCTCTCTGTGTGTGTGTGTGTGTGTGTGTCTGTGTGTGAACATGTTTTATCTTTTTACTCTCTGTGTGTGTATATGTGTGTGCATGTGTGAATAAGGTAGACAGAATCTTTTAATCAATACTGCATAAGCCAGAACTCTTCTCCCATTTCCCTACTGGCTCTCAAAGATGGCAGACAGCCTGCTGTTCGCTAGTGTGTCAATTCTCCACATAAACACTCACACAGACGTACACACATCCCAGTGAATGGATCCTTATTCCCGGAACGAATACCGCACAAGCTCTATAGAAAAACGCACACGATTTACACCCTCTTTTCACAATGACAGATACTTTTCTTCAGCAAAGGAACTGTTTGACTTTAAATGTTTTGCTGCATATCAAGTCTTGTATCTTATTACCACAGAGACACTCACCCTGATAATTTTACTCAAGCTGAAATAAACTGCCTAACATCATACATAGTTCCTCCAGAATCTGTTGACAATCAGGCCGCCTTGTAAAGTACGAGATCTTTCAACTGCGTGTATGTGTGTCAGAGCAAGAGAGAGAGAGAGACTGGAGCAGCTTGTCTTGATCTTGCTAGATGCTTCCTTAGAACAAAGCGTTCCCTTCATGGGCTCAGATCAGCTATCAAAGCTCCTCAGAGCTCGACCCGACTCCATCTCCGCCTTTCTTTATTCATTCTCCTGGCTTTTTTACTGTCTTCTTTTTGTCCTTCTCTCTGGTTATGCAATTTCCTCTTCTATGTGGAGGATCTACATCTCTGTGCTTTTCTTTGCAGGAGTGACCAGCTGAACGTAGGGGACTACATAAAGTCTGTGAATGGGATCAACCTGACTAAGTTTCGTCACGATGAGATCATCAGTCTGCTGAAGAATGTGGGGGAAAGGGTTGTGCTGGAGGTCGAGTATGAGCTGCCGCCTGTCTGTGAGTGAGATTATTAAAATCATCAATGTTACTTCTAAGGGGTCATTATCACAGGATGCATCTAAGAAACACCAGATGCAGCGTCCAGGAATGGTTTTAAAATAAGCATCCACCAAGTTAACATCCAATAAAATGCTTGTCATGCCAACATGCTACTGTAAACAGAAGCTTGCAGCACTTGCCCAAAGACCATAGATATATATACACTAGATATCGCATACGGACCCTGAACATGCGCCAATACCGCCGCCACATTTGTAAAGTGCTCCCAGGACAAAAGTCATTCAGCCGCACTAGTCAAGACTAAATCCAATGTGAAGATACTGGACTTTTCTGCTTTGTATGAGTGTAGTAACTAGCAAACAAAGTAAACAAAGCATAAAGGCAGAACATTTTATAGGTAATATTTAGTTTTTATGATTGTGTATGTTACAAACTTTTGTGTTCAACAAGTAACGTTACTGATGATAATACAGTCACTTACTGCACTGACCATGAGGCAAAATAGCACCAACTTGCAATAAATTCTAGGCTTATGCTAGTTTTGTTGAATAACATCATCAAACAATGTAAATGAAAAATGACAACAAGATGCTGCAGTGCCAGAAACATATTATTATTATTATGTATTATTGTCAGCTAAGTCAATTAACGGCTAGTTTTTGAAGTAACTTATAAGGTTACCTGATAACATAAGTCTTGTGCCTCAATGTGCAAACTTTCTATCCTAAATTATTGAATATTACAAATGTTACATGCCATTTAGATCAGAAAGGTGGATATGCACATTGAGACGAAGAGATATTGATGGTTCACGAGTAGTTTGTAACGAGTTGATTCACAAACAAATGGCTCCCTCTATTAGAATTATGAAAAGCGGGAAAGGGGGTGTGTTTCAGGACATGGATTATATCAAATTTAACAGGGAGGGAGGATAATACAGTTCTTTGCACACAAACACATACTCTTTGTGGGAAATGCCCATGCAGTCACTTATCCATCAATATAGAAAAGTAAGGCCAGTCCTCCCCTGCGCTTTGGTCCCCTAGCTTGTACTAAAATGCCGGCTTTATTGACGCATTCCTTCTAATAGACAACATGGGTGTAGGTGACATCTAATCTAAATATTTATGTACAAGACTATAGTATCCAGAAGACATGTCACCTGTAGTTTTGCATAGGGAAAAGTGTAACGGTCATATGGCAAATGAAGCCCCGCCTTCTAGTACAGGAGCCAATCACTGATCAATACAGAAGATTCTCCATGGGAGGGTCTCAGACCAAACTTGAGTTTCTGCAGAAACTCTTTCTGCTGTTTCCCCATTCAAACAGAATGGCCAAGCATACTGCCCAGGAGACATTTCAAAGAGGGCTGCAGAGTGAAATGCCTTGCCTTAAAAGGACTTTGATATGCCCTACTCCTGAGTTCCTCTGATTGGTCCATTGCTTTGTAAGTGACATTGATGAGTGGTGAACCAAGCAAAAAGTTGCAATTCTTTTAATTTGACATGGTGTTTTAAAAAACACAAGCCTAACATGTTCATCAAACCTGTGTTTACATAGAAAAACAAGTAGATCTTTGAGGTAGAGCAACTCTAACTACAGCTGCAATACTTGTTGGGGATTTTTCAGTCAACGTAATCTGCATTTTTAGAGTAATAAACAATGAACTGTTTACTTTATATATTTGTATTAATATATTATTGTCCAGTGAGCTTTGTGCTGGTACCCTGGCTAGTTTAGCTCTGTCATCAACAAATAAATACGACAAAGAAACTGCCAGGAGGCAAGTCCCCGTCTTAATGATGGATTCAACTGATCTGTTCAAAACAGCTGATTCATTTAGAAATCAAGTCACTGTCTTTAGGCATGTCTAATTACCATATACAATTAGTCCAAATAGCTCATACCACACTGGATGCAAAATGCCATGCCACATCCTTTAGAATTCGAAACATTGATTTCTATGAGGGTATGCACACCACCGTCAACATTCGGCATTGATTTAAATTGCTTAGCTATATATAGAAAGCAATGTAAAGACAATGCACAGCGAAACAGGTGTATGACTCACTTTACTGTATAGCAACAATAAAAAAAATAATAATAAAATGCCTACAACTACTTAATGACCTTCATTGTGTATTTGTCTATTTCAAAAATGTATTGTATGGCACAGCTCACTACTTTGGTTTTCTTTCTAAAAATGTAAATGTATTAAGTGGTTCAGGTAATATATGAGTGAAAATCTGTTCACGGATCGTTATCATCATAGACGATAAATATTATGCACCAATCTGCCTCTGATTCACTGCAATGCCACCTGTTTTATAACAGCGCACTTACACTGAATTTCTTCACTCTCTATATGATGTAATCTGTAGTTTGATGTTCATTCATATGTTCTGGTCAAGCATTAAAATCTTGACAGAACTTTGAACTGTTTGTTTCTTTCCTCAGCTGTACAGGGCTCAGGGGTCATGTTCAAAAACGTGGAGGTGACGCTGCACAAAGAAGGCAATACATTCGGTTTCGTCATCAGAGGTGAGCAGACTTCCACACATCAGAGCTCAATGCGCTTCATTCACATCTACATCAAACAAAAAGAGACCATTTTTCTCTGAAGATTTATTTTGCTGCCCTTGGGCCTGTTGAAAGACACGCAACAGCTTTCAGTAGCACCGCTAGCACTCAATTTCTAAATATTTACCAAACAGCATTTTCGACTTCATTAAAAGAAAGACATCTTTTTTTTCATATCCATCTAGAGTATGAAGTCTTTTGAAGAGAGGCAGAAAAAAAAGCCAAGGTCTTGGTTAGCTTTGCTCCTTTTCTCAAATCATTCTCAAAGAGGCATACTAAGGACTTCCTTTTCATCTTTGAGACTCCATTTGTGAATTCAATGGCATGCAATTTTTTAGCGAGCAGCGGCTTTAAAAATGTATAATCTTGTGCTTTTGTTGAAAAATATATGGAAATTTCAGTGAGGTGACAAAACGGCCTTAGTGTCTTTCAATAAGACACTATATGGAGCTGATTGGCCAAATGTACAGTATGTTAAAGCATCGAGTGTATGTTTTGCTGTGTGACTTCATTTGTTAAGCGTGTCAATACAAGTTGTTTTTTTCCTATGATGTAGGAGGCGCCCATGAAGACAGAAACAAATCTCGCCCGGTTACCATAACAACCATCAGACCCGGCGGTCCAGCTGACAGGTGAGTTGTTCCTGAACTCAACAAGATTCATCAGCACTGACATTAAAGCTTTCATCCAAAACATAAACAGCATCCTGAACAAATCAGACTGAAAAGAGACTGATTAGAAACACTCTGATCTAGGCAGGAGATATTTCCATATCATACAAATAGTCGACACAAAGACTTGACTCACAATTGATTTCAGTGGATTTGATGTTCGCGTTTTGTGTAGCTAAAGTACTGTGATTCAATAAACAGATGAAACCAGGGAATATAATAATAAAATAAGTTATTTTATTTATCTACATAGTTGTTTTTAAGCATGTATTTACAGAAAGTAAAGCATCTTCAGTTTTAGAAATCACAAAGTATTACTTAGAATGTTCCCGGAATTCGAATTGTGTAAAGCCCCAGTCAGGTGCTTGCTGACAACTAGGCTACATTATTTAAGGGCATACGTTATGACATTGATAGGATCAAACATATATTTCCTTTTTAATATTAAGGTATATTTTATTAAATCTAAATGTATATTTTCCAGCCATGGGTTGCTTATTAAACACTCCCTTGCCTGAACTTGCCACGAGTGAGACAGAGAAAATGAAAGCACATCAGATGGAGGAAAAATCAGATGACATATGACATATTAAAACATTTTTTAGTTTGGTTTGTTATAGAACAATTACAGTATAGCATTAATTATTTTTCATGGAGCAAAACAAATCTTTAGTAGTGGACAGACATAAACAAAAATATTATTGTCATATTTTTCTTGGTAAAAAAATATTTTTTTGAAACTAATTTCGTTTGGTATAATTTTTATCTTAAATTTAATGTATGTTTTGTTGGTCAGTTATCTACTAGATAAACAAGAATAAGGAATAGCATCTGATGTGAAGTGCTTAAAAACAAGTCCGCTACATGCTTCAGTGCCAAAACAAACAAACTAACTGGTTTAATAAAATAAAATAAAATAAAATAAAATCTAGCCTAAATAAAATTAAAGTGAACAGTTTTAGAGAAACCTATATTAAACTGTTTTCATTATTAATGACAAAATCATCCATTGCTGGTGAGTTTCAATTTAATTAGTTTAATCAAGTAATTTGAATAAGCAGGACAGGCGTTTACAATGTTTTAGCAGCATTGAACGTGTTTCAGAAGAACAAACTTGGTCGAAAGGCTGAGAGAACTCAGAAACTCGTAGAATAGGGCATATTTGTGCCAGTCTGTCAAATAAAATTGCTCAAAACACCTTCATATTTTACAGAAAGTGGTAAAAGTTTGCATAACCAATGACTGATCTAATCCACCCGAGACCCACCCATAAGTAAATATGCAGCCTATATTTTGATTACCTGACCCGCGGATTAACGGCAGCAACCGCGGATATAACTGAGGAATTATGTGCTCATATTGCCCAGTGTCACCCACGTGACGGAACTCGTCGTGAAGAATGGGAAAAAAAATTTAACTTGGTAGACTTTCTGCGGTGGTGTCATGCGGTGTCGCAGACATGCTATCGGTTGTCGTGAACTATGCCACATTACACGAGAAGAAACTATTGAATCTTGTGTCACGATGCCCACTTGTCGTTTATGAATACCTACGACACTCTACGTCAAGGAAACGATGCCGAAATTGACAAAATCATGTGATCTGACGAGGCTTAAGATGTTTGAATGTATTTGTGCATTGTTATTTAAATTATTTACAAAAGCTTTTTGATTGCTAATTTAAATTTAACCATTACTGTTTTCCCACAAAATCTAATCTCGTCTGAATGCAGCTGTCTTTTATTGCTGACAATAATTTTCCACAACATATTTCACATTTCATTTTGAAAATGTTAGTCCCGCTGAAATCGATGGTTTTCTTTTAAATGACTCTGGTCCAAATGGGACTTTTGGTGTAAACCAGTCTTTATAACGATTCCCCTTTTATAACCCCCTCACCATTTTTTTTCAAATTAGATGCCTTTCACTTGGTTTTGAAACCAAACCTAAAATAGTCGCTTGTAGCATTGTCAGTGCTGTTGATTACCAAGAAATTAGCATGCAGTTACATTTTTGATTACTTTTATCTGTGCATGTCATATTATTTTTAACTCTTGCATGCTTTTTTTCTCTCTGTGGTGCTTCGCAATGGGTTGAACTTTTTACTTTACTGGTCCACCCTGAATAGACTGTAGTCATTGCCGTGAAATGACAAGAAATTGCTTGATGAAAATAGTGTTTCCCAGTCGGAGTTCCTTTCAGAACCGGAATAGATTGCCCTGCAACTTCAGCACTCGCTTGAGAATTGCAAATGGACCGGCACGATATTTCACTCACTCTGGCGTTTGAACTGCTCCGTTATTACCGTCATTACATGCCAGCCCGTCTCTCTCGTTCCCCTCAACCCTTATCAATATTCATTTTGCACACTGGTAATTTCATTTCTTACCGACATAGAATTCCCATATCTTTTGTTCAGCAGCATTTTTTTTTTCAGAGTAAATATTGTGTTCTGTTCCACTGCAATTTGGTATTGACTGGCCTCTGACATCTTGCAGTCGCAGAGAAAGGCCCCTTTTGGAAAATAAAAACTGCAGAATACATTTTCTATGAGTCATAAATCAAGCCTTTAAGCAAAATGTTACTCTTGGGGTGATTTCTTGTTATTCCAGGTTAAAACATGCTTTGAAGCAGTCGTCACATGTATCTCAATGGACTGATCTAGCAAAAAGTTTTGTACACAAAACCACAAAAACTAAAAATGCCTATGCATGCCAGGCCAGTAGTTGGCGATGTCACTTTGCAATGATGCACTCATACTGTTTTATAGTGCATCATTGTTTGCTTTGATTTTTAAACACACTTTTACTGTGGTTTCCTGAAGATCTATAGTGTATTAAACACATATGCCATGATAACACAGGCAATGTGTGTAATTGTAAAACCTCTAACATGTCTATTGTCATGTATAAACAAGCAGAAGAAGTGCAATTGTGCCTCTGGGCTCCCCTTGTGTAGCACTCATTTCTTGTGTTATTCAAAAAGCCCATTTCAGTCTTTATTCTGCTTTGCTTTTTCTCAGGGAAGGGACCATCAAACCAGGCGACAGGCTGCTCAGTATTGATGGAATTCGTCTGCATGGAGCGTCTCACGCAGAGGCCATGAGCATCCTTAAACAGTGCGGCCAGGAAGCCACTCTTCTTATAGAGTATGATGTGTCAGTCATGGGTAAGGACACGCCCACATTGATTAATTCCATTTATTTTTATCCTAAAATAGCCAGCAATAAATGTATGCAACGTAAAATTATTATTATTATTATTATTATTATTATTATTATTATTATTATTATTAATACTTTTTGAAATATGGTTGCATGATATTGGAAAAATCTGACAGTGCGATATTTTGTTTTTCTGGAATGTACAGTATATATTGCGATATGAGTATAATTTCACAAGATGATTTAAATAACTCTATTTGGGAAGGAATAATCATTTTACATTGATAGGGATTAGGGAATGCATCACCATAAATATAATAAACACATTTTAAGCATAAGTTACTACAATAGAACAAAAATACAAATAAAATAAACATGCTTTATGGTTTTCTGGAGAGTCTAACACATAGGTCTCAAACTGGATTCCTGGAGGGCCGCAGCTCTGCACAGTTTTACTCCAAACCTAATCATGGACTATGGACTATGGACAAACTATGGACCATTTAGCAGGAAGAGCTGGTTGGAGCTAAACTATACAGAGCTGCGGCCCTCCAGGAATTGAGTTTGAAACCATTGGTCTAACAGTGTTGAGGTCCAAATATGAAATGATCAAATTTAAAATAACACTGTATAGTCGTCAAAAAATTTAAGCGGATCAAAACCTTTCATCAAACCTGTCCTAAAACTATTGAATATATTGTTTTTGTCTCATAATTTGACTTTAACCAACTTTTTTGATCCACTTCAAACGTTAACTACTGTAGTCTTCATTATAAAATAATTGTATACAATTAATCTTTGTTAAAACTACAGATTGTCTCATTTGTTGTGGCCAAATTTACTTGAAATCTTACAGTCATAGCCCTAAAAAGCTTTCACTCTATTAGGGTTAAACTTTGCATGCGTTCTGAACTGTTTTCTGGATAATTATAATCCCCACTCAATATAGCAGATCTTGCGATGTGACTATTGCAGATTCACACATTGCATATGATATCGATGCTGAAATGATACATTGTGCAGGCCCATTTTTCAATATTAATGATTTAGATAAGGAAACAGGGATTTTTATTTACGATTATGTGTTGCTGCCTTAATAAAATATACCGTTTTATAGGGAAGTTTTATGAATTATTTTGAAGTCTTTATTTAGTCAACCTTATTATGAACAAGAACAACCCAACAGTTAATTTGTCCATATTTTACCAAAATTTAAGTCTAAACAACCCAGCATTTTTAGAGTTGCCTAGTAAATACTTGTCAAATAACTCTCATTATAGTATTATCAGAGCATTAGTAGACTCTTATGTCAGGAAAAATAGAATAAATATACTTATCAGCCTGTTATATTATAAATAAAGCGCTGGCAGATACTAACACTAGTACTACTATCAATACTAATTGAATATAATACTAATACAGCAATTATAATACTAAATCCTATACTATATGATATATATAATACTAATACAGCATTTATAATACTATATCCTATACTATATGATATATATATAATACTAATACAGCATTTATAATACTATCTCCTATACTATATGATATATATAATACTAATACAGCATTTATAAAACTATATCCTATACTATATGATATATATAATACTAATGCAGCATTTATAATACTATATCCTATACTATACAGTATGATATATATAATACTAATACAGCATTTATAAAACTATATCCTATACTATATGATATATATAATACTAATACAGCATTTATAATACTATATCCTATACTATATGATATATATAATACTAATGCAGCATTTATAATACTATATCCTATACTATATGATATATATAATACTAATACAGCATTTATAATACTATATCCTATACTATATGATATATATAATACTAATGCAGCATTTATAATACTATATCCTATACTATACAGTATGATATATATAATACTAATACAGCATTTATAAAACTATATCCTATACTATATGATATATATAATACTAATACAGCATTTATAAAACTATATCCTATACTATATGATATATATAATACTAATACAGCATTTATAATACTATATCCTATACTATACAGTATGATATATATAATACTAATACAGCATTTATAATACTATATCCTATACTATATGATATATATATAATACTAATACAGCATTTATAATACTATCTCCTATACTATATGATATATAATACTAATACAGCATTTATAAAACTATATCCTATACTATATGATATATATATAATACTAATACAGCATTTATAATACTATATCCTATACTATATGATATATATAATACTAATACAGCATTTATAATACTATATCCTATACTATATGATATATATAATACTAATACAGCATTTATAATACTATATCCTATACTATATGATATATATAATACTAATGCAGCATTTATAATACTATATCCTATACTATACAGTATGATATATATAATACTAATACAGCATTTATAATACTATATCCTATACTATATGATATATATAATACTAATACAGCATTAATACACTAATAACTTGTAGCTGACATACTTGAAAAGTAACTTTTAGTCAACAGTGTGTAAAAGGCGCCGTGATTTTTGTTTTATTTACAGTTATGTTAATGTTTTTTCAGTTCTTCATAATGGCTGTGACTTTGCCAAGAAGGGGCGTGATTATGGGCCCTTTGTGGTTTGTTGAAGACCATTTTTGCTGTTGTTTCCTGAATGTTGAAGCTTAATCGTCCTTGCTGGAAGACCATTGCAGTATTGTAAACACATCGACTGAAAACAGCAATTACAGAATGTAGCATTTTAGCAATTTTCAAAAAGTATCAAGCAATTATTCCACGTTATCCAGCTCTCGAATGTCAATATATTTGTGTAGCATTTGTAAATGTCAAGGAAATCATGCTGTGGATAATGACAGAGTGCCAAAGAGCTGAATGAGGTGCATGTAACACACAAGAAAGAGGATGGCAGCGTGTGAGCTGAACCGAAATGAAAAGGGAAATTCTCAAAGATTTCAAGTCGCCCTCAGCTGTAACTCATCTTTCCGATGTTGTTTTCCTGGGTTCTGATCCGGAAGTGATAGATTCTCTTTCTGCTGTGCCCACTGGAAGGATAGTTGAAAAGGTACACCCTGCTTCACTGCACTAATACGCCCTCAGTCCAGACAGCATTAAACAATAACTACCTACAGTGCTTGTTCGACTGTGCTTTTGGTCAGGGCACTTTTCTTCTCCGTTTATGACTTGCTGGGTAACCTAAAAACTATTTTGTTCTGGATTTTTTTTTGTTCAAAGTAAAGCTTTTTTTCACCATCTAAAATAACTGACCCTTTACAAGACCCAACCTGCCTGGCCTTGCTATGGTCAACAAGTTTTTAGTTCCAGCCACTATGCTTCAAGTGTCAAACTGTGCACTCCCTAGGGAAATAATGAAGCATTTCTGGAAAAAACGATATTGGTTTCAAACAAAAGACTAGCGTGCCTGATTTGAAAGAGGCTTAAAATGAAACAAACAAAACCTATATTGATGTCATAGCTTACAGATCACAGAGTAAAACTGAATGACATGGAGAATGAGACTAAGGTGAACCCAGATGATCAACACATTTAAAACTTTCTAGATTAAAAGCAAACAAAGACATCGTTCTGAAAAGGGTGTACTTTAATGTATGCCTACAATAAGAACTACTAGTAAATAGTGTTTTTGAAGAAAACAAGTTGCCACATGTTCATGAACAACTTCCTGAAACTGATTTTATTGACAAGAGCAGACCTGAATTCTGTATATTCCCCGGAAAAAACTTTTAGTGTATCTACTTTCTGCGCCGTGTGAGCATGTTCATACATTTTCAAGTTCAAGTTCTGAAGGGTTTGTTTGTCAGATAGTGGTGAAAGACATAGTATCAGCTCAAACACTATGATGGGCAGATTGTCTGTCTTTATATTGTATTACACATCTCACACTCTTTGTTTGTCTTATCAATTTTCCTGCTCGGTGTTCATTGGTGCATAAGGCACTGCTAGTGATGAGAAGTCACGAATCAGCTCTTTTGAACAGTCTAATTCAGTTAACTGGTTCAAAAAAATAATTCAGCATTTCTTGT
Organism: Danio aesculapii; assembly: GCF_903798145.1. Taxonomy (NCBI): domain Eukaryota; kingdom Metazoa; phylum Chordata; class Actinopteri; order Cypriniformes; family Danionidae; genus Danio; species Danio aesculapii. The sequence continues at coordinate 46,236,589 of NC_079438.1, forward strand.
ACAACATTATATACTGATCCGTTATGAAGTAAACTCTTCAATATCAGCTTGCTCATCACAAGTTCAGTTCAGTTAAAAAAAAATCTGCTGTCCACGAAACTAAATACAGAACAGATGTGTCAAACTCTAAAAGAGATGATTCTCAGATCACTGAATCAACTAATCAGAATCATTCACTCCAATTCATGAGTGAATTGTCAAATTGTTTTTGTGAACCGGTTTAAATGATTCATTTGAAATATCAAACTCCAAAGAATGATTCCTTCATGAATTAACCAATGCCTGACACAAATTGCTTTGCTTTTAATGTTGTATAGCTGCTGTCACATAGCAAAAAAGATCAATAATTATACTTAATGTAATTGTACTGTATGAAGCACAAATCTCTTTCAAACAAATCACCTTTCTGTTGGTCAACAACTGCAAACTCTGCACTGGAGATATTTCTCCATATTTCTCCAGATATTAAATTCCCAATTGTATGAATCCCTATTCAAATGACTGGGATTTTGTAATGTATATAGATAATATTGTATATGTATATGCTTGCTTTCTATATGCATCCAATATAATAACTATTATACTCCAAACACTATATACTAACAGTATACCGTATATCCATAAATACAGTTAGTGAGAGACCAAATCCATAAAAAAATCTTAGATCCTCAGTGAGTAGCTACAGTAACAGATTTTTTCATATCTCATTTGCAGAATATTGAGCATTATCTCATCTCTGACGCACTCACTATTTGCCTTGCTTTACTGTCAACCCAACAATCTCCCGCAGTGGAGTTGAATATGGCCGCTCAGCTCTGCACCAGTGGACACATGCAGTAATGAGGTTTGATTAAAAGTAACCACCAGAGACCAAGAATGCATTGTGCATTCATCATAATTTACAGCCGCCCCTCCTCCCATTGCCACATGCTCCTCCAGCCTTTTACAGCAACACAGGTGCTCCTAGAGCTCCTCTATCATCCCCTCATCAGCACGATGTGCTTAACGGTGGCATGTTAATCACCAAGCCTCTGTCACCTCAATGGCACCCATGTGATTGAACAATTTCCCCACCCCTGGCTTTATTAATGGATAGTCTGTTCCTCCCTGTTTAGCTGGTGTCAGGTGGGTCTGAAAAGCTTGGCAGGAAGGTGAAGGTGGAAATCAGGGGCTGGAAATGGGCCTTTAATCATCATCTGCTGTCATGGCTGGTCAATGAGATCCCTTGGATCTCATTTACCATGTTTAGCGATCCCTCACCTTCACTAGAGATGTGCAGTTTGGTCATTTCGTCTACCCAGATATACTCAGCAGGCAATTTTCAGATCACATTTACTTTATCCAACCAGATTACAATGTTCCAGCTCAGATTACCCTAATAACAAATCCATTTTTCCACATTTGTGCATGAAGTTTAAGGGCTCTTGATCATTGGTAAATGATTTACCATTGGAAATGGCAATATCTCAAACTCAAGGCACAAAAATGCTTTCTATAACCTTCACCATGTCTCCTCCTTGATGATAGAATGAGCTGCAATCTCATTTTACCTCAAACTCTTTCCTTTGGTCTCAATTTTCAGTTCAGATCTTCTCTGTTCAGTTACACTGCAATATGACATCCAAACACATTCATATCAAATCCCCCTTGGTACATTTGCATGAAGTTAAAGAACACTTTTCATTGCTTAAAGCTTTAAAACAATCACAAATGACACAGATTCTCAATTTCACCACAAAGGCACACAGTCACTTTCTGTAACCTTCACCCTCTCTGTTTTCTCTGGTGGAATGAGCTGCAGTCCCTTCATACATCAAACTCCCATTCTGTCTAAAATTTCAGTTAAGGTCTTTATCCAGTCAGATTGCAATGTATCAGCCTAAAACGAGCTCACAATGAATCAATTTCCGCACATGTACATGTAGTGACTCTTTCTTGATCATTGTTAAATGCTTTAAAACAATCAAAATGACACAACTTCTCATATTAGAGGCACAGAGTCACTTTCTGTAATTCTGTAGTTCAAAAATGATTCAACATTTCAAGTACACCACTAGGGACTCTTGCATTGTACCATAAACTTCCACTATAGGGATGTGTAATTTTGTCTACTAGGGTACCCTGCAGCTGTTCTTACCAGCCAACTTTCAATTCAGCTATTCTCTGTCCAATCACACGGCAGTGTACAACCCAACATGCCATCATAAATCAGTTCCTGCACAATAAAACAATCACAAGTGTCACAATTCTTTATATAGTTCGAGGCAGTTTCCAAAACCTACAGTATATACTCACTGCCAACATTTCACCTCACCTCACACTCTCTCTCTCTCTCTCTCTCCCTTTCTTATAAATCCTCCAGCTCACCTCAATATGGTTACAGTACATGTTCATTGGTGCAGGAGACAGTGTTAGTGATGAGAAGTCTGACTTATTTCTGTGAATCAGCTCTTTTGAACAGTATAATTCAATGAAGTGCTTTAAGGAAAAAAGATTCAGCATATCTTGGGTACTGATGCATTATGAGGTAATCTTTTAGCAACCTGTCCTCCAATCTGTTTGTCACTTTTCTGTAATATGACCCACAGGGGAATTTACTAGTTTGTTGCTAGTATATCCTTTCATCTATTCAGAAATTGGGAATTCATGTTGCTTAATTGGTAGAGCATTGCATTATTAAAGCAAAACAGTGATGGCCTTGATTACAACCATTATTACAAATCAATTTGCGTGTGGTTAATGGACATTTGATCAATGGTAAATGCCTTAAATCAATCACAAGTGACACATTTTCTAATGTTTGAAGTACAAACACTGAAACAAGCTTCCAACCTTATCTATCTACCATATAATCTATTGAGAATATCACATTTTTCAAAGAACAGCTAAAACTGTGCACACACACACACACACACACACACACACACACTTCCATTCATTCTTCTCAAGGTTGCCTTCTAATCTTTGTCTAATAAAAGTGTGATTGTATACATTATTTGCTCTATAACAAATGGCTTTTGTTCCACTTTTGTCACTTTGGTTGCAAGAATCTGCTAAATGCATAAATGGAAGTCTACAATGTCACCATCCAAGCTTCCTGTTCAACACATTGGCACATGTTTGAGTGTTTAAAGAGCTGCTTTATAGACAAAAACCGTTTCTTTCAGACCAACGCCGGAATTTCCCCAGTACGCTGGCATTTTGCGATGGCAGCAAGCGTGTTTACTGTGAATATGGAGAGGAAGTTGACACACCTGACAGCCGACATCTGTACACCCGCTCTAACTAAAAACCGGCTGCTCCTTCTGTCCGCTCGACACAACAGCAGGAGCTATTTCTCTTTGTAATGGGCGTCAAGTGAAATCAGTGTGTGTTGGGAACAGGCTGGAAGAGCGGACGCGCGACACGTGTTTACGTGTAGTGGTTTCCACCACACTCTGAAGACGTATGGTGTAATCAGGTCTTTTAGTGCAGCCCATTACTAAACTGAGATGTTAAATTACTTCCATTACACTTTAACAGGTCCAACCGCAGCCGCTCGCCCTCATTCACATTAATGAGATGTGTGTACATGTGTGTGTGTGTGGGTGTGGGTTTAAAGCTGCCATTCGCAATTCTTCGCTAGGTATTTGCACGTATAGGCCACGCTTACAAATGTATGTAATTTCATTTCATTAGAGGTAAAATAGCACATCAGCAGTGGCATAGAAGTGATTTTCAGTAGATGCATGAAGTCGGTCTGCAAAGATTACACAGGTGATGAAGCAGTCAAACCATTATTAAATTCACTGTACACTGGTGCTGTAGTGCCATCAATAAATAAATACATATCAAGATAGTCACAATCTTATAATGTTACAAAAGAAAGTAAATATTTTCTGAAAAAAAAAAAATCAATACATCTAATGCAACGACTAATAAATACAAAATGTAATAAAAGTCTAATAACACTGTATGGCCTTATTTTAGAAAAAAACTATTATATATGATATTTTTAAGGAAAAAAAAAAAATATATATATATATAATTTAGTCTCATTGCTCAGTAACATTTTGAGAAAAGTAAACCTGAACAAGATAATTTGAAAAACAATACTACTTCACATGTCAATGTTTAATAGAATTTAAAGGAAAAAATGCCTTGCTATAATATTTAGAGAAAATGATACTATAGTTTATTAATGCTTTAAAATAATAGACTGACAAGTTTTAAAAATTAGTTTTCTGATGGGGAAAAACACAAATTACATGCAACCTCTTTATTTTTTAATTTGGACTATTATTTTAATATTACTTATATCATTTCTATGTATTTTCATTAGTGTCATTAATTTGGTTTAATCATCGCTGCACTTTTTTGTGGTTTTAAATGAACAATATATATATATATATGGCATCTGAAATTTTCTTCTAACATTAGCATTTTTCTCAGGCTCCTATGTCTTGATTCAATAATTTCACTTTTATGGCAAAGAATTGATTGTTTCTATCGCTTTTAACTGAATATAAACAGAAGAGGCGGTAAAAAATGCTCATGTAAAAGAAAATTACCGATGGCACTTAGAGGTTTTTGCATCTGAACTATTCATATACATGTACACCCCATTTTGAAAATGAGGAATTGTATCCATTTCTCAGTGAAAATAGGCAATGTATTTTGGTGCATTTAAACAAAACGGATTTATTAAACAGATCTATTTATTAAAATACTATTTTAGTCACCAAAAATATTTAGAAATAGAAAGATAATACAATTAAACTCAAGATAAATATTGCACAAAAAAATTACAACCAACAAAATTTCAACCAAATTATTTTTATTTATTTATTTATTTTTTTTGCTTTTCCTCGTTTTTAAATTTGGATTTAATATTTTTCAATAACATATACATTTAGGTGTACTAGTTTTTGTACTGTTATCATAAGTTATTTTGTTAGATAAACTCCAGATTTGGCTAATCTAATGTATATGCACAAATATAATTTTGTATAGCTACTTAATTCCTAATAAAAATATGAATTTAAAAGATAGATTTGTGAGGGTTGTACTTGTATATGCTGAGCACTGTATATATATGTGTGTATGTATGTATGTATGTATGTATGTATGTATGTATGTGTGAAGGAAAGAGTTGGTTTGTGTGCTAGTCAGAGCTTAAATGTGTTATAGCACATCCCAGTCTTCATCTTACATCATGGACTGTGTCCATGCAATAAAGGTTATTAGCATCTGCAAAGGATACCAGCTAAGCATATAAGATAAACCTAAATACATCCTGAACAATTTCAGGCCACAATTTTAATCTTCATGATGAATCCTCTTCATCCAGTTTCTGCAGTTTAAACTTAACTGATGCTCTGATTTGCACAGCTAAAACAAAAAGGCAAGCTCTGCAGAAGGTTATTACCCTCTTTAAACCTCTGTAATGTCCATTTTATGACCATCTTTTACAGATTCTGTAGCCACAGCTTCAGGCCCACTGCTGGTGGAGGTGGCCAAGTCGATGGGCTCCAGCTTAGGTCTGGCTCTCTCTACCTCCATGTACTGCAATAAGCAGGTCATCATCATCGACAAGGTCAAACCAGCCAGCATCGCTGATAGGTAATTACAGCTGCAATCATTTCCCACATGCAGAAGAAGGCGACCGTTTGGGTTCTTTATGAAAGAAGCATCATTGCTCATCATGTTTCCATTGTTCTGTGATCCCGATCAATGCGTCAAGAGGAAAGAAATGTATGCTGCAGAAACCTGATGCCCGCTTGTGGAATTTTCAAAGTTTGAAATGCATAAAGCTTAGCAACTAATTATAGAAATTCAATAACTCATCTAGCCTTCATGCCAGCAGAAAGGCCCGGAACAATAATAAGGATGGCGGAGTGCTGAGCAAGTGAAAACCTTTCCATCAGAACAGATTAACACTTTGAAGATGATTCAAGAGTTTGCTCTTGGGGAAACATTGGGAGGGAATTATTAATACATCTTATAAATCTTTTTATCGACAGGGTGCCAGTTTAGGTGCCCAGTGTGCAGCTATTGGCTTCAAAGCAATGTTTTTGACGATAAATTCAATCTAAAAATATGTTTTAAGTAACTGACATAAATACTCCCTGTAACTAACTTGTTTTACTTTTCTAAACCGTCTAATTATATATGGTTAAATATATTTACTCTTTATTAGATGCGTTTATGTAATAATTATTTAGTAGCATTTATTTTAGGGTATTAATTTGGCTAAAAATAATGATGTTTGCATTAGTGTGAGGAATTAATTACATTGTATATAATTATTTTAAAATAATGCATGCTATAAATCTGAATGTCATTGTGTTTGTAGGTGTGGTGCTCTGCATGCAGGTGATCACATCCTATCGGTGGACGGCACAAGTATGGAGTATTGCACACTGGCCGAGGCCACCCAGCTGCTAGCTAGCGCTTCAGAACATGTCAAAATGGAGATTTTGCCGCACCACCAAACAAGACTGGCTCTCAAGGGCCCTGAACATGGTAAGACACCATCGATTTTGGTTGGAATGATATAGGAGTGATAATTCCCTCTTGATTCCCACTTGATTTTTGCAATGATTTGACTCTTTTTAGGGACAATTCACACAGAAAGAATATTTGCTTCTAAAAATGTAAGACACAGTGCTCACTAATGTTTTTTTTAAACAGTGTAGAGCACAAGACGAGATATGAGTGTAGTGGCCATGCACAGCCATCATATTTACATTAAAATATAATGAAAAAGAAGTGTACTGGAATGGAAAAACTCATTCTTTGTGAATGAAGCGATGCATGTTGAAAATGTAGCGATCTAATCCCTGTTTATTTAGAGAAGTCCTCTTTCAGAAGTTTATTTTTGGTCTCATTATTGTGAGCTGTTCTCTGAAATTGTACATCTTTGCTCTACGGAGATATCTGACATCCCCTTAACGAGTTAATCGATGCTGAAAGTGATGCCATATGCATAATTGATGCTTAACATAATTCCTCCATGCCTTTGATATCAGCCCTGTAGTTCCAAGATACAATACGAAACATCTTTTAGTGTAAGCGGCTTTGTCTGGTCTACATGGCGCTTATCTTAATATTTAAGCACTTTTACTATAGAAATATCTGTTCTGCAGAGAAGGCTGTGCAAGGATAGGGCATCTTGCCTCCTGTCTCAAGTTGTCAGAGGTTACGTGTTGTTCAAGTGTTTCTTCTTATCACCTGACAGGTTATTATTAAGCTGTGTGCTAGCAACTGCTATGATAACAAGAGTTGACGTCAAAGTTTAGTGCAGCGATGATTATCCCAGAGAATACGTCCTCGTGACATCCAATGTGTGCCCTGTCACATCTTATCAGGAGGACAATGCTAACATTCAACACCACAGACAAAAGCTTGAGTACTGCTGTTCTTCCTGATAGGGCTGGATTTATACCACAAAGATGCAAAAGGCCACACTGGAGCAGAATGGCCAGATCAGGGCCATATTTAAAGACCACAATTGAGACTTCTGAGTTAAACTAGAATGAAATAAGCCCCCCAAAAAACCTGGAAAACATATGAAACAGCCTAGGAACAACATAGTAAAAATTTAAAAACCTATGGATGCCCTCGTAGAAACACACAGGTATCCATCCAAAACACAAAAGCAATCACATTGAAAAAAATATTCAATTCATGTTTATTTCTATAGCGCTTTTACAATGTAGATTGCGCCAAAGAAGCTTGACATAGTTTCATTTACTAGAACTTCTTTGTCAGTTTAGTTCATTTCGGTGTGGTTTAAATTTCACTGCGAAAGTCGAAACAATGAAGAGCAGATCCATCGATGAGCCGCTCCACAAGTACCAAACCAAGCAAGGCAATTGCAACAGTGGCGAGGAACAAACTTCACCAATGATGAAAGTGAGAAAAACCTTGAGAGAAACCAGCCTGGTCCAGGATTATAGATACCTTGGCATAATTTCCTCACAATATACTTTGAACAACACAGCAACCACATGATAATATGTTGCAAACCCTATGGAAACAACCTAAAACAATATAGCAACTGCATAGTAACACCCCCCCCCCCCCCCCCCCCCAAGTGACGTTACTAGCTTAACTACATTTCTCAGTAGTGTGGTCGTAGCATAGCTACTTTCTAAATCAAATAGCTTTTCAGTAGAGAAGCAATTTTTTTAGTCAAGTAGCAAGCTACACAAGCTACACTAACTGATCGTGGATCAATAAGTGACGGCACCGACAATCACAGAGCTGTGAGGCCGGTGTCTAGTCGATGAAAGTAAATCCATATGATGGCGAGAATGACGATTTCTTCTTCTTCCTGTTTTACGGTGGTCGACAACAAACTTTTTGGTGCATTACTGCCACCTCTGGCTCTGGTTGGTGACGTCTCTAACACAAGAAATTAGCTTGATATAAAGATGACTGAGGGAGTTATTTCTGAAGCAGGATCCCTCATGGCCATAACCCGAGAAGTACATGTTAAGATGCAGTAACGTTATTTCTCAAAAACTCCTTCAGTAATTTATAGTAATTACTATAATGTTTTTGAACTACACTATAGTGATCGTACTCAAACTAATTTGTTGTGGTATTTTAGTGTTCTATGGGGTCGCCACAGCAGAATGAACCGCCAAATTATCCAGCACATTTTTTATGCAGCGGATGCCCTTCCAGCTGCATGATACTTTATTATGTAGTGTAATTCATTAATGAAGAGTTGTAAATAGATATACAATATACTGCTTATTTCTAAATATTTCCCTTATAAATTACTATAGTATTTTAAAATGGGTAACACCTGGTTTTATTGGATTTTTTTTTGTGTGTGTGTTTTTGTTGTTTCACTTTAATTTGTTTCTGTTTAGTATATCATATTATTGGCAGTAAATAACTGAACTGAACAATTGTGCCTCATATGTTTCATTGACTGTTTTATTGATCACTAAAATAACCAAATAGTAATATTCTAAAATAAATAAATAAATAAATATCTCCTCCAAGCCACTAAATAAAATCATGGTAAACGAATTAAACCTCTGCACTTTTTTTTTTCTTGAAAAGGAGCTTTTGCCATGACTCAAACCACAAAAAAAGAGTCATGGAACACAACCTATATGTTCAGTTCTGCTCTGCCCTTCAACCAAGCACAAAATACCCCCCTATTGATAAATTAGAATTATTCTGCTGAACATTCGCAAGGTCAGTGGCTGTATGACCTTTAAGCTATGAACTTAATAAAAATGTGGAATAAAGTCTGGGCCCTGGGAACATAAATAATCGCAGACCCGCGCAGCATACTAATGCTCCCCATAACATGCTGTCGTAGGGCTTTTCACAGCGCCGGTATTAGAAAACAATGAAGTGACCTGCAGGTCAGCTGGTAGGAGGCGTCTTGATTGGCTCTTAAGGAAAGGAAATTGAGTTTAGAGCACCATCCAAACACATTGACTATCCCATACTCACTCACTGATTCTGTGAAGACTGTCAGGCTTTGTGCATTACAATGCAGAGGCACGTCCACTATGCAGTGCGCGCACACAGACGTGGACTCTATTTCCCCAGCTAAAGCAGATTTAGTGCAGTGAAGCGTTCTGTACTAACACAGATCTAAATGCCAGGCACTGTGAAATTCCAGACAGCTGGCTAATGTCGGAAACGTCACTGCACAGACAGCTGGATGACACAGCCACGCACGTCTGCTTCACACATACATATACACTCTAGCTTGTCATCGCCGTGTTTGTGCATTCACAACAGAACGCTGGTGAGCTTCCATGAGCGCCAGTGTGTGTCACGGTGAAACATCTGAATGTGCTGATGAAAACATAAATATTATTATTCTTCCAGTCTGCTTGCTTCTGAGGGGAACACTGAACAGAATGTTTTAGTCTGGCTAGTATGTGCTTGTTTGTTGTAGTATGTATTGTGTGAAGTGCATCTTACCTAGGGCTGCATAATATATCGTTTCAGCATTGATATATCGCAATGTGTTCATTCACAATAGTCCCATTGCAGGACATGCAGTGCTGAGTTTGTTTTATGATTCATCATTTGCATGTGTTTTTGAGGCCTGTGATTACAGAGTGATGTTAAAAGCATTCAAGCATGAGAAATTGTACTGTTTATACCATTAATGGTAACACTTTATTTTGATGGTCCATTTGAGTATTAGTAGACTGTCTGCTTAATTAATATCTGTTGATACTGCTCCTTCAACAGACATTTAACTGACTATTAGAAACTTTGCAAGTACATGTCAATTTGCACTAACCCTAACCCCAACCTAACAGTCTACTTATAATCTAATGAAAAATAGTTGGCATGCAGATGCAATGTAACTTAAGTTCAACAAACAGACCATCAAAATAAAGTGTGACTGCATTAATAATGATTAATTTGATTGAATTGTTTATTTTTATTATTCAATAATTCATTAATTTGTTTGTTTATATATATATAAATATATATAAATAACATACTATATTAAATATGCATAAGTAAAATGTGGAGGATCTCCCAATAAATTAAGCGATTTATAGCACATCAACCAGTATATATGCCTTTTTTATATTATATTATATTATATTATATTATATTATATTATATTATATTATATTATATTATATTATATTATATTATATTATATTATATCATATTATATTATATTATATTATATTATAAACATGAGAACTGAAACGTTCTAGAATAAGTGTGTCTTAATTGGAATTAATATATATATATATATATATATATATATATATATATATATATATATATATATATATATACACAGTGAATGAAAAGTATTTCATCCCCCCAAAAAATCTAAAATGGACTGATGGTGGAATTCTGTGAGGGAATATTTCATTTATTTGCTTCTCCAATTTTTTTATTTATTTATTTTTTTTTTTTATTCAAAACAATTTTACAAACCCTGGGATTGTCGTTGTCCTTGTCCTCAGCCCAATTGAACCTACAGCTTTCATAGTTTTTTTACGCAAAAAAAAAAAAACTTCAGAAATAGCAAGTTTAGGTTGTTATCATTTACATCACTTGATTAGAAACATGAAATTATAAATAAATTCTATAAATAAATACTATTTTACAATTATCCCCATGTTTCTGTCACATTTGCATTAAATTTTACATAAAATGCGTGTAATACACCTTTAAAGTCTATAACTCAGAGGAAGTGACATAATTTGACAAAGGAGAAGCTGACAAGGATGCGTTCTATCATTGAATAGTATGATATTATGCTTGTTTTGTATGATTTTTTTTTGAGGAGGAGTTTTAATTTTAATAAGTGAAAATGTATGTTATTGGTAGAATGCCCCATATGCATATTTTACCATCACTGTTATTATTTATATGATCATTTATTTACAATTACAATTAGCAAAAAATGAATAAAATTTGAGTAAAAACACATTTATTCTAGAATACACTATATATGGCAAGAAATGACATGATACTTGTATTTATTTTCACTTTTTGCTTTAAAAAAATCTGCTTTTCTACTCGTTAGGGCTGCACGATATTTGAAAAAAAATGACATTGCGATATTTTTTATCTGTGATGTATACATTTCAATATGAATATAATTTCACAAGAACTCTATTTGGAAAAAAACTCACAATTTTACAGTGATTTTGATGATTTTTCAGGGGAGTGCATCTGCATCAAATAAACAAAATTATATAATTTAAAGTACAGATGAAAACAATAGAACAATGATAAAAATGAAATAAACAACACTATAGGGAGTCTAACAGTATTGAGATATAGAAATTTTAAAATCAAATGTAAAATAACAGCATCTTCTTTTTATAAATATACAATTTATACAACTTTTCTTCTATTTATAATCATATAAACCCAATCAATTAAATCTTATCTAATTGTTAAAGCAGAACATGTTATAACGTCTTGTGTCCAAATGGTTTAAATAAACTTGAAATCTCTTAAGATCCTGCCACGTGATTCACACATTGCGATATCGATGCTGAAATGATATATTGCACAACCCTAGTACTCTTTATTTTCAGCCTGTGTGCTTCTGTGTCTGAAATTGTTCTATAATGTTCTACAAAATAATCCTTAAAATAATTATCATAATTATTGTTGACACCTTTACATACAGTACACAGATTATTAAAAGACTGCAAACACTGGTAATCTTTTCATTTGCACCTTCCCCTCTATGACTCACAAACAACCACTCTCTTTATATCTCACACAAACATACACACATAATTGCAGAAGTAATGGCTCTCATCAGTCCATGCCTGATTACCTCGATGGATTCTTCACTGTCTTTGACTCTATGCTTCTGTTTGATGCTATCATGATGATGGATCCCTGCTCTCATTCCTTACACAAAAACACAGTCCTCCTTCACCTTTCACAGCCACTGCCCTCCAGTTTTCCTTCTATTTTTCTGCTTTTGTACTCATTCTTTCCAGCCCATGTGCTTGTGTGTCTGAAAGCACAGCAAACATGGTGCTAAAATTAACTGTGAAACAGAAAGAAGCCAGAATAGAAAATGATCAATGCAGGTGTCCGTAGTTGCTCTCCTTGGAGGACGCTTTGTGGGGGAGAGCTAGCTTCTGGTTAAGACCTTGCTATGTGAATGTTTCTTTGTGCTTGCTACTATTGCTAAAAAAAAAAATCAGTCTGCTTGTCCACCGTGAGCAAGCCAAAGTCTCAGAAGATGTTGTTAGGGAGCCGGCAGGTGCAGTTTTTTTGGTGAGGTTTGCATTATTTGTGGCATTCATTGCTTTTACCTGGAACATAACTTGAAGAGGGTCATTTAACCAACTAGTTTTGTTTTGTTTTGTTTTGTTTTGCTTTGACTCACTTTTTTGTCCTGTTTTGTTGTGTTTTTGCATTTTTTGTTTTGGTTTTTAAATTTTTTTCCTGTTTAGAATTGTTTTTAGTTTAGTTTAGTCTTGTTTTGTTGATTCTGTCTTGAGCATTTAGTTTTTCTTCTAATTGTTTTAGTCTTTTATATTTTGCTTTGTCTGTTTTTTTTATTTCACATTTGTATCTGTTTGTGTTTTTTTTATCTGTTTTTTTTATTTTGTTTATGGTTTTAATTGTTATTTGTTTAGTTTTCCTTGAACAACATCCTATCTATGAAAACATTCTTCAGTACATCTTGTGTTTTGCATAGACGAAAGATTTGGATCTGCACGATTCTTCACTTTTGAATGTACACTACCTGACAAAAGTCTTGCCGCCTATCCAGGTTTTAGGAGCAATAAATAAAAAGTTGACTTCTAGTTGGTCATTTGGTATCAGAAGTGGCTTATATGAAAGACAACGGCTTCTAGATTATGCAAATTTTAGCAAAATATAATATGATCATGCCTTGAATTTTTACTTTTTAATTTCGACAGTAAGTTCTGACTTTGCTTAGACAAAAGTCTTGTCATTTAAAAGAAATAATGTACAGTATAGAATATAAAGTCATGGTGCCTTGGAAAAAGAATTAATATTGTGTTTGACTCTCATGAGCTTGGAGGACTGTATCCATACATCTCTGCAATGACTTAAATAACATTAATAAAGTCATCTGGAATGGCAAAGAAAGCATTCTTGCAGGACTCCTAGAGTTCATCAAGATTGTTTTGATTCATCTGCAATGCCTCTTAACCCAGACATGCTCAATAATGTTCATGTCTGGTGACTAGACGGGCCAATCCTGGAGCACCTTGACCTTCTTTGCTTTCAGGAACTTTGATGTGGAGGCTGAAGTATGAGAAGGAGCGCTATCCTGCTGAGGAATTTTCCCTCTCCTGTGGTTTGTAATGTAATGTGCAGCACAAATGTCTTGATACGTCAGGCTGTTGATGTTGCCATCCACTCTGCAGATCTCTCGCATACCCCCATGCTGAATGTAACCCCAAAACATGATTTTTCCTTCCCCAAACTTGACTGATTTCTGTGAGAATCTCGGGTCCATGTGGGTTCCAGTAGGTCTTCTGCAACTGTTCCAAAGGATCAACTAGTCAAGTTATTATTTGTTGCTCTTACAACTGGGACCAACGACTAGATGTTTGTCAGGTAGTGAACTGTTTAGTGAAATGTCTGATGTTTTTATTATAGTTCTAATGAATAAAACCCTGCTAGAAAGTAGACTGCTTAATAAGTATTTCAAACACAATATCATTAATCATGTTTAATAATAATGGTTTTGTTCCAGGGTTAACCACAGTTTGGAAAGCTTGAAAAAAATGTCTGTCATATATGTTTGTCCCTGCTCAACCTCCTCCCTCTCTCTCCTCTCTGTGTGCTCAGTCAAGGTGCAAAGGAGTACGCGGCCATTGCCCTGGGAATCCGGAACCAACAACAACAGCAACTTCCTTCCCTATCAACACTATAACACCTACCACCCCGACCAGTCCCACAGCCAGGCCAAGAAAACCTCTCCAAACAACCCCCGTAATGTTTCTTCCCTTTTACCTTCATCCTCATGTGTCCCTCCTTGTCTTTCATTAATATTAGAGATAAACAGATTCATTCCATTATTTTATGGGTTATGATTGTGTGTGTGTTCATAGTTTAACAAAAAGTCAAGGTATAATATCTTAAAACAGACCTTTTGATGGCAATCCCTTACAGGAAAACACACTTGAGCATCACATCATACCTGTCAACATTGGGATGTAAAAATATGGGATACGCTTTAATTAATAATAAAAAGGTAAAATAAAATTAAATGAAAATTAGCCTATTAAAATCAATGGCCTATACAGAAATTAATTAATGAATTATGTGAATATTATGAATTATGTAAATAAAAACTCTTAATTTAATTTAGTTATGTTATTTAGTGAAGAGTGGCGAATCTCTCATTTTGATAACAGAGATCTAATCCACAGATCTATAATAAAAGCATTGGATTACTTTTGTAACTGTTTTTGCTCATTTAGGACAAAATTACTTGTGTTTAATATAAAACACGCCAGGACGGATGTGTTTGCATAGCTTATTTGAAGTGTATTTGTCTGTTTAAAAACACCAAAATCACAAAGTGTCCACTTTCGCTCCTCTTCAAATCGCATGTAGAACATGTAGAACCCTTGGTGCACTTGTGAAACAATTATGGAACACACAAGGAACATGTGAGTTACACGTGTGGATGCATTGGACACTGGTGGAACATAAATGGAACATAAATCTCTTGGTTTTGTCTAGAGTATTTCAAGTGTGTTTCATATTTTTCACATCTGTTTCATTTTATGTGTTCCACATCTGTTTTGTTAATGTGGGTTCTGTTTCACATCTTATGCATGTTTCTAAGCATTCCATGTGTGTTCCACGTGTGATATCATGTCATTGCAATGTTGCCAAGTTGAGAGGGCACATTATGATTTTGCCAAGTACAATGCAATACTGGACTAGCATCTATGTTGATCCTGCACATCATTTTTGTTCGAAATAGTAATCCATAGCTATTCCCTACCCCTAAACCCATCCATAACTGTAAATTATTCCCAAAATCAGAGTGGAATAATAGTTGGATAACAATCATGTAGAAGTGCATAAACCTAACCATGAGCCTAAACTTAACATAAACGGTAAACATATCCCTTATTTCTGATTGGCTGATTGGAATGTTGTTCCAGGATCAACAGTTGTAAATCCAGGAACATGTCCTACTTGGTGAAATCAGGTTGGTGACTGAGAGGAGCAGGCAATGTGAGTTAGAATACTGTATCTAAAGTTGAAGATACAAGATGAAAACATTCTTAAATAATGATTTTATATCGATATATTCATCCATTTAATGAACTGTAAGTGGCTTTGGAACTAATGTAAACGTTTTCATTGCAAGCTGATCATGCATTTTCAGCTAGAAGTTCTCTTGAATGCACAAATATTTGCAGAATATGTATGGAACCTAGACATTTAAGCTTCACACTAGACAGCAATGTGGTGTGGAATATAGGATTGTATTCTTTAGAATGTCTCATTTGATAAAACAGTTTTTGTTTTTGTCTTTTTTACTGCGCTTTATTTGATCTCTTTGGAAAACAGAGCAGAACTAATTTGTTCCCCGGCTGTTTCCTTGTCTCTAAACTATGCTGAGGCTAAAGACTGTTTTTCTCTCTCTCCACTGCTCTCTTCCTCCGTATTATATCTGGCCTTTATTCTCCATCTGTGGGTGTAGCTGAGCTCTATTCTACCAGAGGCGAGAGCACATTACGGCAAAGCTCAGAGTCACCGTACAAAGGCAGAGGAGCGCTGAGCCATTCACTGTGGCTTCTGTTGTGCAGAAGATACACAGTGAATCCAGAGGACATCTTTGTGGTGCCATTCTTTGGGGAATATGGAACATAATCCTTGTTAAGGAAGCAATATTGCACTATTGACATTCCAGCAACTCGACCTGATCGTTTCTCCCTGTGCGGTCATGGGTGAACTTCACGGTCTCAAGTACATTCCTGGACGTGAAGTCAATGATAATTGAAATCCCGAGGTCATGGACTTGCTCTCTAATTGGCCGATAAGATGGGGAGATTGTCACTTGCCACAAAAGCGCTCCTCATTTGTGTTTTTAGCTCATGCGTTTCCACTTTCAGCGGCCTTACAGAGTCTGATTTGATTATACAGACTCATTACTATAAATTTCAGCCATCAGAGCTCTATTGATCTTTTTTTTGCTGGCGCTTTGTGCATTTCAAGGGCACTGAAAGACTGTTAGAGATGACCTGGTCTCGTTTTTTCGCTTTGACAGTGATTGCAGCATTAAAGCAGTTGGAAGTTGTTCATTTTTAGTGCGAGCTGGCAATGTGATTGACAAGGGCCTATTGACGATACGACCGAGTTCAGCTTAGTTTAATGCAAATCATGTCAGTGATCCCAAAATCGAATGAGGGGCTTTTAAAGGATTATTTTTTTTTAAAAACAATGACAGCCATATATTTTCATGAATAAAACAGGTTTATACAATGAGAAAAATTAGGTACCATTAAGGCCCTATCAGACATCTGCAGCGATAAGATGCAAGACGTGTCTGGCACGATTTGTTGCTATTTTCAGACCAGCGCAACCCTATTTTTCACGTTTTGCACAATGTTGTTCAAATAAATACATTTGTGCCACTTTGTGGACTCATGGGCATGCTGGTCTAAAATAGAGGTGTGTAAACCACACTTCATTATTATTGTTTATTTATTTGTTAGCTGGAAATTAGAACTGAATTTCGAAATAGTTTTGAAATGAATCTTTGCGCAAATGAAATTAAATATGTAGGCTAATGGATGTCTTTAGTGGAGTGCGTGCAACACCATTTTCTTATCTATGAAAGTAAAGAAGTAAAGAGTAAAAGTAAAGAGAAAGAGGCAGAATGAAGGAGACTCATTCGTTATCCTCACACTGCAGATGTTCTGTTTAAATGTGTTCTCGCTAGTGAAGTGTTCAGTTTTTTCACTTACAAAGTCCGCCATGTAAACAGCGAATGCACCATGACGTGACGCAACATACTCTTAAAGAGAATGCGAGATGAGTCTCTGATTGTTTTAATGCACGTTATGCTCAAAACACACCTATAACTCATTAAGAGAATTAGCACAACCCTGTTAGACCATGCGCTGGGGAGCAGACCATATTTTTCCGTCCTTAAAATAGCAAAAGTGGATTCAGACAAACCCTTAATGTTTTTGCGCAATGGGCTTTAGACTTTGCGCTAAGATTGTTAAAATAGAGCCCCATTTTTTTTTATTTACTATTTAAATTAGATGTATTACCTATTAAATAATAAAGTATAATCCGCTTGTTATGTAAGCAAGCACGATTTCAAACTGGATGGGGAGGCTCAACTAATGGTAATATTAAACGTTATTAATATGTAATATGCCTAAAAAGTGTCATAAACAAATATTTTCTTAATTCAAATGAGTAGAAGCATGTACTCGGAAACATAGGTCAATCATATCCCTTAACGTCAATCGATTTTACAAGTGGATATAACAGAAGAAGTAAAAAGCAAGTATGCTTTTTAAAATAAATATTTCTAGCTTTTTTTGTCCATCAATCTCTCAGTCTCAGTTTAAAACTAAGGCTGATTTTAGGAAATAAATAACTGATTAATGCCATGGATTTCATCTAGCCTCTAGAAGGCTGAATTATATATTACAGAAGTGCATAAAAAAGATTAAGTCTACAATTATAATGAAATGCAATCAAATTTAATTGTAATTAAATCAAATATATAATGTGTATAAGATTAAATGTAATGAAATATTAAATTGAATATTCGCATTTTTATATTACATCAATCAGTCCCTCCAGGGTTTTGATGAACATTTGAATAAATGTTTGTATTTTTACAGCAAAGCACAAGAATTGAAGCAAATAATGCAAATAAGTTTTGAGAAAAACCATCAAACAAAGTCATTTTAGGCTGCAAATATGACAACATGTCCTTGCTGTCCTTTGCAAAACCTGGAGTGACTTATTAATATTATATTATATAAACATTAATTTTGATTATATACATTTTCATAAACCTACTGAAAAAAAACCTGCTGACTTCAGTTTGAAAACCCCTGCAGCAACCAGTTATCCAACGGCCTGACAACCTGGAGCTATTGAACTGTTTTGGCCCTTATTTCACACATATGATTGAATTTTTAGGTTAGCAACATGGCTAAAACCGCTTGAGGCACCTTTTCTCACCTTTGCAGTCGTGTCTCACATTCTCCATTCAATAGGGTCATAAAGATGCCACGGGCACTTCAATGCCTGGTGGCTTCACATAATTTACTGTCATTCCATCAATACGTTTTAGTCACAGTCCTTTTTTATTTCTGGATTATATATATATATATATATATATATATATATATATATATATATATATCCCTTGGTTGAGTGAGTTCAAAGGCTTTTCCCATGTTTAATAAATGTGTCCTTGATATGTGTGAAAGCGCTAAAACTCTCCGTTTCCCTGAAGACAAATTAGCCTGTGCTGCTGGACATTAACTCCATAATGTTTGCATTAGGAAGGGCTCATCCTTTACTATGCGCAAGTACACCAGAAGGCTTTAATGTGGCTCTTAAATCTGTATATGGTTTAGTGTTTTGATTTTAAATGAGAGAAAAACTGAATGTCTATTCATTTGCCAAGATCAGACAAACTGTTTCAAACAGCAAAGCAAAAATAAGACTGTAATCTGCTCTAATCCTGCCATGTTTTCAGCATCACCAGTGTCCCAGCCAAATAAAACATATTTTTTTAGAGTAGTAATGCTCTGCCAGTTGGGATTTGTGTGTGTGCGTGAGCGCTAAAATAATGGCTTTGAAGCTTTCTATCTGATCAGTATGAATTCGCTTCTTAGTCGTTGCTCTGTGATAAGAAGTAGCTTTTAGGCATTGGGAGTATTTTTAGAGACGTGCTTTGATGAAGACTTACCACCATTAACACTGTGTCAAATATGAGGGCACAGTCTGCAGCTCTTTGATTTGTTTTGTGCATTTCCTCGACGGGTGACAAAACCGTGGCTCTTATTTACAGTATACCTGTTGTTTGAGTTTTGCTACAAAACGTCAAGATATAGTGGGGTTGAAAAGTTCAGTCGGGAATATGGGATTTGAATGTTTAAAGTGTTAAAAGAATATGGAAAATGTCATTCTGCACTATTTCTATTCACTAATCAAAGCAATTTGTCGTTCGGTGTCAGATGTTCTTTCACTGAAACTCGCGACATGACGTATAACTAATAACATGGCTGACGAGTCTGTATATCTAAGGGAATTGGCGTCTCTAACAAGAATAATGGAAGCGTTTGGATTGTTTTGGATCACCGGTAGTGTTTTGGATGTCGTTTGAATGTTTATTTCTAGTAGATTTTTGTACAGTTGAAGGTGAAATTTTTAGCCCTTCTGTAAAATTAATTCTTTATCAAATATTTCCCATGTGCTGTTTAACGGTTTAAGTTTCTTTTCAAAACAGTTTTACACATGATCATTTTCTAATAATTTCCTAATTTCTATTCCTTTCCATTTCTTTTGTCTTTACAAGATACTACTATTACGCTTAAAGTGCAATTTAAAGGCTTATAACACTGTAAAACCCAACAGTCAACTTTATCAAATGAAATGAGTGTAGTTAACTCAAATTGACTGAAAGTTAATTCTACTCATTTCTACTCAAGAGTTTTGAACTCAGTGTTGAAAGTAATGAGTTAATAAAATACCTCATTACTTGATTACAACTTAAATGGAGTAAGTTCACAGTACTCATATAGATGAGTTTTTTAACTCAAATGGTTTGTAGCAATCGGTTTCTTCAAATGGTTTGAGTTACCCTAACTTATTGACTTTACAGTGTAGGTTAATTGTTAACAAGGCAAGTTGGTTTAATTGGCAAGTCATTGGACAACAATGGTTTCATCCAATGGAAAAAAAAATCCTAAAGAGGCTATTGTCCACCTTATTATTTTAATATACAAACTGCTGTTATTTTAGCCAAATTAAAAGAAATAAAAAATATTATAGAAAGTAGCATGAACATTTCCTTGCTCTGTTAATGACTTAAAATGTTTGCAAAAAAAATGTACAGAATGGCTAATTATTTTGCCTTAAATTCTGAAAGATTTATATTGAAAATGTCATTTTATATTTTTATAAATATTTCAATTGTGTTATATATATTTTAATATATATATATATATATATATATATATATATATATATATATATATATATATATATATATATATATATATATATATATATATATATACACACATGTATATACATGTATATGTATATATACACAACCAAAGGGTTCAGATTTGTCCATATTATACTCAAATGACTTTGAGTAGAGTGTACATTGTAGTCTGGATGCCAGGCATAACCATAGCTAAGTTTTGGACATTTTAAAACAAAAATATAGGCACAGACTTTATCTTTTTGAAATGAACATTGATAATGAGAGTTTTGCTAAAACGTTTTTCTCTTTCACCCCCACACAGCTCTGGGTTCATCGTTCTCTCCCACTTCCATGAGTGCCTACAGTCTGAGCTCACTCAACATGAACACGCTGCCACGCACCATGTATCCCACAAGTCCCCGCGGCACCATGATGAGACGCAAACTGAAGAAGAAAGACTACAAGAGCTCAAGTACGTTTGATGCCGTCGAGCTGAATCTAAGAGATCAATCCTGAATCATTTTTTATTGATCAAGAAACAAAGCATTTCAAACCGATTTTAAAAAAGAAAAGCTTCATTCTTAAAGGCCTAGCAACTCACTAAATATGACTCACCCTCACATCATTTCAAACCCCTGTGACTTATTTTCTTTGATGGAGCACAAAAGAAGGCTTTAAGGCTACAAACTGCATGCAAAACCAACAGAAAAGTGGTCTATACAACTAATTGCTCCAATTGAATCAGCTCGAGAGTTGAATTAATATGGGAATGAATCATTTGGTTTTTTGAACTGGTTCAGCAGCTTGACTCCAAACAACTTTTCTTTCCAGTGAATAGATACTTGAATTTAATTCATTTCTACTTTGTCAATTGCATGGAGTACTTCTAGGATGCTTTTATGGTGCTTTTGCACCCTTTTTGAAGCTTGAAAGCCATTATTTTCAAACAGTTTGAGTGCAAACGGATGGAACAGGGTCTTTGGGTCACAGGTTTTTTTTTAAGTACTACTTTAACCATCATGTGCCTTCTTAAAATTGCCATGAAGTGTGCAGCCTTACTTTTTTGCGTCTGTACAGTAAAATAAGTATATATAGAAAGGATAAAAGCCTACATACTGTACTGTAGAACACCAGATTGTGGTCTCTGTATAGCAAGACAATTTAACATTTAATCTAAAAACTCTACCAGTATCTGGATTCGTGCTACTAGTACATATTTTTTAACTACTAGTATCTTTTCCATTAAGTAGTATTTAATCATCAGCTAGTAGTTCTTATTTTTTGGGTACTAGAACCTTTTTAATCTTTTAGTAAGTGTTCAGTAGATTCTAGTTCTGATGTATTAGATATTAGTACTTCATTAAATAGTTACTATCCAAGCACTAGTACCATAAGATAGCATACTTTCCTTTTTTTAATTAAATGTTAAAACATCTTGCCAAAGTCTTAGCGCAGATTCACTTTGATTCATTCTTTAAACCTTTCATTTTGATCAGAATGGCTGAAGTAAACAGAAAACGGCTTGGTTATTGATTTCCTGTAAAACTTCTCTAATGTATCTGCACCACCATGCAGGCTCTGGCCAGGACTCGTCTTGACTTTAATATTAGGTTTCGAATTTTTATAGCTGCCTGCTCTATTCCTTGTGAAAAACACAAGTCAGGAGGTTGAAAGTACCACCCACAGTGATTCAGAAACCAACCTTCATAAATGCCACATTATGCTAAACGCATGCAAGTACGCGAAGTGAAGCTTGGTCAAGGCGCTCAAAGCAATAAAATTCCACCATAAATGCAACAAGGTTGTTCGGTATTAAAGAAGGGGCACGCGTCTATTATTCTTTCAGTCTCTGCTATGATAGTCTGTCTTTATCTAGATATTCAGACCTCTTGCACATGGTTTCCATCTCTCCCCTCACCACTGGACTTGAATCTGAATAAGATCAGCGAGTTTGATAGCACTCACCTGAACTGAACACATTCAGCTTTCTCTTGCCATATCTTAGGCCGCTAAGCGAAAGAGGGAAATTACACTTCTGGCTACCCAGTAATTAGATCCTGAAAGATATTTCATATCCTTCAAGTGAGCCGCGTAGCTGTCGCCGCCTCTGCCGCAGATAATTACCTGAGCATGCTTTCAGACTATAAGGGGGTGTTTATCTGCAGCCTTTGTCAACAGGACCAATAAACAAACCCTGGCACTGAAAAATAGTTAATCAGCAGCCCACATCGCTGATCGTGCTCACAGTTCAACTCTCAGCAAACGGCTTGTTTGCGACTTTCTGTTCTTCGTTGTTTTTGTATCTGTTGTTGTTGATTATTGAGGATCTTAGAGGAAGTGGAGTTTGGACAGCTACAGAAGAGAAACTGACTAAGAAAGTAATGACTGAGATGCAGGATGAGGTCATGTTGAATGAGATTAGCCAAAACTATCTGCATGAAATCAAAATTTACAATGTTTTTTTTTTATTATTATTAGTGCACATTGTACTACAATTAATCTACTGAAAAAATGTTTTATTTGGTAATCTTCAATCAAAGTCTGACCATTAGATTTTGTGTTTGGATTGGCGGTCCTTCTCTGTTGATGTCAGCTTCAGCCACAATATTCTTAACCACACCTCTATTACTGTTAGTTTTCTATGAGGCAATGACATGCAAAATAAAAGCCCCTACTTCATATTGCGTTTCAGTTGGAAGTACGTCAACATACTGAAATAAAAATCTTAACAACTTCCGGTTCATGTGGACTTTAAGATTACTGTACAATAATTAATATAATGGATACAACTGTAAACTTTAAAGAAACAAACAAATATATGAAATGTTGCCATGGCAAGTAACTAAAATAAGGTAAAGCACAAACTAATAAAGGATTTTAAATGCATGATGTGGGGGCACAGAACCACCAGAAGTAAAGTCGAAGTGGGTGTGATTACTATGCTTATTCCATCGGCATTTACCAATTAATAAACAATTAAAAGTAGTATTTGACTGAATTTTAATCAGTAATGTCATATTAAAACATTCATTGAATCAGTCACAGGCAGACACAGAAGAAGCATGTGAAAGACAGATCTTGTGTGCATGTAAATGTCACGGGCATATCTAATAGCTCATAGTATATTGTGTTGGCTACTACTCTATATTAATATACTCGATTGGCTACTTCTAATGTTCAAGGGCTATGTAATTGGAATTGTGATTAAAACTGGAACTACCTGTGCATTAAACGATTTTATTGTATACCTGCCAGCTAATCAGAATCAAGAATTTCAACAGTCTATTGAAAAAGTAAATAAATCAATAATTAAAAAAACTGATTGGAGTTATTTTATAGCCTACAATTGTAAAAAATCTAATCAAAACAAAATATAAGGATCGGGTGTGTTATACACAGAGGAAATGTTGAGAACAAACACTGAGAAAGGTCTCAAAATAAATCATTTGGACAGTGTCTATAGCTGTGATAACCATAGAATAAGCATCATGGCCACATTAGCACCATGGGTGTGCAATTTGTATTATTCTATAAAGGTTGGATAACATTTCTTCAAAATAAACAGTTATTTAAAGCAACTCCCACCCTCCCCCTCTCCCAGAAAATTAGTTGGTCAGCATGATAAATCTTTTCATTTATGGTCGAGTTATTCCAACAAATATTGACTTCTTATCTCTTCTGAAGTTAAAACATCGCCACTGTGGTGTCAAAAATTGCATATAAACATGGCATTTATTTAAATTTTTATTATTTATTCAATAAAAAAAGTCTCCTAATGACAATTTATTTTACTGTTATTAGTATATGCAAGTTAAATACGAAAATCGTGTAGTAAATATTATGATAGTAATATTATTATTAATGCTGAAAAAATGGAACAGGGTCTGGAATCAAGTCTTTTGACACCAATATATTTGACAGCCCCACTGGCACAAAGTCCCCCTACAAATAGCTTGCTTAGTTGTCTCGTTAAACTGGAATGTGAGACGAATGTGAGCTTAAAAAGCCAAAAATACTTTGCCTAATTAAACTGTCCATTTTTTTTAATCAGACTTTGAAGTGTTCAAGTTACTACGACTTGGCTGCACTTGTTCTGAACATCACATTTAATAGCTGCTCCTCCTGCAATGCCCACCGCTCGTGTTTGGCAAATGTACCTGCCGCACAAAAATAGAGCATCCTGTCTATTACACTAATTTATTTCCAGTTTTACTGCCATGAGCATGTGCGTGGCCCTTCATACACGCCGTTTGTTTCGAAAAATGATTTCATAATGGGTCTGTAATAGTTGTATTGAGCCTTTTCTCAGCCCTGATTTCACTCTAACTCATGAAAACATGATTAATCAGAGGAGCGCACAAGAGTGTAATATATCAAAATGAACAATATTCATAGATAAAAAGGCAAATGCAGCAGACTGGCTGTTTTGTCCTATAAATGCAGTTACTATGCAGCCTTATAAAGATTTGCTGGTCTTGGTCTTTTTAGAAGAGCATTTTTTCTGCTGGTCATGTTAGGAAAACCAGCTGTCCACCCAAATAAACCACAGCTTGGACAGACTGGGAGGTCATCTTAAAACTAAGACTAATAAACCAGGTTTAAGTTAACTGAACAAACATCTGTTAATTAACAGCATTAACAGCTTCATTAATGTTTTGAATTGCGATATAGCACCTTGGTCTCTGCTCTCACAGCTTTTAATGTTGAAAGTTTTATCTCTGAAGTTCATATATACAGCGGGGAAAATAAGTATTGAACACGTCATAGTTTTTCTCTGGGAATAATATTTCTATAGGAGCTGTTGACAAGGTATTAAACCTGATTTTGGTAAAAAAACAAACAAACAATAAAACATAAAAATAAAACAAAACAAAACATCTGAAATTTTTTTATAAAATGACACAAGGGAACGTACTAAACTACTGTAAGTATTTAATACTTTATATAAAAGGCTTTTTTTGGTTATGGCAGCTTAAAGACGCTGCATTTTATAAAGGATTTGAGTCATGTGATTGGCTGGGCCATTCTGCAGTTTGATTTTCTTTCTCTGAAAGCATTTGAGAGTTCCTTGGCTGTGTTTTGGATCATTGTCTAGCTGAAATGTCTACCCTGGTTGCATCTTCATTATCCTGGTAATATAGATGTTGCCTTGATCAATTTACAATGAGGAAGGGCAAAGGATGCTGAAGAACTTCTGAGAGATTTCAGCTGCTGTCTGGGCTTTCACTACCTCTTTACACTCCCTTTCTTCACGTGTTCAATACTTTTTCCCTGTGTCATTTCATTTTATTATGCATAACTTCATTTGTAAACTAATTAGATTTGTTTTCTTTGCATATATGAATATCTTTGGTTGTAATCAACATCTGGGGAAATGTTCAAGTCAATGTCACCTTTAGAAATATGTTTTTTGAGGAAAATGGTGACGAGTTCAATACTAATTATACATTACGCTGTAAATGTACAGTATATAAAACCTATAAAAGGACAAATTTGCTGGCAGCTCATTACTGCCTGACCAACTGAGATATTGTTTCAAATTACTAAAAATGTCAAAAAAAGTGACTTTGTTTAATGTTTCAACATAAGAAGATTTAGATGCAAAAACCTTACTGCAGTCTGAAATGTTCCTCTAAAATGAGCATTTTTAATTAGGCTCCTGTGTCTAGATTCAGTAAATCACTTTTATGGCAAAGAATAAGTCCTTTTCCTGGTCTTTAAAGTGAAATATCTCAACATAAATAAAGGAGGCTGAGAAAAAGGTTCATTTTTGATGGAAATTTCAGACGGCACTCAGAAGTTTCTTGCATCTGAACTCTTTATATATAACTCAATCAATCACAAACTATGAACACCTGTGATTTAAGTCATTTTTGTAGAATCAGAATCAGAAACAGTTTTATTTTCAAGTGTGCTTCACACACACAAGGAATTTGTTTTGGCTACGGAAGCTTCCAGTGTACATAAAGTGACAAGTGACAACACAAAATAAATATGAAAAAAAATAAAATAAAAATGATGAACATTAAACAGATGCGGTTAGTCAAGAAACCTGGATGTTGAGTTGTATGTACAGATTGTTATAAATATACAGGTTATAAGGTGCTGTGTACAAGTGCGAATGTAGAAGGTATTGCATTGTATATTGATATATTTTATATATTTAGTGGATTTTATCAGAGATTTTATCAGAGATTTTAGCCTAAATCATGTAACCGCTTTAGCTAAGAGTTGACATTTTACTTTAAAAGAATTAAGTTTTTAAAATAACAGAAAAAGTACTGGGGGTTTATTACCAGGTTTTTGTATCGTGATTTACAACAGAAACACAGACTATATCACTTCAAACTAATAAAAAATATGAACAGGAGTCACTTTTCAACATTAAAAGCTTTTGGAAGTAAGATCCAGGGCCCATAATGCAATTCAAAAGCATAAACAAGTAAAAAAACATGAATCTAACATCAAATGTGCAAAATAGTTTGATTTTAATGACTATTACCAAATTGCCTTTATATATTGCTATAAATTATATTTGAACGTTTTTTAACAATCACATAATAAGTAATAATTTTGATTATTCAGTCTGTTCTAAAGACATTACAATAATAAATAAAGTAATAGAATAACTAAAATGGCACTGCTTGACTGAAAACGGTTTTGAAACCTTTTGATCCCAGACCGCTTTTCTGAAATGCCTGAAATGAAATCAAATATGACTTGATGATTGCCCAAGAAGTGCTAATGAATATTAGCAGCTTATCAGCGATCACCTTGTTTGAACCCACCGCTGTGAAGCTCAAATGGCAGCAAATTGTTCATTGCTTCACTGGCCCAAATTGAAAGCTTAATTAAAGCTTGATGAAGTTCATTGACGCTCCAAATGAGCCCTATTTGCACAGCACCTTGATTTCACTGTCCATAGAGGCCGCGCCAGCCGTATCGCAGCGGCCCATTGCCCAAAATACAACGCCAAGCCAAAAGAGTCAGGACGAGTCCATTGCAGGAAGTCCTGCAGATTCAGCATTTCCAGCCTTTGCGTGAGTGACGTCTCCGAGCATACAAAGTGGCATTGGTTTGTTAAAAGTCCCTCCTGAGGCTTTGCTGTCAGCGGCTCACAGGGACAGAATAGAGAGAGATTCATGCTGCAAAGTCACCCATCAGACAGCAATGACACGTCTGGATGTGATGCCAAGCATCTCCTCACACTGAGCCAGAACACAGAAGGTCACATTACTGCTGCTGCTTTCCTGGGCGCTTTGATACTAGTGTAGTTTTGTGTCCTGATACTTTCAGGGGCAAATCCTCCATGCATTTTGTTGAGAGGTACTACATAAAAGTTATAAACTCTTGAAACTCAATATAACAATTAAAAACGTATTACTAATACAATTATACATTACATCAGCTAAATATGGTGAACTGTCAAATGATTTATGGAATTATTGCAATGCATATATTTGATTAACTAACATTGAACAATTATTAATTTTGATATTTTTATTATTGTTTGTCAGAATATTTCTTTTTTATATTTCTATATTTTTTATGATTTTTATATTTTTTTTATATTTAAAATATTTCTATTTTAGTATTGTTAGAAACATTAGTATATACAAAGGTATATTTACTATTTTGTGAAATGAATACATATAAAATAATTAGCAAATTGAAAATATTTGATTGTATATTGTCCAATAAATTTGATTTCTAAAACAGTTTAGTGTTTAAAACAATTTGACCTTCTTATTGGAGAATAAATATATCTAATTATGTTATTATTGATATTTATTTTTATTGTTCACTGTAAGAAAAATAATTGACAGGCTCTGTATTTTGTGATTCACATGGTGTTTTTTGTTTATTTCCACTTGTGAATTGTATTACGGGAGTTTTATCTCTACTCTGTCGACTTTTGATGTTGAAAATTCCACAATGCAGATTAACAAAGTGTCTTTTATTGGAACTTTAGTAGTTTGAGACGAGATATTGTTTAAGAAATAATATAGAAACAATTAAGTCTGTAAAATATCAAAAAAGCATTGGGGGTTTATTACCACCGTAATTTACAAAAGAAACACAGACTATATCACTTCAAACTAAGAAAAAATGTCAACAAGAGTCACTTTTCAACATTAAAAGCTTTTGGAGGTAAGATCCAGGGCCCATAATGCAATTCAAAAGCATGAATCGAACATCAAATATGGAAAACAGTTTGATTTTAATGACTATTATTAAATTTATTTTAGATATTCATATAAATTATATTTGGACTTTTTCAAACAATCACATAAGTAATAATTTTGATCGTTTAGCAGGGCCATTGCTAGGGTTGAAAGGGATAAGTCACCCCCCCCCTCCCCCCAATCCCCCACCTTGAAAGTTTTACATCACCCCGGTGAACACCCCCTGCCCCAACCCTACCCTCTTGGATTATGTGCAAGGCAGTTACATTATTTTATAAATGATTAATGGATAACAACCCATTTATTGAACAATGCATTTATTTATATTTATATATTTATTATATTATACAGGGAGATTTCGTTTTCAGTTTTTCTCAAAATAGGCTGAGGTGATGTGGGTATTGTGGCACTTTGAATGCATGTAATGCCTGTTTTATTCATACTGGGTGCTCTTAAGCAGAAATTCCATATATGCCTCACAAAAGCAGTAGAACATTCCAGGAAATCTGAATAAAAATAAAAAGGTTAACTGACCTTTTATCTTATCCTTTTGTCTACGACACTAAATGGTCTATATGTGTTCATCCAGCCATCTTAAGTATTTTCATTGGAATAAAGTCGAATCCGATGCTTGCTGGCATAGCATGTTACAATAGAATATAGCTATATTATAAAAAGCTAGATGCATGAACTCACTGTGATTTAACTCTTATAGAAACAGATGTGATTGTCTATATCATATCTAGATAAATATATCTAGATGGCTAAACCGTATCTAGAAAGCTAGTACAATTTAAGTTTTTCGGAATAATTTGCATGCATTTACATTGATATGATGCACATTTTATTGATTACAGTTATTTTATTTCACCAAAACTACACACATTTTTTACTGTGATAATATACAAATATTAAGCTTAATCAGTTAGGACTATTCAGTTTCGCAAAACAGTTACCAGTATTATTACCTCATCTGCTTCAGTGGCGGGATTTTTTACGACACTTGACATGTGACAACAATCCCACCCAACACAAAAGCTGCATTAAGTGGAATGCGCGTGATGTATGTGGTCATTTTAAGTATACTTGGATAACACAATAAATGTCATACAACCTATTTTTTAAATGCAACATAGTCCAAAAGATCAGGGGCTTTTGACAATACATCAGGGGCTTAAGCTCCCAAAGCTAGACCCCCCGGAATGCCCATGTTGTTTAGTCTGTTTTATACACATTAAATTAGTATTGCCAAAACTTATAAGTTTTAAAACTCATAAATACAAATGTATAATTATTAGTTCAGCAGCCTGAGATTTACAGTCGGCGCTCTTTGAAGGTTAAGCACTAGATTTCTGTGAAGAAATGCTGTGTATTTGTGAAAAGCGTCTCCTGCAGGATCAAACACAGACTCAATGAGCCAGTGAATGTGAGGTGAAACTATCAGTCTTGTCCACAAGCAGACACATTTAGTCTGTTGTGTCCTGTTCTCCTGCTGAGGATCCTCTTAAAAAGCTTTTTGAAATCTTGTTTACCCCTGTCAGAGACGGTGTCATGCTAATTTTCACATTCCCCTCTGTGTTTCTGTGGTCCGGAACGAGCCGTTCTGCGTTTAATGTACTGTGACTCAACTAGCAGCGCATCTTCTCACCGGGAGAGTATTAGCATAATTTAATTGTTGGCTAATGCCTACAGTCCTCTTTATGATTTCCATGCGGTTGTCAGTTGAGGTGCTAAAATGTTCTGCTAGAGAAAGATATAATTACATTAAAGGACAGCAGTGAGGACAGCAAGGTCTCTGCTATCTTCTGAAAGGCACATAAGCTATTTTGAGAGGTTTTTTGTTTCTTGCTGGATTTTAAAGGCGTAGTTTATTTGAAAATGTAAACTGGTTGTTTACCTTAAAGTAGTTCATTTCATATGAGTCAAGGTTTCAACACAACGATTTGACCTCCAAATGAAAGGTTCCGCAGAAAACATCATGCATGCATGATTCTTATCATGTATAAAGGGGTTTAACAAATATCTAAATAAATTTTTTTTTGGAATGTTGTTTTTAATAAAATAATTGAAGTCTTTTGATTTTTCATGTTTATCTCTGAATAGGTGTATGGGCCTACGCAATAAAGGAGGTTAAGGCTCAAACACAATTAAAGAAAAACATGGAATTGCAAGGATTTATAATAAAAAAAAACAAAAAAAAATAGCATTTTCGGATCTTTTTTTTGCAGAAAGCATTTACTTTTACTACGGTATATTATGCTGTCTATACAGTACAATATACTTTTATTTTAATTAATAAAATGCATTTGTTTAATAATATATGTTTAATTATAGTTGTAGAATTAAATATTTATACAACAATTTTTTTAATTATTACTATAAATTTGATTGAAATAAATATTAAAATTAAGCTGGTATTATACTTAAAAATATTAATATAACATAACAAATATAATATAATATAATATAATATAATATAATATAATATAATATAATATAATATAATATAATATAATATAATATAATATAATATAATATAATATTCTTGTTTGTATTCATGCATACACACATGCTATGAGAGAGAGAGATTGCAAGCACATTGTCCTGGTATTTGAAACAATGCCGCAAGTCAAAAATCCATAAGATCAAAGGTGCACTTTCCTATTTTGCTAGAACTGCCAAAATCTGTTCTCTGCTGAAGAAAGATGTTTGAAAAGTCTTCTGACTCATTGTGAGGATTTGGAGTTCCAGCTGACTCACGAGTCTGTGGGAAGCAGCAGAAATGAAGATGAGGAGGAGGAAGTGAATGAACTAGAGAGAGAGAGAGAGTCAGTCAGGCTGGTGATTCTCCGAGATGAGCAGACGATGACCCTCAGGTTTTTTTTCCCTGTCTGTCAGAGCCTTTGAAGTCCAACACATACCAGAGACTCCACTTAACCCCAGTGCAACACTACGAATCACACAACACCCAGCTGGGTCAATGAGCAGTCTGCAACCCCTGAGTCATTTGCCAAAAGACCAGTCAGTGCCATTTCAATACTGCAAACATGAGGAGTCATAACCAGCATTGATCTATGTGCACTGCAGACTACATATAATATTATGAAATAATGTGTTGTTTTATTATTGCAGTTTATTTATCAGTGGCGTTATCGCTAATCAACACTAGTAATCAAAAATAATATACAAATGTTAAATTATACAGTTTTAAATGTTGCACTTTGTTTGTGGTTGAAATAAAAAGGGAAAAGTTAGCTTGAAGCAGACGTTGCTGCTGACTTCTCTGTATGATGATTTCCAAATTAAATGGAATACCGAGTAGGGGCGGGGTTTATTTTTTGTGCTCCTCCTCTTATCTTTCACTCAGCAAGCTAGGTGGAGGGGCATGGCTAAGCATATTTCACTCAGCCATCAAACTAACATCATCAAAGAAGGGCCGCTGTTCCAGAGCAGAAGCGAATGGTTTGATATTTAATGAAAGATTACCAAAACAAGTGGATTATCTTAAATGGATTAATTGTTCACTTCAAAACTAACAATGCGCGCTACCAAAATACACACTGTAAAGTTGGATGCCATGCATATTTTAAGTTCATGTGCTAAAATTGTATGGTAAATTAAAAAGAGATGCTATAAAACAAAAGTTATGTTGTTAAATGGACCGTTTTGACGAGAGTGTTATGATGTGTTTAACGGTCATCCTTGAAAGTTTTTAATATTTAGATATTTTTAAAAACGTGTGAACAATTATATGTATTTACATACACTTAAAAATGATTACTGCTGCTTCTACAAACTACGTGTTTAAAATGAGCTGAAACAACACAATTCTTGTCATTTCTTTGGCTAATTTATTTGTTTTATGTTCAGTTCACCTGAATCTGTACAGCATTAGGTTGGCTTAAGCATTTTGTGTTGGGAAAACATGAAGGAATTATGTTGGTCCAACTACCTAGTTAGGGGATTTGTAGTTCCCATCATGTGTTGCATGAGATTGAATTAAAAGAGGGAAATGTTGACAATAAAAGTAATCTTAGGTGTTTAAAGTTAATAAAAAGACTTGTTAGAGTTTAATCTTTGCTTTAGTTTGAAGATTTAGAAGAGTTTCATGTAATGAATTGAATTTTGAGGTAACCACCTTACAGAAGCACCCATGCTTTGGATGTTGGCAGTTTAATTAGCAAAAATGCAGTTTGTTGCTTTGCTCAGTGAGCAGTAACTGTCCTAAAATTAGTGCTGAGATCAGTCTCAATCAACTGTATATGTAAATCATGAAATGCGCTTAAAAATGGCTCTTTTACTTCATTTAGGATAACTTCAAATAAAACTAAGAGACTTCTAAATGTATCATACATAATATATTATTATTAGTATATTGACTATAGTCATACATGATATTATCAGACCTTTGAGTTTAAGTTAAATAAAAATACAAACGTATCATGTTAATTTGATAAAATATGCATTTAATTGCATTTAATAGTTGTTTTTTTTTTGTTTGTGCTAAACAAATTTATTGGATGGAAATCCTGCCCTCAATTAAATTGAGTTCATCTAATGAGTTTTTTTTGAGTGCATGTATTATATCATCTTTGCATCAAATTACAAAAAAACGAATTACTGCTCATGCGAGATGTTTCCAATGCAGTGTCTATGAGGCATTTGACTGTTATCAGTCTCACCCTTTTTTTTTCCTTTGTCTGAAAGTCTTGATAACACCATCGATGACTTTTATTTTATTATTTCAGCAAAAGAAGTATTATACTTAGAATTATATAAATACTCCCCAATTCACTGCACTCTGTTTACCCAAATATGAAGACTTCTGCTACTGAGAAACCTGAAATTGTGAAAAAGGATTACTGAATATCAATATAAAGGGCATTCAAAAGATACTATATACTATACTATATACATACTAAAATACTACAGCAGTATATAAACAGTACTAAAGTAACACTGGGTGATACCATTCTAGTAAATTAGTGCATCCTTAATTTAAAAAATAATATCTCATGTTTAAATAGAAATTAATTTATTTATAGTAGAATAAAATTCACATTACAAATGTGATAAGTATTTATTTGAATTATGATTAAAGTGATTGACTAAAGACGGTCCACTTAACTCAATCTCCTCTCCATTCAGCACTACAAAACACAACACCCAGGTCAATTCTCTGTCTGTGGCCCCGGAGCCATTTGCCAAAAGACCAGTCAGTGTTATTTCCAATACTTCAGAAAGAAAAGAGTCCCAAACTGATGTTGATCGATGTGCACCGCAGCCCCGTCCCTGAAAGCGTTTCGGCATCCAAAAGGCATCCCATTCTCATCAGCGTCACCTTAACCTCCCTCTTTCATCCCTCACTCCCAATAAAAGAGGAAAGGTCACCGCATTTAAAACAATAAAGGTGTCTGGAGCGGTAAATCTCAGCCGTGAGCAGGCTCATCAATCTCCCATAGACTCTCTCTCAAGTCACACTAGAGTATAACAGGCTCTTTAAGGATGCGTCGATAACCCGGAGGCAGATTTCGGTATGTGTCCGTGGGGGAAAGAGACCTCCTGTTTGCCGTCTGTGCTCTCTGGAGCTTGGGATGAGGGTTCAGGCTTGGGCAGTCAAGGGTTTGACAGGCACTGGAGTGTCAAAGCGGATTTTTGCTCGCCTTTTTGAGAGCACACAGTGTGGACAAACATCTCTCAAAGTTGCTATCGTCTATAAACATGGGCAAAATTGGCTCTTTGTGCAGCCCAGTTAGGAATCTGTGGCTGTGCAGTTGAGATGTATCCCATGAGACTTTATTGATATAGACAATTGTAAATGGGGCGCAGCGCTCTGAATAAATCACATTGGTTATGCTTATGTGCTTGCCTGCTTTTCGGTAAGATATTTAAACGCTCTCAATCAGTGAGGTGAAAACAATGCTTTATCTGTTTTCAAGGACTCGTTTGTTTTGTGGGCAGAGAGAAGCAAAGCTCAGTTTATCTGCCAAAACATATATACAAACATATATATATATATATATATATATATGTAAGCTGTCTTTTTACCTTTTTAAATCGAGCATTGAAAACACAATCCAATGTCACAATGAATATTCATCCTTCACTGCACATTGCTTTTTATCTTAATTTTTAATTAGTTTAATGCATGTATATATAAGTAAGATAGGAATAAATGGATGCACAAAAAGGAAATAATGCTAAAAAAGAAAGAAAATGAGAAGTTAATGCAACTAAACTACAGAATAAATTAATATATATTTATAATTCCATAATAATGATGAAGTTTAATATTGGCTTTTTTGGTAATGTCACAATCACTAGCGATCTAGTGCATACAGATGGGTGGAGAACTACAAATCTGCCACCAAATGAACTACAAATCCTGTCATGCACCACACACTCACACCTGTTCTGGTTTCACATTCGGTTACACACACACACACGCACACACACACTTGGAGGATCGTTATGAACTGATTCCATGGACTTTAAAAGCAGGACAGACACACACAATAGTTGCTGAGTCTTGTTATACTATTAGTGAAACGACACGTTTCCTTTGTCTAACCCAGCCGTGTTTGACCTTTGCCTTGTTTTACCGTTTGCGTTGTTTTCGCCGCCTGTCCTGACCATTCACCTGTTTACTGACCATTCTTTAGAATGCACTTATTTGCTCCTGTGATTGACCTTTGCCTGCGTGACTATTCTTGTTAATAAATACTGCACTTGGATCCTCTATTCCGTTGTCCAGCATCCATCACAAAACAGATTAGCTGCCAATCCTGTTTAATGGTAGCAGTGTTGTTATTGGTTACTTAAATTAAAACTAGCATTTTGTTGTTGTTTAAAATAAAGCTTACAAAGCAATTAATTAAAAATGTTACCTTCAGCAACTAGCTGAAATGTTGCCATACTAAAATGACAACAAGTGGAAAAAGTTAAACTAAAAATAAATAAATAAATAAAATAAAAGTGACAATCAAACACTTCCACAGTTTTTAAACTTCATTATTACAACTAAATATTTAGGAAAACAGAAAATCCAAAACTTACTTAAATAGTAAATAAATTGTAAATCATTTAATTACATGTAAGTAACATAATACTAAAACACCCTCAATGTTTATTATTGTACAGTTTTTGCATTGTTTTTTCCACAGTTTTGGCATAATAACAAGCGTATGTTTAAGTACTGCATAATATAGTCATTTAAGACCCAGAACGGCGAGATAAGAAAGTTCTAACAACCTCATATTTCCTGCTATCGAGAGAAAGAGACTTTCCCGAATCCCTGTGGTCTGATGTGCGATATACACTAGCTCTATATCAAAGTGCCTTTTCTTATTTCTAAGAGCACCTGGCCCAAAGATACTAGCGCACATATTGAATTCTTATCTGCAGCGAGGGCACAAATCCAGCTCAGTCACTGCAAAGACTCCCACGCCTGACGACCTTTTACAAAGGCTCTGAGATGAACAGCCATTGGAAACTCTTAAGGGGATAGTTTACCTAAAAATGAAATGCTTTTAATTTACGCACCTTCAAAATATTCATGAATATTCATAAAATATATACAAGTATGCCATTATAGTAGATTTTAGCTGATCTTTAGTGACTTAATCAAATACAAGTCATTGGCTACCAACACTTTAAGGTAAAAAACTGTTACAGGTAAAACCCAAATAGTCAGCATCTACAGGTATTCATTTTGTTTTGTGATATTTTGTAATATTCTTTTATTTTATTTTGTGAATCTTCTTTAATGTTGCACTAATGTAAGTAGTATTAGTTTTTGAGTGATCTACCCATTTAAAAGTACTGTTCACCAAAATTCGCTTGACTTACTATGTTTCTTTTTTGTACATTGTAAAAAATGATTAGTTACTTTCTTTTTTCTTTAATGAACTGTTTTGATTTTGAACAAAGCCCGAAATCCACCCCAAAAAAAGTTAAATAAAATAAAAACAGTAATACTGTAATAATAGTTACAAAATCAGGATATTTCATACAGTCTCAGATTTAAACATTATTAAAATTGTACAGTTTTCTTACTGGCACCATTTATTTTGGCTGTGGTGTATTCCAAACTAATAATATCCAGCAGATAGAGCCACCAGGATAGATCAGCCAGAGCAGATCCAGCCATATATTCAGGATTGTTATTTCATTAATTACTTTAAAAATGTGAGTAAATCTGTTGCCCTAAAAGCAACAAGTTGACTTTACTTTAAAAAGTGAGTTAGTCCATTGTAACTTAGAATGGTTAAGTTGACTTAAAGGTGCTGTGTGTAAGTTTCTGACTATTCTAAAGCATAAAAATACCATCAAATGTTTGCAGGTATTTAAGAAACATGCCAAGTGAGCATTCTTTTTTTATCTGAAAAACAATGCTGAAGTCAGATATTCTGCTTTGAAATGGGCGTTTTGTGCTGAAATGCTGTCTTTTGTTTTGGTTCTTTTAACCCACCCACTGCCACTTTAGCCAATTATATTTCAGCACCCCGGGTTGCTTTGGTGGAAAACTGCATATTTCATTCAAGAAGGCTGTCAAAGCATGCGCTCGTGACCAAAATGTGACCTCTGTTGGACAGTAGCAGACTCCGAAATGAGACGCAGATTCAAAGCTCCACATGAGGTTATTAATTGTCAAATAATATAAATATTACGAGCGTACACATTAGGTGAGCAGGTTACATTGTAACCCTGTGTCCTAACAACACTAAGTGATAAGCAATTTGACTGTTTGCACCAGACGCAGCATGACAGAAATTTTAAATACAGCCATTCAGAAGCACAGAATATGCACTCACTCACGAAATGGTAAGGTTTATAATCTAATTAATACATATTAAACCTCTTTAACATCATTAAATGTACATGCTGAATCACTGATGTGTGTTGCTTTGCATTATTTCACAGTTCTAAAGTTCAATTTCAAACGGTTTATTTTATTTTCAAGATCTGAGGTGAACTATATGCTGCTGCTGCTTTCAGTAGTATGGTGATACATGTCATGTAAAATGGAATTCAAACTCATTGTTAGCATTTAACAATGAATAAAGCACATGACGTGTATCTGAGGTGATCATTGTCAGTTTTCTGTTGTTCAGCTGCAAAAAATTGAACCTAGTTCAACCACTGGGTGTCAAACTTACATACTGCACCTTTAAGTTAATTTTTATAATTATGCACATAATTAATTTACTTTTAGGGCAACGGGTTTACTTCCTTTTTAAGTAAAGCCAACTTATCACTTCAAAAGCAATAGATTTACTCACCTTCTTTAAGTAAACTAATCTATTTTTTGACAGTGTACTTGCATTGCTGTTGTTTCAGCCTTTCTATATAATAAAAAACGAAATGAAAAGTCTGCCACTGAGATCTATTTTCTCAGAGTTCGTGATAAACTTTCTATCATAAGTGACCCTATTTTCCTCTATTTCTCTCCTGCAGTGTCTCTGGCTTCCAGCACCGTTGGACTGGCCGGTCAGGTGGTCCACACCGAAACAACAGAGGTGACCCTCATCAGCGACTCCATCATGGGCTTTGGGATCCAGCTCCAGGGAGGAGTCTTTGCCACAGAAACCCTGTCCTCTCCGCCACTTATCGCCTACATAGACCCAGACAGCCCGGCAGAGCGGTACGATCTCCAAACACAGTTTATATTAATCTCCAGTGCTTCTCCAGCGCCTCATCTGACCTAGTTAAACTCTGGGTTTTAATATTCCAGAAACCCCTTCTCGGATCGGAGCGCTCTTCACAGCTTAATTGTTTGCCTTATCAGAGAAGTGTGAACTTTCCCCTTGGGAATTTTGAATATTTAATCTCGAATCTAATTTTGATTATCTGAACACATCCCAAAGCCCACAGTTATTACATCACCGCGCCGCTTATAACTTGTCCTCCGCAGAGCCGCAGCTTCATCAATGATATAATGCGATGATCACACATGATGTATAACAGCCTGACCGTGACGATCTGATTTCTAGTCTGCTTGCGTTGTGATTGACTATGGCGTTACGTGATAGAGCAGAGCACTTAACTATAATTACCTGGAGCCTCAGCTGGCATCCGTGTGAACTTGCACATCGACTGAGAGGATTTACATCCCAGCTTCACTCTAATTACTGGCCTAAACAACAGGAATTACTTCTCACTGCCGGCTAAAGTTGTAATTTTAGTGATGGACGTAAACCTTCTAATGTTGTGGTGATTTTATAAAGACCTATTGTTGCTTAGTGACCAAAAGAAGGGATGCTGCCAATTTAACTACTGTATATAGGTCAACGCATTTGAAGCATTAAAACAAGCGTGCTACAGTTTCTCTTTTTTGCATACAGTACATTACAATGTGGCCTGATTAAACAGAAACCAAAAAATAATGAGCACCATACATTTTACTATGATTTACAGACAACATCGTTGAGTTAAAATCTTTTCTGGCATATTTAGAACAAGAATCATACGATGACTTATAAGTCTGTTTTTAATCAGGTCATATATTAAAACGTTATACTTTAACACCATCCGTAAACCACTCAGTTTAACATTTGTCTGCAAGATAATTAAAAGTGTAATACAATTTAGTATGATCACTTATTATTTTATATATTTTAATAAGTATGTTTCATTTTTTACCTAAATACCTGTATATCACTGAATGACAATGGAGTTCAGGTTTTTTGAAATGTTGAAGCAGACACTTGCATTTAATATGCTGTCTGTGTATGTAAAGTCGCTTTGGTAAATGTAATTTGATGCAGACACCAAAATAGGACATCTCATCTTTGACCCACATCTTTCAGTGCGGAGAAAAAAATTAATAATGCAGCTTTTTCATATATCAAGCTAGCTAACAAGTAGCAGTACAACAGTGCTATTTTATAGAAGTATAAGTAAAAGCAATCATTTTTACAGGGAAAAAAATATCAGTTTATGGTGGATTTAATATATACATATCTTGTAAACTGAAATTGACATTGCTATTATTGCTTATATAATATAATATAATATAATATAATATAATATAATATAATATAATATAATATAATATAATATAATATAATATAATATAATATATAACTTTATTTTAATGGTCCTTTTAACAAATATTGTTGAGTTTAAGTTACATTGCATCTACATGCCAATTAATTCTCATTAGATTAAAAGTGGACTGTTAGGTTGGGGTTAGGGTAATTAGGGGTTATGTAATTGCAAGGTTTCTTATAGTCAGTTAAATGTCTGTTGAAGGAGCAGTATCAACAGATATTAAGCAGTCTACTAATACTCAAATGAGATGCATGTAGTTGCAATGCAACTTTTAGTCAACAAAATGTGCAATGGGGACCATCAAAATAAAGTCTTACGAAATATAATATAATATAATATAATATAATATAATATAATATAATATAATATAATATTTTATAATATAAAATAAAATAATATAATAGAAAATATTATATTATAATAAATTATAATATAATATAATACTATATAAGATAAAATAAAATAATATAATATAATGTAATATTATATAACGTTTTAAAAAGAAACTGCCTACTTATGCAAGTTCAAAATGATGTATGTACTGTACAAGATGTCGTTCAAGAGTTCAAGCATAATTTTCTAATTAGTGTTTGAAGACATCTGATAAACATCTTCAAAAGAGATCATTAACATACATTTTAAATCATTAATGTCTCAAAGGCATCTGCTGATTGTTGCTGTAACATACAGCTGGGAACTTTTAGAGATGAACTGAAAACGCACCAAAGATCACATTTCACAGATGGAAACACACACCCGATATGGGTGTCTCAAAAGGCAAACATGCTCTCATCCCAATGTAGTTCACTCTAAAAAATAAAGAAAAGAAAAAAACGGCAGCATAAAAGCCATTATTCTCATTAAATCTTTCCCACTGGCATAGTTCTAGAATCATCATCCACCATTGGTTTTTGTCACTAATCGCAATGTGGCATGTTTGAATGCTTTTGGTTTCTGTTGGTGGCGACGCTTGCAGCCCACACCAGATCTCAGCATCCAAAATGAAGCATATGCTTCACGGTGACCAGCTTTACTGGGGCTTTTAGCAAAGGAAGCAGAAGCAAAATTGTTTCTGTTTGGCTCATGAGCCATTTTAAAATTCAATAAAGAAGTTTTTGTTCCCCGAGCCATTAAAAAACTGTTTCGACGCTGACCTTGAGGCAAGAGCTAAGAGGACGTTTGTATTTTTGGCTAAAATGTCACATCCTCTCACTAATGTCTATTTAACGGTGCCAGCTGGCTTGAAATAAGTGGTTGGCTGGTCAGTGTGAGGGTACAACCACCGCTTTTGTCTCCCCCTGCAGCTAGTCCATTATTGAGTATTTTATGCATTCAGCACAGCAAGTCTGCTGGCCGGTGTAAGAGGAATAGTGTGCTAAATCTCCTCTCTGTGCACAGGTGCGGTATCCTGCAGATCGGCGATCGCATCCTGTCAATAAACGGCATCCCGACCGAGGACAGCACACTGGAGGAGACCAATCAGCTGCTGAGGGACTCCAGCATCACCAGCAAAGTCACTCTGGAGATTGAGTTTGATGTAGCAGGTGGGGACACGCACAGATTCATCAATTCTAAACCTGTTTGGGGATGAAATATCCATCTGGCCACATCCCGGGTTCATCCTTGTGCTTTTTTATTTGGGAAAAAAAAAAAAAATGTTTCGCCATCTGCCGTCTATGCGATGTATATAAATGAGTAGACAAGTGGTTTAATAGCTACTGTTTCCAGACAGACATCCGCACAAAAACACTGTTTTCATAGACTTTCATGTTAAAATCCAACACACATTCTCTCGTTTCTCCATCTCGTGCTGTGCTCTGGCAGAGTAATCACAGTACGGGCCTCTGCGAACGCCTGTAGTCCTTGAGACATGCTGTAATTAGCTTGTCATCCTAGTGTTTTGTCTTGTTTAATTTGGTATGATATTTAATTAGTTTCTTTTATTTAGCTTATCAGGAATCTGTTAAACTGCGTTTCTGAAGACTTCAAGGGTAGTCGCAGGCTTACAGCGCTGGCACAGACCTCCTGCTGTCCGTTAATCGACGGATGCAAATTGTCTACAAAAATGAGTTTCTCTGTCAAGCTTTAATATAACTTTATGTAGCTTCTGGAAGACTTATATTGTTTGGTTCACATATTCTATAGTGCTATAGTGAACCCACCTAGAGTTTGGGATCAGTGTTTTTTAAATACTTTATAAAAAGATATATTGGTTAAAAGTGACAGTAAACATTTGTACTAAACTATATATTATACTGTACTATACTATATTTGTTACTATACAGTATATGCATGGAGCAGCACGGTGGTGCAGTGGGTAGCACAATTGCCTCACAGCAAGAAGGTCACTGGTTCGAGCCCCGGCTGGGCTAGTTGGCATTTCTGTGTGGAGTTTGCATGTTCTTCCCGTGTTTGCGTGGGTTTCCTCCGGGTGCTCTGGTTCTCCCCACAGTCTAAAGACATGCAGTACAGGTGAATTGAATAAGCTAAATTGGCCATAGTGTGTGTGAGTGTGTGCAAGAGTGTGTGGGTGTTTCCCAGTGTTGGGTTGCGGCTGGAAGGGCTATTCACTGCATAAAACATGTGCTGGATAAGTTGGCGGTTCATTCCGCTGTGGCGACCCCAGATTAATAAAGGGACTAAGATGAAAAGAAAATAATTGAATGAGTATATGCATGCATATAAATGGCAATCACCATAGTCTGGTAATAAACCACTATATAGGCTCAAAGGAAAGGCATAGCTGGATTGCTGGATTCACATATGCCAAACAAACCACCGTAATGGTGGAAACGAGACAAACGTCTGATACAAACGTCTTTGTGTGAAAGCACACTACGATTGTATTTGCACGCAATTGACAGATAGTCGCAGCCAAACTTTTGTGACAAGGCAGTTACTGGCCCGATCGGGCCAGTGTACAGAATGTTACTGGCCCCGGGCCATCGGGCAGTCCTTATTGTCGAGCCCTGAATGTAAATAGTGCATTCTCAGAAATTTTTGTACCCACTGGTTTCGAGTGTGGTCCTAAAAAAATCTTAGTTTCAAGAGGTATCTAGCCCTTCCCCTTAGCCCTACATCTTCAAGCTAAAGAGAATTGGGATACCCCTAATGGGTAAACGTTAAGGGGTAGATCTGGGATTGGGCCTAACTCGATCTCAGAACCATGGGAAGATTTTGAGGTATTAATTTTGTATCAGAAACATCTCGTTCCAAACTCAACATGGGATTTGTTTTATACGCATTTAAGACTTATAAATTATACCAATCAATAATAAAAGCTAGATGCAAATGAGAGAGATCTAAATTGTCTGTGGGTGCTGAAATATACATATAACTGTATCATCAGTGTTAAGCTGCAGTCACGCTGCACTTTTCTCCTCAAAGACATCCATTCATAAGCACGTGAATGCGTCAGACCGGAAACGCAAGCTTGTGCGACAAGTTTTACAGTTCACTGCTTTGGAAAGTTCAAGCTTGGTGAACTCTGACCTGCGAAATCTCATCACGTGATTGCGTAGGACCAAATGAAGATCAAAACATGACCTCTCTGGACTAGAATTTAAAACATTGACCAATCGCTCGCTTTTTTAAATGTCTAATCATCTTGTTTAATCCCGCCCCTTTCCGCAGCACCGTACAACAGAATTTCACAGGCACAAA
Source organism: Danio aesculapii (assembly GCF_903798145.1). Classification (NCBI taxonomy): domain Eukaryota; kingdom Metazoa; phylum Chordata; class Actinopteri; order Cypriniformes; family Danionidae; genus Danio; species Danio aesculapii. Next base: position 46,280,158 of record NC_079438.1, read on the forward strand.
CTCTAGTGTGACCACAGCGTAACAGTGAAATTTAAAATGATCATATTTATCAATATTATTGATATATAAGCGAAGAGAGGTCGCAGGATCAACCCCTGTGGCACACCTTCAGTTACACTTTATTTCACAATATAGCTGATTTTACTGTTTTTTACTTTTCATATAAATGCAGCCTTGATTCATAAACGTCAACGAGCTTTGAGATGCAAAAATCAATAGTTTTTTTTCCTTGTATTACTCTAATCAGTAGTTCCATTAAAGACAGCAAATGATGATTGATCAAGAAGCAAAGTCTACTGTAGTCTTTCTCATTTCTTACCAACAACATGACAAGAAGTCAAAATCACATAATCAAACACAGTGACTATTGTGTGGTTAAAAATATAATAATGTACACATGTATTAATGTGTAGTCTGAATCTGGCATAAAAGATTTCTAAAAAACTTTTGTTTGGCAGTATAAGATAGTACGTCTATCCAACAAACTTGTTAATTAAATGTAGCTATATATATTGTTTTTTTTTATTATTATAATATGCCAGCAGCGTACCTTCATTTGCAACTCTTTTATTTCTAACCTGTGACACATTTTGAATAATGCATGTACGTTTTCTGCCCAACGCAATTAATGTAAATGTTTTATCAGAAAACAGAAAAGATGCGCTGGAGGCTGAACAACTTTCTTGGTGTTTTTGCTTTTAAAATATTCTTTATCGTTTAGGCCAAGCGGTTGTTTTGAGACACTCGTTTGATGACTTGGAATAAATGACTTGGCCTGAATTTCTGCGTGATCATTTCAAGAGCAGAGGCCTTTGTGTAATGGCGGGTTACTGGAGTGCAGTGCCTTTTCTTTCTTTGAACGCTTTGACACTTCTGTCATTCTTTGAGTCTGACTCACTGCCCAGAGGAAAAGGACGTATTTATGGAGATTTTTTTTTCCCTCCCTTTTTCTCCCAGACTGAGCTTTCCGGGCATCTGTCAGAAAGATTGTCTACATCACAGCCTAAAAGAAAGACTGAATTTTATAAACCGCTGTCTCCAAGTCGTTTATAAAGGAAGAGTACAGCCAAAATGAATGCTCTGATGGCATTTACTCTACGTTCTGTCATGCTATGAAACAAATTCTCTAAAAGCTATTTGATGAATATAAATGATGGCAGCTTGGACATTCGACTAAACATTTTGGATTTCATGAAAGAAATAGACAGAAAAATCACTTTAACAAATGTTTGTTTGTTCATTCTCCAAAAAAAATTATCTATAAATCTGGACTTCCTAAATCTCAGGAATTATATGGATGGACTTGCATCTGATTAACCTTTTGTGTGTGCTTCTGTGCTTGTTTCATACAGAATCAGTAATCCCAAGCAGTGGGACGTTCCATGTGAAGCTACCAAAGAAGCCAGGTGTGGAGCTGGGCATCACCATCAGCTGTACGTATTCTTCTCTTAGTTCTTTTATTCAGCATAATAATGATCGTGCATGCTCATGGTGTAAAATATATTTAAAAAGTGCATGTTATGGCAAGAAAGAGCTTCACTATTGATTTGGAGAGAAGAATCTGAACAACATAAGTTCATGCGTTTGAATCCCCGAGAATAAATATCATGTATACTAATAAACTATGCTGTAAAAACAAGCATCCGTCAGATGTATAAATATTTACTAAGTATTTACTAAGGAGTTTTGTTAAAACACCTTGTAATTTCCCCCATTTCCCTTTGATGCTGTGTTTGCCCCTTCAGCTTATATAGTGCAATATCTAGGCCATACATTTAGAATTAATATTTAAACTCTCTATATTACCGAAATATAAATATATGACATTCAACCTTTGTTTTAGATCCAGAGTCATTAAAAAGACACAACTGGGTAACTTATTAATGGGTTACTGGGGAAATAATGTAGCTGTTGCTTATTAGGGTGCTGGAACAACAATACTCTGGAGGTTTGGGCTTATTTATTACAATCTTGAGGTTCTGCATGAGAAGAAGCATCTAATTATATATTATCTCTCATTTATTGTAAGTGTATATTTAATTGCTTGGCACAGACTATAGATCACAGTTACTGCATTAAAGTCAGTGCATTGATGTGTTTTATTTTTATTATTATTATTGTTGTTGTTGTTATTATTATTTATCTAAAAATGGATTCTTAAGTTGGAAAAAAGTCGTAAATGTTCACTTATACATTTGTTTTTATAATCCATTTGCTGAACATGCAAATGTTTGTAGGATTTAATAGGCTTCAAGTCTCTTCCAGTGTTATTCATATGTTATTATAATTTTTGTTAATACATAGTAAATAATAAATAGCTTTATTCACATATTTTCAGAACATTAAGGCATTCTGTTCTCTGCTTTTTTACCTTATAATAAAACTACCTTCTACATTCCTATTATTTTAGTTTTCTCTGTCCTTGACACCAAAACCATCATCTCCCAAAAGTCCATAAGCTGAGCTGTCTCTCATAGAAATATATACCAAACTAGTCTCTCCATCCTTCACATATACTATGTCTTCTCTCCTGTTGTGTCATTCGTTTACCATCTCCTGACTCTTTGGAAAAGTGTTTCAAGACAGATTTGCCTGTGAATTCAATCTGTTTTCCGCCTGCAGTCAAGGGCTCTGCAGAGCTCGGTTCGCAAAACCCCACGCGCCCGACGCTCAAAGCCTTTGCCAGCTGCTTCATCAATGCCCGCCCGCGTTGTCAAGCCAGAGTGATTCATCACTTTGTCCCGACTCTGTTTTGTCACATTGACTGTTTTCCCCATTACAGCGATATGATACCAACTTTCTGTTATTAGCCAGTAAGCATCTACGTGAAATGCATTGGTGAACCCCTATGCAACAGCAACCCAGCAGTAATTGCTTCTCTGTGAAGCTGTGGAGTTGTTTACCTCCAAAGCAATTTTACCTGTCGTCCTCCACGCTTTCTAAATGAAAGTATTTATTACATTGCTGGTCTACAAGTTGTTTGCAGACCTCACATTTGTTGCTAATTTGATGGGGTAAATTCTCTTAGGATTGGCTATGTGTATATGCACAGTCCGGAGATAACAGCAAAACGGTTCCCAGTAAAGCTTCTTTGTGGGTTTAACAGCTGTCTGAACTGTTTTAATGAACCAGATGAACTATTTTGCCTGTGCTAAAGTACTGCTGTAAATTCTTTCTAGATCATTAAAACATTCCCTTAACTGTTGGACTGGTTCAGAATCCACTGCATCTTCTTAAACGCTGCATGATATCAATTTAGTTCAGCCAAAAAGTTTTTTTTTGTAATTGACTCAATTTCTTCTTGTTTCAGAACAAAATTAGTTTATTTATTCTATGCAGCACAAAAAGAGACAATTTCAATGAATGGCGGATAAAGCTTTCAAGATTTGTAGAATAGAAAAATCACCAAAAAAGCTCAATTCATTGTAACTGCATGAAAAAGAGCAGCATAAACTTTCATAAAAATGTCTTTAGGTGTGCTGACATACAGCACTGAGGTTCTTTGCCAATGCTCTCCCTCTTTCTGCTTCCAGTGCTTTCCTGTCTGTAATTTCCACTGTCCTATTTACCATATATATCTTTGTTTTTTACCGAATAAAGCAAGTCAATCTGGCTTGGAACAAAGAATGAATTCGTTATAAGATTCTGACGATGATAACTTTGGATAAAAATATCACGGTATTGCAGTATTTTATTTAATGCTTTAAAATATGTTATTTTTAAATGTCTAGGTAAAAAACAACTTTTGTCCCAATTGAACACAATATATTTTTTACATAATTTTTTTTTAAATAATAATAATTTAATAATTTTTAATAACATATTTTAAGAAACATTTAAAATATTTTAGAACAGTAATCATGCCAGGCTAACTAATTCACATAACTTATTGACTTCTGCTGTCTTCATTAGTTTTAAAAACACAGATTTCTTTACTTGAAAAGGCATCTTTGGAGATCTTTCTTTCCTTTTATATAAAGTGATGACAAAGTCCTGATATAAAGTAAGCCACTACTTTAAGAAAAAAATACATATAAATATACATATAAATTACATACAGTATACCATGCACTTCAAAAAATTCTTGCTGCCTTAACTTTTTAAGTTTAATCAAATTAACTTTTCAACTTACATCAATCAAACTGACTAATAATATTAAGTTAAACTTTGTATAACTTAAAAATTTAGTTGAAACTTGATTAACATATTTAAATAAGTTAAATCAACGTAAAACTATTTGTTGTCTTGACTTTATTCATTACATTTTTTACAGAGTAGGCATGGCATAACAGAAAAATGTTGCAGTTTTGAAACCTCGACTTTTCCAAACTGCGGTAAACCTTGAAACCGGTTATCGTCCCATGCCTGGAATGGATAAGAAAATAATTATAACTACGCCATTAAGACTCGTCAATGATCATGTACTTTTGCACTGAGTGACTTGAGCTCTTATATTTTTAATGAAGACAGAGCGCTGGAAGAGATGCGCAGAAACATCCCCTTTTTATAAGGCAGAACTATGCAAAGAAAATCAGCCCAATGATGCCTCAACTTGGCCCAGGGCCTGCAGAAGTCTGAGAAAGTCAACTTTTATGGCTTGGAATGAGAGAGAGAGTGAGGGAGAGAGAGATGTAGGCTGTCCTATCCATGTGTCGATTTATGTATATGGGCTTTTCCGAGCTCTTGTGGCCTTCCTGAACAGTTTAATGGCTTTCTGCCTTGTGCCTCTGCATGGCCTGTAATTCACAGGTACTAATAAAGCCATAGTGGGACACGTTTATAGATGCCTTGTTTACTTCTCCTTAAAGATTACCTCGTCTTATTCTCTTGGTGGCATCTCATCTGCTGTGGACAGGAATATGAAATTATATAGACTAGATGGTAATCTGAGGGTTTTTTAAGCACTTATATGAAGTTATACACAAGGCTCATTCAGAACCTTACTGTTGCTGCTATTGTAGTTTTTATTACCAACTCTAAAGTTTAAATAAAAAATATATTTAATATTATTATTTTGGCTTTTGCATGGCTTATGTTTGGGGATTTGCATTCAAATTCTTACAAACTCTTATTTTATTTATTAATCAAGCAGATGTTTTTATCTAAAGTGACTTAAAGGTGAGGCTAAAAGCAAGCAAGGAATCTTTATATAATATTTCCAGAAATATAGTGTTGATAAGAAAATGTCTGGTGCATATGGAGAGGAAAGAGAGAGTGTGTGTGTGTGAGGCGTTTGGCTGCCTGTCTCACAGATTTGACCTGCAAATTGGATTTTTGTTGCCCAAAACAGCAAGTGTAATTAATTTATAAGACTCCGGATAAGATGGCGGACATAACAAAAAGTTTACCTCTGCAATGGTTGCACTTTAAAGCTTCACTTAAGACTGCCATTCACCTGTCCAGCCCAATATAACCAGGCATAGTGTAAAAACTGTAAATAAGCCACTCTATTTATCACACTTAAGCGAAATAGCAGCGCAAGAAAAAAACAAACTATGACAAATCGGCATCCAGCGACAACCAGAGCCAACAGAAGACTTGCTTTTCCGTATGTAATGGCATAATGTAAGCTATCTACATTAACAAGAATCATTTTCACTTGCTTGATTTCCAAAGCATCAAGCCGGGTGCCTGTTTATGTAAGAAGTCAAGGTTTTTTACTCTGGATGTTTGTTGTAAAATGCATCTCAGAGTCTGCGTGAGTTGAAAGGCTGTGCTTTGATGTGCAGCATCTGAAGGTGACATCACGCCGCTGTAATGCAGCATATGGCGAGGTGCATTTAAGGTCAGCGGACATGCGCTTTCTTTCAGCTCAGCAGAAAACGTTTGGAGATTGAATTTTCAGATGGATCTCTGTACTAGTATGGCTGACACTTCCACCATTTGCTCCCTTGTTCGAATCTAGCTCGCCCTGATTGACATCTTTAAAGCAATTTCTCTGCTCTTTCAGGCTGCTGGTGCTGTAGTCTGTACCTTCCAGATTGAATCTTTGACCTTTCTCCGTTGAGTCAGCCTGTAGTTAATGTTCTCTTTCAAAAGGCAAACCTTTCCAAAATTGCTTTGTAATTTTAAAGTGGAAATGAAGTAGCTTTAAATTGGCTTTCCTTCGGGTCACATTAGTTAAATAAAGAGGCAGGTAAAATGAGTTATACATCGGGGAGAGAAATGAATGGGGGAATGTGGCAAAAATGGTTAAAAAGAAAATGGAAAAAAATCCCCTTGCACAATTAAACCAAATTGTTACCTCTGTTCTGATGAAGAGTGTTCATTTGTTGCATTTCACTTTGCTACATGCAAGTTTACATTATTATATTGATTTGAAACTGCAGGGTATTGTTGCACATTCTGGACTGAATTCTCTCATTGTAAAATAAATAGTGCTAAATGTATGTGCTAAAACAATGTAAAATTCATTTTACAGCATCAGTGATTCATAATGTTATTGAGTTTTGCAAAACATGCACTAAATTATGTAATGAAACGACATGATTGTGTATTTTCTTCTGTATTTATATTTATAGATTTGAATAATCATTATGAAATATGTTTTTATACATTTTAAATATAAATATTTGATTTAAAAGGCAGCCCATATACACTAGGAAATCAGTATACACATGTATACGTTTTGGGATCAACTCTCCATTTTTACTAAAAAAAAATTGTATTAAAATCGATAATACCATTTTAAAGATACTAAAAATATACCCTGACTTTGAAAAATTTGGTGTAGAAACAATTTGTCACTCAGGCTTTGACTCAGTACATCATATTACACAGCAAACCTCCCAGGTAATCAAGCTGTTCTGTCAAATGGAGCTCGTCTTATTGCAGGGTTATTCTCTGGCCATAACAACCACAGAAAACCTCTGGGACCATCTGTCCGAAACATGCTCAGCATCTCAATGCATTGAGCCTATAGTACAGACAGACCTCCATAGGCCAGAACACAACTCTGGCAGACTGTGAATGATTGAGCTGCAACTCCATCTGAGAGGTATATTAGGTTAAAAAAAAAGTGAGCAGGATTAACTAAAGAATTAATTCTTCTCATTCGAAATGAAAAAGACACAACCTTCCAGGTTGTCTGTGACGCACAAAGCGAACATGAATCACAATGAGCTCTGACTGAGAGAAAAAAATGCTCTATTTTGTCATTCAAGAAGTTTGATATATAACACCTCCAGATGCTCCTCGTAAGCTCGAGACCATATGAATATGTCATTATGCACTTACATCTGTCCCCCTTGTGTACCACTATCCAACTAGAGCTGCTAAAAGGTCTATTTCACACTGACGTAATGGATCTCTTCCAGATCCTGGAAAGCTGACATTTTGGGGCATCGTGGTATTCCTGTTAAATTTACAAAAGGGATTGTATGTACTTATAATGAAAGTGAAATGTCTACTTTAGTGTTTCAAAAGCATTGTAAACAAGAAGCTGCTGCCTTTTATTGTTTTATGTTGAGTCAAATTAACTGTACAAGTCCTGTCAACTTAAATTGTATTGTACTTGAAACTTAAATAGCACCTTAAAATAGCATGATACAATTCTTTTGAATATTTAAAGTAACAGAAAAATCTTTATTTTTAAGCATAATATTTTTAGAGTAACTTGAAAATGAAAATAACTATAACATTAAAAGATATGGGTAAAATGTACTATTTTCATTTTGCATAAAAGATATCTATTTAAAGATTAAATGAAGTGTTATGAAATGGTGAGTATGTTTACATGGACACCAATGATTCGATTTTAATGCGATTAAGACAATACTCTGATTAAGAGTCTACCATGTAAACAGCGATTTTTTTATTAATTTAATCCGATTAAGATCATAATTGAACTAAACAAAAAATCAAATTAAGGCATGTGGAGTATGTCGATTTTAGTCGCGTTATTGAAGTGCAGTACAGACATGTAAACACCACAATCAAACTATTACTGTCGTGTAGGATTTTTAGGATAGTCTACACACACACGGCTGTTTGACACTATTCTCTGCACCTACAGAGTCAGTAAAGAACCACAGACACCTGCGTTGTGAAATACGGAGCTTTTTTCAGACTCAAATTCCAATAAAACAACACTCTTCAGCAGGTCCTTGCATCTAGCACACTCTCAGAAATAAAGGTACAGGAGCTGTCACTGGGGCAGTACCTTTTCAGAAGATACATATTTGTTCCTGAAGGGTCCATAATGGTACCTCAGAGGTACTTTTTTAGGTATATTTGGGCACTAAAATGCACCTTTGAGGTACCACTGTGGACTATTTGGGTACAAATATGTATCTTTTGAAAAGGTACTGCCCCAGTGACAGCTCCTGTACCTTTATTTCTGAGAGTGCATCTTGTTTGTGACAGGGGGCATGCATGAAATGTTCCCAAATGAAAGTGAAAGTGCAAAACTGCAGTTAAAGTCAACAAATCAAAAATGAAACACCCAACATTACACGAAACTCTGGAGGAAATATGGATAGCGCTGTGACACAATGACGTTAATCGGATTATGTGCTATAACAATGTTAAAAGGAATATTCAAAAAGCAACTCATGTAAACACCTTAATCATATTATTATCTTATTCAGATTAGGGCAAATAATTTGATTACTGATGTCCATGTAAACGTAGTCACAGAGAACCTACTTTCAAACCTGAACCTTTTAAAATATACACAATAATAAGTGATCATAAAACTCTATTTATTTTCAGTTATTAAAATGGGTCAAACCTAATGGTGTAAGCGATAGTGCCAATGCATACAACAGAAATGTTGGCTCTAAATAAATAAATAAGGAATCATAGGCATAAGCTCCTTATTAGCTGCGTAATAATAGTTATTAAGGTAGTGGTTTTGTTTAGGGTATTGAGTAGGGATGCAAAATAAGATCATGCAGCATATTTTGGTACACTGTAATCATTAAATAGTCCTTTTCATATGTCATCAAATAATATATGCTCTAAATATGTCTGACAAGATTTTCAAATATATAAGCCACCATTATACACAATAACACTTTGTGTTTTTCTTTAGAGTTAAAACTCACTCATACTTCACTGCTGGGAGAGCTTCATCCAAATCTATAGCTTATTTTCTGGTTTTAGTTTGGCCAGGATGCTCTGTTGTGGTTTTCAGAGTGTTTATAAATCTATAAGGCCTAGCAAACTATCCTAGACTGGTTTAAGATTGTTCTACAGAGTGTTTTCTTGGTTCAAAAATTGTCATAGTTATATACGCACTATTATTTACTCTAATACTACGGTCTACACGGCGCTGTTGAAAATGTGAATCTCTTTTGTCAGTCATTCAGATTGGCATCTTTTGCAGTGTCATCATGTCATTCTGCAGGCCGGAAAAATGTAAAATAGACAACAAAAACCATCACTTCCGACTAGACTGGAATGACAAGTGCTTGTTCAACCAACTAGTTCTCCAGCAACCATATAAAGAAGCAATGCAGGTTGACACAAAGCTCTTGCTGTGTCACCAGATTTACTCTCTCCAGTTTTAAAAACTCTTTTGTTAGCAAGCCGGAACCTTTAAAGTAGCTTACTTAAAAAAAAAACAACTTAGAATGACTCACAGTTGGATGAAGAATATTAAATAAATCTGATTGTTCTCTTGTCTCTCTGCAGCTCCTTCCAGTAGGAAGCCCGGAGATGCACTCATCATCTCTGACATAAAGAAAGGCAGCGTGGCACACAGGTACCGCCTCACGTCACTGTCTTACACCATATCTGCTTTTACGTTCTATAGAAAAATGCTAATCTTATGCAAAACAACTCAAATACAGCCTCCAGCGCATCGACTCCCACCAGCATCTCACGCTTTGATGCACTGTAAAAAGAGATTTTGTTTTATATCCGAGTTGCAGCATGTTTCATTCAGTATAGTATGCTTTCAAAACACAGTGACCATTATTAAAGCATGTCCTCCATCAGTCTGATCCAGCAGAACATTTATAGTAAATGAATCAAATGCATAAATAAATCAAATGCAAGACATTATTTTTTAGAGAATTTTGCAGTTGTTTTGAGTTTGAGTTGAGTTGACATCATATGGCTTTCTATTTGGATTTTTTCCCTCCTCATTCTAGGTTTATATCTCACAATTCGGCCCACTTGTAACCGAGTTTGCCACAATTTTAGGTTATTAGATTAAAATAATTATCTTACAATAGTTTTTTTCCAGAACTGCAAGTTTTCATCTCACAGTTATCACATACATCGCAATTCTATAAACAATGAAAAAATAAACTTTTTTTTTTTTAAAGTTTTGAGAACTCAGAAATGTGTGAGAGCTTTAAAACATGTAATTGTGAGAAATATAGTTTCAAATCTGAAGAATAAGATCCGACCTTCAAGATACAACTCAATTGGGAAATTAGGTTTTTGTCCCTGAATTCAATATTTTTTCTCCTCAAGCTGTGAAAAAAAGGCTTAAAATGTGAATTACTAAGATCTGAAAGAATTCAAATTGTGAAATAAAAGCAAATTACACTGTAAAAAATATCTGTAAAGTAGCAGTTTTTCTTGTTTTTTCATGTTTTTATTTTTTCCCATTTATTTATGCTTTTGAATCACAATGAGGCCTTGATAATTATATGGACAACCTTAAAAAGTGATTTTTATTAACATATTTAATAGTTTAAATTGATATATTCTCAGGGCTGGTGTATATCACAGTACAAAAACCTTGTATTAAGCCAGTACGTTTTCTGTTATTTTACAAATTTATTTCTCTGTATTTTATTTCTTTAACATTTCTATGATTTCAATCGACTAAAATATCAATAAAAGTCACTTTGTTTAACTGTAGAATTGAATTTTCAACATTAAAAGCAAAGATCAAGGTTCCTTTAAGCAATTCACAACTATTAATACGGAAAACACAAAATACAGACACTAAATAACCAGATATTTTTTACAGTATATGTATAATTATTAGCGCCCCTGATTTATTAGCCCCACTGTTTATTTTCCCCCCAATTTATTTAAAATATCAGAGAGAATATTTTAACACATTTCTAAACATAATAGTTTTAATATCTCATTTCTAATAACTGATTTATTTTATCTTTGCCATGATGACAGTAAATAATATTTGACTAGTTTTTTCAAGACACTTCTACACAGCTTAAAGTGACATTCAAAGGCTTAACTAGGTTAATTAGGCAGGTTATGGTAATTAGGTAATTTATTGTATAATGATGGTTTGTTCTGTAGACTATCGAAAACAAATAGCTACAGCTTAAAGGGGCTTAAAATTTAAAACAGCTTTTATTCTAGCTGAAATAAAACTAATAAGACTTTTTCCAGAAGAAAAAATATTATCAGACATGCTGTGAAAATTTCCTTGCTATGTTAAACATCATTTGGGAAATAATTAAAATAGAAAAAAAATTCAAAGTTGAGCTAATAATTCTGATTTCAACTGTATGTGTGTGTGTGTGTGTGTATGTATGTGTATATATATATATATATATATATATATATATATATATATATATATATATATATATATATATATGTATGTATGTATGTATATGTGTGTGTATATATATATATATATATATGTGTGTATATATATATGTATATATATATATGTGTATATATATATATATATATATATGTATATATATATATATATATATATATGTATATGTATGTAATTCAATGGTGAAAAAAGCTTCCGTAACCTATACCATTCAAAAATCTATGCTCAAGATGTTTATGTTTGAACCCTTATTCATCACGTATACATTGCATTGATCAAAAGTAAAACATTTCTAATGTTATATTTCAAAAAATGATTACAAATGCTGTCTTTATGCTGTCTCTTTTGATCTTTATTCATCAAATAATAGAAGTATTGTAGCTTTCATCAAAGTATTTACCTATTCACATGTTTCTGAAGAAAAGCAATATAGTCTGTAAAGAATAACATAAAACAATATTGTCCTTTTTACTTACAGTAATAATAATATTAAAAGAACCGAAGAGAAAAATGCACTGAATCATTACACAAGCAAATTGATTCCTCAGAACTTTGTAATCAATTTGTGAGACGAGAAGATTTATCAAGCAGCAGAACTACTTTCAGCATTAATAATACAAAATATTTCTGGAGCACAAAGCTTTCTGAAATATCATCACACTAAACACTTTAGTAATGATGTTGAAAGTTCAGCTTGGTGCCGATAAGCACTGCGTTTCTAAACTCTCATTCAAATCAGCACTTCCTTAAATAGCTTCGACTAAACCCAACTGGCTAATGTAATGACATCTGGGTACAGCATTGAGCATGACTATGAGCGTATGCTATCTGCATCGACCTGCAAAAGCATTCTCATGTACATAAATGTAAATTTTCTCCAGGTTTCAGATTGAGTGCGGCTGGGAGAAAGTGAATCCTGCCGTATTGACATAAATCTCAACGGTTGCCCTGAGGAAAGGTGTAGAGTGCTGCTTGACTGCATTATTGTTGATCGTGAGGTCTATCCGGGGCTGTTTGCAATAAAATCTAATCTTGCTGTACTCCTCTAAAAAATTTACTAACTTGGATTTCTGTTTTTAAAAATAACTTGAGGCTAAAGCACTGAATCTCAGCACTTATTTGTTAAAACGTATTATAAAACTAGTAATGGTGAAATATCATTAAAATAATATATTCATTTTTAATAGATGTTCAAATAGCATTTATTCCCGTGAGAGCAAAGCTGGATGTTTGACAGCAATTATTTTAAGATCCTTTAGAAAACATCCTAACATGCTAATTTGGTGCTTAAAAGCCTCTTTTTTATTATTATTATTAATGCTGAAAACAGTTGCAATGCTTGTTTTTGTGTAGACTATGACTCCATGAGGAAAAAAATTTAAACTTATATAAAGTCACAGTACAATTTTATTTTATTTTATTTTATTTTATTTTATTTTATTTTATTTTATTTTATTTTATTTTATTTTATTTTATTTTATTTTATTTTATTTCAAACCTACAGAGACGCGGAAGGGACGTGATGGTGGGGGGAAAAATGGGTGAAAAAAAAACCTGGGTGATAGGAAAATATATCTTTTAAGTTTTCGTGTTCCTTCGCAAAGATGTTTTGCATTATCTGGCAAAGATGTTTTGTGAGGGAACGTAAAACAACTTTGCGTTCCCTCGCAAAACTGTTGTTCCACAATCGATTCCAGTTTACTTCATACATGTCAACCCTCCTGTTTTTGCCTGTCCTGCACTTTAGCTTCTCTTTAAATGGCATGTACAGAAGCTGATCTGGCATCAGTTTGTCATCCGTCAGTCAGCGCTTATACATGCATTCGCTGATTCAGAGGTTCATTCATAGGAAGGGCAATGATCTGCATTCAAAATTAAAAATGTGGGAAAATCCTTAATGATAGATTGATAGCAGGATAAAACAGTAAAATACAGTGGAATCTCAGCAAAAACATTTTAATTGAAAATTACCAATTTATTATTATTTTTTTTTAATTTAACTTTATTTATTTTTTATTTTTTTTAATTTTTATGTTTTTTTGGCACCACAAACTTATGGATCCCCGGAAGGGAAGTGATGGTGGGGGAAAAAATGAGTAGAAGAAAAAAAAAAACTGGGTGATTGGAAAATATATATTTTTAAGTTTTTGTGTTCTCTTAAATGCAGACATTTTTATACAAATTTCAACATGCTTTCAAGATTAAAAATATGGGACAAATATGAGAAAATATTTAATGATAGGATGATAGCAGGATAGAATGGTAAAATACAGGAGAATTCTGGCAAAAACGAAAGGGTTGTCATGTATAAAGTGAACAGAAAGTGTTTGTCCAACAACAGTTTTGCGAGGGAACTCAAAACATCTTTGCGTTCCCTCGGAAAACATATTTGCGAGAGAACGCAAAAACTTAAAAATATATATATATATATATATCTTCCTATCACTCAGATTTTTTTCTCTCGCCCATTTTTTGTAGTTCCACCCATTTCTTTTACCCACTTTCCCACTTTACCGATTCTTTATGAATACAATTATGCATTTCTTTCAGAAGATACACTTTTCAAACTTTTGCACAGTGGTATACTTCAACTCAACTCAAATTAAATTTCTAACAAAGGCTAAAAAAAAAACAGGGGAAAAAAGTATAATTCTCCATGGTAATAGTTGGGGAAAGCTGTATACAAAGTAATTATCATCCTTTCAGCATACAAACTCTAATTTCCCATGCTTTTACATAATAGACCATATGTTTACCTGATAATTATGCGTGGAGCAGAGAAAGAACTGTGTTATGAGCAAGTATGTACGCGGTGGAGTGCTAAAATACATGTCTTTTTTCCTCTACGCTCATATTAGATGACCTTGGCTCATAATATCTTTCATATCTCTGCTCTCCTCCATTTCAGCTCTATTAAAAAGGCCTAAAATAAGTGAGCCATTTAATATGAAGAAGTGGTGGAATAATTGTGAATTCAGGCAGGATTACATCTTGGTGTCTAATCTGAATACGCAACGACACTCAATTACGACCGATACGATAAAAAGTCAGGAGGTTTTCTTTGCTCGGGATCTACCTCAGCCTGCTCTTTACCATACACTACGGTCAATACGCTGAATAATGGATGTGTTTTCCAGCAGAATGTGAGCTCGGACTACAACCAAATGAGTGTAAATGTCTGCGCGAGGGAGAAAATAACCTTTCCTTCAAAACATTGCGAGACGAAATGGAGATGTGCTGTGTTGGCTGAGGAAATGTTACTATAAAAAAATCAGCGCAAAAAGCTTGTAATGGTTTTCCATGTGCTTTCTTAAAGGACGGGCACGCTAGAGCTAGGGGATAAGCTTCTGGCAATCGACAATATCCGTCTGGACAACTGCTCCATGGAGGACGCGGTTCAGATCCTGCAGCAGTGTGAAGACCTGGTTAAACTCAAGATCCGCAAGGACGAGGACAACTCAGGTACCTCTGAGTCTCTGCAGATGCACAATCCACACAAAATGAACACTAAAAACACCCCCGTATGAGGGCAGATTAGACGTCTAATGTTTGTTTGGCAGGATCAAGATAAAGAATAAGCTATTAGGACCTGATTAATTAGCTTACTCTAAAGTAATCTGGTTTTATACTGATACGGCAAGGACGGGAAAAGGACATGATGCCAAACATGCCAATGTTTTAGCTATGAATACCTTACAGACAGAAATATTTTTCACCTCATATGAGCATATATATATAGGTGACATGGTGGCTCAGTGATTAGCACTTTCACCTCACAGCAAGAAGGTCGCTGGTTCGAGTCCCAGCTGTGCAGAGTTTGCATGTCCTATTCATGTTGGCGTGGGTTTCCTCTGGGTGCTTCGGTTTCCCCCACAGTCCAAAGACATGCGCTATAGGTGAATTGAATAAACTAAATTGGCCGTAGTGCATGTGTGTGAATGAGTATGTATGGATGTTTCCCAGTACTGGGTTGCAGCCGGAAGGGCATCCGCTTAGTAAAACATATGCTGGATAAGTTGGTGGTTTATTCCACTGTAGAGGCCCCTGACGAATAAAGGGACTAAGCTGAAGGAAAATAAATGAATAAATATATATATATTTTCATACCACTTGAAAATCCTCAGCTTCTCTGGATTTACTGGGTTTGTTAGGTATGTGTTTGAGTATAATGGTAATATTTGTTTTATTGTATAAAGGTCTGAAAAAATTTCAAACAAAAATAAATTAAGAGCATTTTAAAATAATAATTAATCACATTATGATTGATAATTAGGGTTTTTCCACCAAATATTGATTCCTTATGATAAAACATTGGTATTGTCCCAAAATGATTATAAAAGACTACAAACAAGGCACATTTTTATTGCATGCAAAAAATTGCATTAACATAAAAGTCTTTATTTTAAATTTAGTTTGAAAGTTTTATGCAAACAAAACTACAAAACAGAAATCTAGAGAAGCTGAAAAATTTCAAGTGATTTATTAAATATTATACTAAAATTAGATATTAAATATTTGCTTCAGTGTAATGTATTAATAAACTGAACAGATATTTTGAAGTCATTGAGGAAAATGAATCAGTCTTACTAACTGCAAGTTTAAATTAGAGATGACACAGAGAGATACTCAGTCTTTTTAGACTCGTAATTGCAAATCACGAGGCAAGGATGGATTGGGAAATTAGTTTAATGACATGCTTTTTAAAGAACGTAATGGAGAGTTAAAAGCTAATTTAAATCAATCTTTTTTGCACAACATTGCATCAAGACAACAGTTTTACTCGTAAATAAATAATTAATTTAGAAAGATAAGTGATGGTCAGATTTAAAAATAAAAGTTTTGTTTTACAGATACTCAGATCACATGGACACATTTGGGTCAGTCCTGTATTTGCAGACTTTGCAAACAAAGTAAATTAATCATAGCTTTTATTTGGCCAGGGGGGGAAAAAATCATAATTATGTTTGACTATTGAGTATATTGGCAAGCTTTAGTGCCCAGTTATACCGCTGGATGACTTTATAAGAAATTAAATTAGGATGTTCCTTCTTGCAATTTTTAGTATACAGAGATAGTTCAATCCAAATGTAAACATCCTAATATTATTAACTCAACATCCATTTTATGTTCTTAAAGAGGCCATATGTTGCACTTTAAGGTCCAAATTTTGTCAATTTGGTGAACTACAAGAGATTAACATGATTTAATGTTTTTAAAAAATTATTTTCAGCCATCAAATACAGACACATTGAGAAAAAAAAAGAGAAGTGAGAGCTTTCTGTTGTATTTATAGTCACATTTGATGGCATCATGTCCTGTATTTGGTTTGTTTAGGTGTCTTTGGTCTATTTTGCATTTATATTTATGAACCACACCATCATTCTGACATTACATGCCAAGGGGAAAATGTTACAAAGCATTATATGTCCTCTTTAAATAAAACTAGCCTCTAATATTTCTCCGAGTTAAGGGACCTTCTGGTAAACCTTTGATTTCTGAAGAGCTCCAACAACATACATATCTCTCCTTGCTGCAGCAACCTCACAATTCATCCTTAACGCCATTAGTGTTGTGCACACAGAAGAAAATTAGGTTTAATTGCTCCAATTTAATGCTCGTTTAGTTCAATTATCAGATTAGAAACCTTTTATCCTTTGCACCGTGGTCCTCCACAAGGGCGTTATACACATAAAACAAAGCAGACCTGTTGGAAAAACTCACCATATTTCATCCAGGATGTCCATTGTGTCACTAAAATGGCACCTCTTGTGTTTTAGTTGCTCGCCCAAAGCTGGAGGTTCATTTGGATCCTTCTCACTGAGAACATTCATTTTTTTTACAAGCTCTTTTTTTAGAGCTGTGACAACAAATCATCAGTCTGAGAGAGGCCGCGCTGACTGTGTGCTAAATAGGGGTAATTTCCTTCCCATCTCTCCATTAGTCCATCATCGGAAAAAACAAAAGGCGTAACGAGCCGACCTCGTGTTAACGAACATCCCTAGACCCCCAACACACAAACACTGCAGCGATCTGACAGATATCCTCACTTCATTAGTGTTTGGATGCGAGTGAAAGATGGATCTTAAAGTTTTCATCAATTTTTCTCGTTCTTTTTAGCGCATTTTGGTACAGAAAGGCACAGGTTGACCTCTTAATTGATGTTGAGCATCATAAATAAGCAGCACGAATATTTTATAAGATACTTTTAAGTGGATTTTGGTGTTGCGATAGTTGTATCTGTTTGCTGAGCGCATAGGAAATGAGTTCGCTCTTATAATTAATTTACATTATGATTCCTGTAGCTCAGCTGGTGGAGCAACTAGCATAAAAATCCCCCAGGACACACAAACTGATACGATATACAGCATGAATGCACATTTGAAAAAAAAAAAGAAAAGTCTGACATTTGAAATGCATTGTGAGCAAGGCTTTGGAGGTTTAGCTCCTCTTTGGATGATAACGTGTGTGATTTGTAGAGGTAGGTGCAGTATCCATTTCTGAAATGGATCACAGAGCCAATATCCCATTTTTTTTGATATTATGCATGTGAATATCTCCATTTTGCCACTCCCTGGTATTTTTCTCTTTTCTTATTTTTGGTTTATTTATTTTTTTCTGGATGCACCACTTCCATTATCTTGCATCATTCTTCTCTCAAATTGCCTTTACTTTCTTTCCCATTTCTCTTGCCTCTCTATTACTCTCTAGTTTATTATATGTTGTGAGCATAATTAGTTGTTTTTGCTCTCTTTTTCCTGGGTTTTATAGGGTTGTCAGTCAATTAGCAATTTTAATGAAACTGATTACATGATGTGATTTTTATAAAGTTGAAGTGAAAATATATAGCATAGTAAGTAAAATGATAATAATATATAATGTATAATTGTAAAATATATCATTTACAACAGTAAAACGTTTTATATTTTTTCCATTACTCAAAAGAATGAATACACTTCCTGACAAAATCATCGATCCGTTGTAAGAACAACAAATAATATCTTGACTTCTAGTTGATCATTTGGAAAAGTGGCAGAAGGTAGATTTTCCCGATGAATTATCTGTTGAACTGCATCCCAATCATCACAAATACTGAAGAAGACCTATTGGAACCCACATGGACCCAAGATTCTCATAGAAATCATTCAAGTTTGGTGAAGGAAAAATCATAGTTTGGGGTCACATTCAGTATGGGGGCATGCGAGAGATCTGCAGAGTGGATGGCAACATCAACAGCCTGAGTTGTGAAGACATTTGTGCTGCCCATTACATTACAAACCAAAGGAGAGGGCAAATTCCTCAGCAGGATAGCGCTCCTTCTTAAAGATCAGTCTCCACATTAAAGTTCCTGAAGGCAAAAAAGGTCAAGGTGTTCCAGCATTGGCCAGCCCAGTCACCAGATATGAACATTATCGAGCATGTCTGGGGTAAGATGGAGGAGGCATTGAAGATGAATGCAAGTAATCTTGAACTCTAGGAGTCCTGCAAGAATGCTTTCTTTGCCATTCCAGATGACTTTAATAATAAGTTATTTGAGTCATTGCAGAGATGTATGGATGCAGTCGTTCCATGACTTTATATTCATTACTGTACATTATTTCTGTTAAGTGACAAGACTTTTGTCTAAGCAAAGTCGGAGCTTACTGTCCTAATTAAATAATTAAAAATCAAGACATGACCATATTTTATTTTGGTCAAATAATCATAATCTAGAGGCCTTTGATAGAGACTTACATATAAGCCACTTCTGATACCAAATGATCAACTAGAAGTCAAGTTATTATTTGTTGTTACTAAAACTTCGATAGGCGAAACTTTTGTCAGGTAGTGTATGCAAAGTGTTAATAAGTAATACAAAAGACATTTATTTTTAATTTTGAATATAGTCAATCAACTAGCAATTGTCTTCAAATTACTGACATGATGTGCTAATTATTCAACTTTAGATCTATGGTAAAAGCAATGAAAAAAAAACATTGAGACCACTTGCAGATTCTCAGTTTCTCTAGATTTACAATTGACAGTTTTGTGTTTGAATTGAACATATGTTTTGTTTTATTGTGTAAAATACTGAATCCGTAAGTCAGAAGAGTTAGGTAAGAAAGTATATTTGTTAGAATAACCCTGATTTTGAGACGAGCTGTCATATTCTGGAAAACATGCTTTAAATTACATTGTTGTTTGAAATTTTATCAGACATTTAACGACTCAATCCCATACCTAATATATACAGAGAAACTGAGAATTTTCAAGAGCTCTCTTGATTTTTTTATTTTTTTGTTTCATAGCTCTGCATTTCTTTAAAATATGTCTAATGGTGGATTCACATCAAACGCTACTATAAGTATTCATTCAAATATATTTCATTTATTACAATCCAAACACGTCAATATAGTCAAGTTTCTGCTAGACGGTGGGACTTGTGCCACAAATGTGAGAAATTTGCATCAATTGCATCTTACAAGTTAAAAAATGTAGCTTAAATTTTGCATTACGCAAAAAAACATGTGAAAAATTGTCTGTGAAAAACATTCTGGAGCAAGTAAACGTTTGGTGTGAACCCAACACGTTGCTTTATGTAATTTTTTTTATTAATGTAATTTATATACGAGGGTAAGCCTTACTGAATTCTTAATTTGTGTATTAAACTGACAGCCCTAGTATTTTCACCCCACCTCCATTGGTTTCCTTTGGTTTCCTCTTTGTTTTCTCTCCACGTTTCTGTTATTATTTTGTGGTCACCCCTCCTGCTCCCCGTACCTGTTCTCTCTGTCCGGTGTTGTGAGGGGTGTCTCCGCTCTGCTCTCTGCCCCTCTGTGAGGTGTCCTGCGTGCTGGCAGTGTTGATAGGGACGCCCGTGTGCTGTTGGCCTGTGTTGCAGACGAGCAGGAGACCTCCGGCGCCATCATTTACACCGTGGAGCTGAAGCGCTACGGCGGCCCGCTGGGCATCACCATCTCGGGCACTGAGGAGCCCTTCGACCCCATCATCATCTCCAGCCTCACTAAAGGAGGCCTGGCCGAAAGGTACAGCTCTGGTGAAGCCTTCAATCTGTCAACAGAAATTAAAGAGATGGTTCACTAAAAAAATCTAATTTACTTACTATTTACTCACCCTTAATTGAAAAAGGAAGATAATGTGAAGAATGCTGGCAAACTTGTAACCATTGACTTCAATGGTATCACAAACAAATACTAAGGAAGTCAATGGGTATAGATCAAAATATCTTCTCTAGCGTTCAACAGAAGACGTTCAAAGAGTTTTGAAAAAAGTAAAGGATGAGTATATTGACAGAATTGTCATTTTTGGGTGAACTATCCCTTTAAATAATGTGCTTTAGTGAAATATGCATTAAGAGAGAGTTAGTCTGTGATGTTTTACATAATTTTTACTTACCAAAATTATTGAAATGGTGTAGTCTTTTCTTCTCACCAAGTAGCAACATTTATTTAATCTAAAATACAACAAGAACAGTGTGAAATGTTTACAGAAACAATACAGTAAAATATCTGCTTTGCATTTGAATTCCTTTACTTTTCTGTAAATTATTCCTTTTATAATATTCAGGGTTTTCTGCATCATTACTGATAATCAATTTAATATGCTGTTTAAAGTAAAATATTCAAGAAATGAATCATTTTAGTTTGCAAGGATGCAGTAGAATGAACCTATGCTTTCACCAACACGCAGGCTTTCGAAATGACGCACTGCAGTTGCCCTTAAAGACTGTGTTTATGTGCTGTTTCCTCTACAGGACCGGTGCCATTCACATTGGTGATCGCATCCTGGCCATTAACAGCAACAGTCTGAAGGGCAAACCTCTGAGCGAAGCCATTCACCTGCTGCAGATGGCAGGAGAGTCCGTCACGCTCAAGATCAAGAAACAGGGAGAACGTGAGTGGACATGCTTTTATATCTACACTACATGTTCAGTCGAGTCTGAACACACTCCTGAAGGTCTTAGAAAGCTTCTAACATAAAAAGGCTTATAGTTAAAATCTGTGATGTTATTTTAATGACAAATATAAATGATGACAATGACGACAATACAACTGTATTATTATAAAGTAATTTACAAAAATTAAATATTTTTTATTTACATTGATTGCATTTATTTATTTATCTGTTTAAACTATTTGATTTGTTTTATGTTAACTGTTAGTGGTTACCTAAATGTCATTTTTATTTGAATTATTATAACATTAAAATGATTGTGTAAAATGAATGCCTTTTTTCAAAAACATTATATACGCAGTTTATACTTACATTTCCTACACTTATAGACAAATATTAATAATAAAGAATAACAATAATTGTTTAATTAGAATTATAAACATTACATGCATTCTAACATTTTATAATTATTTATTGTTTATATGTCTGTTGTATTAAAATGGTTTTTAACTATGTTGTCAGTGAAATTATATCATGACTTACAATTGTTATTATATAAAAACTGTTATATTTAATTAAAAATAAAATGATTACATGTATTGTAAAATACTAATATTTGTTATAATGTTATAATATTTATTGTTTATAATTATGATTTTATATATTTAGTATAAATAATTTGTATTTTTTTCAGCCACTCTTCTTCACAGACATTAACTATCTTAGTAGGTCTAAAATGCAAAAAAAGCTGCCTAGTCTTGAGCCGCTAAAGCCTATGGTCTGATGGATCTGTTCTTCATACATTCATGTACTCATGTATACATGAATTCATGTATTCATACACATGTTCTCTAGACCAGTGTTTCCCAACCCTGTTCCTGGAGGCACACCAACAGTACATATTTTGGATATCTTCCTTATCTGACTCATTCATTTGGAGTTTCCTTTAATGTTCTGATGAGTTGATTCAGGTGTGTTTGATTAGGTAGAGGTTAAAATTGTCTACTGTTGGTGCACCTTCAGGAACAGGGTTGGGAAACACTGCTCTAGACCCACAACAGAAATGGTCATGTTGCATATCTAAAAACAAAACATCAAATAAGCACTCATTTGTGAACCTGGTCTGTTAAAATCTGTTGTCATAGTTTCAGATACCAGAAGTCTATAACACAGGTGTCAGTTCCAGTTTCTGGAGGGCCGCAGCTCTCCACAGTTTAGTTTCAACCCTAATTAAACACTCCTATTCAAACTAATTAAGTTATTCAGGTTTGTTTGAGACCCACAGGTAAAGCGGCGGTCACGCTGCACTTTTCTCCCCATAGACTTCCATTCATGCACACGCGAATGCGTCAGAACGGAAACGCAAGCTCCTGCGACATGTTTCGCAGTTCGCTGCGTTGGAAAGTTCAAGCTTGGTGAACTCTGACCTGCGAAATCGCATCACATGATTGCTTGAGACCAATCGAAGATCAAAACATGACCTCTCTGGACAGAAATGTAAATTTTTTTTAATGTCTAATCATCTTGTTTAATCCTGCCCTTTTTCGCAGTACCGTACAGAATTATGCAAGCTCAGACCCTAGTGTGACCGCAGCTTTGGTGTGTTGGGGCAGGGTTGGAACCAAACTGTGCAGAGCTACGGCCCTCCAGGAACTGGAATTGACACTTATTGTCTATAACAAATAATACTAATATATATGCTCACAGCATGCTGTAAAACGTGGTTTTATATTCATGCCTACTGTCAGATGCTCAGACAGCAATCCATGTTTTATAAATCGATAAAATATTAGTGTCTGGGATGCAGAAAGGCCAGAGACTGAAATGAGCCAATTTATTTAGTAAGAAATCAGCTTTAACATGTGATATGACTAGACAGTTGACATAAATGGCTAGATAGAGCTTTTACAAGTTAAATATATAGAGATTTGGAGCCAGAAAAGGTATTAAATAGTTCACAAGTTAAATATCTGATATCCACAAGTGGTGTATTGACTGTGATTGGTAGGTTTAGACAATGGAGATGGTTATTGTGGGGTTTCTATTTTATTCTTTGAGCAAATAGGAATTTAAAATATTTATTAGTGGTACTCTCCCATTCACTGCGCTCAAACTATGATGACTTTCACTGCTGAGATGCACATAAATGTGAAACGGGTCCATTGTCTTCTTCATTTCGCTTTTTTTTACAGTGCCAAGCCCAAAGCCGCCGTCAGTAACAGGACGTCTGAACAACCTGAGCGATCTGGAGGACGACGGTCAGAAAGCTGGAAAATTGTCTGACATCTATTCAACCACCATCCCCAGTGTGGACAGCGCGGTGGAATCATGGGACGGCTCTGCCATTGACGCCACCTTCAGCACCCAAGGTAATTTTGAGTCTGAGTGGTGTTAAAAAGTTCCAGCACTTTGACAAAATGTAATTAGCGCTTCCACCATTCAGCTTTTAGTTGTGGTAAATAAGTTTCAGGAGCCTCTGGGCAACATTTGATTGGAGCTGCATTATTTTCAGCATAACGACGTGAAATGACCCATTTGCTGAAAGTTTCCTGGCAAAATTACTTTTTGTAATTTAAAATTATATCTGTAATTTCAAATGCTCCAGAAGGCATTTGGGTTTTGTAATGGAAAGGAGAAGGCATTTGTTGGAGAATTTTGCAAAATGGTCAGTGACAACCAGGTATCAACTCTGGTTTAAAGTGATTAAGTTGGCAAGGAAAAAGATCCCAGAGGCAAGCACCATTGTGACGATGACTTCAAAAGAATTCAATTACCTGTCCAGCATTTTCTTTTCATTCTCATGCCATTTCCTGTATTTTCCTGCCTTTTCAACACAAAAATGTTCCCTATGAAAGATTTTCATAATGGTCACTAACATGTAGGTGTGCATGACATTTACAAAAAAATAAACGTCAGTCGTTTGTTGCATGTAGTTTTACAGATACCTTGCTTTAAGCGTTTGTGGATTAATGAATATTGTGGCCACAAGTCTTCGTCTAAATGAGTGATTAATGAATCATTCATTCAAATGAAGCAAGTGACTGTTTTTAGGAATAGATCATTGAATCACTCACTCGGATGATTAGTTGCAAAATAAATGATGAATTAAACGCTGCTGCGCTGCTTTATTACAGTATGCATAAAGTCCTTCTTCAGCTTTGTTCAGAACTGTTTACAATAAAACCTGTCAATCTGGTGCCTAAAGTTAAGCTCGCTTAATATTAACTACTTGATTGTAGACTTGTGTGTGTAGACTATCCAGTCAAAATGCGGATGTGAAAATCCTACACCACAGAAATAGTGTGATTGCAGTATTTACATGTCTGTACTGCACACTTTAATCATGCGACTAAAATCGGCATACTCAACATGACTTAATTTGATTTCTGTTTAGTTCCATTATGACCCTAATCTGATTAAATGAATCAAAAAAATTAATAAATAAATAAATCGCTGGTTACATGGTAGACTCTTAATCAGAGTATTGTCTTAAATAAAATCGGATTATTGGTGTCCATGTAAATGTATTCATTGATTGATTGTGATTGGTTTACAACTTGCAGTACATTAAAAACTAAAACCCTAATTCCACATCTAAATTTGAGCTTCCTAAGCACTTGTAACAAGAAAACTTACAATGGCATTAGTTATAACATATCTATTTGAGCACTAGTCCTTATCCTTTGGAAGCGCGTGCAAAGTGGATTTGCTTTTGTAATGTACAAAACAAAGTCACAAACTTTTCCAGGCCTCAGCAACAGTTTTTATGGGTCTAAGTAGACATTGTTTACAAAAATCAGGCAGATTTGATGCATTTGATACAGTTCTTTCCTTTAGGACAGTGTTTCTCAACCACGTTCCTGGATGACCACCAACTCTGCACATTTTCCATGTCTCTTTAACCAAACACACCTGATTCAGATCATCAGCTCATTTGCAGAGACTGAAAGACCTGTAATGGGTGTGACAGACAAAGGAGACATCCAAAACATGCAGTGCTGGTGGTCCTCCTGGATCGTGGTTGAGAAACACTGCTTTAGCAGAAAATAATTTACATTCACAAGCAACTATTAATAATATAAATAGTGAGCGTAATACAAAAACAGTATAATGTGGTACTTTAAGCATGCCTATTCACATTTACTGAACTGACAAGCCATATCGGGACTCGTTTGTTTTGGGAATGAGTAAATAATGGCATTTGCTTCATCTGTTCTTTTAATATCACAATGACGCACAATGGTGTCTTGTTTAACCTGGTCTGTATTCGTCACAGTCACTATGGCTGCACCACCTGTTCTTTCACATTAGCCGCAGCACCAACAGCGCCGGCCCCATTGCATCCTGGGGGTTCGGTCGAGTCCCAGCAGGCCTAATGTAGGTTTAATTGAGTTTTCCGTTCTCTTTGGACCTGCAGATATGTATTTACTCGAGTAATTATTTTGTGGCGGGATGCGCGTCTTCTATTAGGCCAGCTGGTGGTACAGTGCTGTGGTTAATATGGAAGAATGCATTATTTTACTAAGTGGAAAATGAGTTGTAATGAGCGCTGGGATACACATGGCCATTTGGATAACTCGGCAGTAATGTGTTTGAATTGCAGTCTGCTCTCTTGACACTCAGGCCTCCTGGTCAAAACTAATCGCAATCATCACTTGCACTGAGAATGCCAAGTAGGCACAGCGTGTATTTGACTATTTAATTCACACAAATGTTCCTGCGCATTAATGAATAGCTCATCCAGGTGTTACTCCCACACTTACTTGTGTATAGGTTTATTTGTCAAAATAATTGCTGAGATAAATATTTGGTAATTAGTCCACAAGGTTTAAACACCCACACACACATAGATATGTATGAGGGAGATTATGTAACATGTTTGTTTGTAGATAATTTAGCTTTGCTTAAACATTGTTATTATATATAATGTTTGTTCCATTTAATTTTAAATGTATAAAATGTATTTGCCTCGTAGCATTTAACTGTGTATATGTTATGTTAGTAAAAAATATTTCACTAATCTAATAACTATTGTTTAATTACGTAAAAACCAACAACAAAAAAAGTTTAAAATGTAAAAAAAAGTTAGCATTTTTAGAGATTTAGAGAAATGGTTCATTTGTTTTCATAAAAGGATTAATATAGTTAACAACAAATAAAATATTCATAAAATAAATATAACATTTAATATAATAGTATTTATTATATAAATATAATATTATATATATTACAAATTTATTTAATAAATAGTATTATATTAAAGAGCCCCTATTATGCATTAAAAAAGGTCATATTTTGGTTTTGGGGGTCTCCAACAACAGTCTAATATGCATGCAAGGTCAAAACACTTTCATTGTCTTATAATATGCATTTATTTTTACTTAATTATCCCAACAACTCCCATTTGATTCGTTCAGCGGTAATCTGCGGTGATTGGTCCAATGACCCAGTCTGTTGTGATTGGTTGACTGCGTTCAGCGTGAGACAGAGTGAAATGCCCAGCACGGCTTATCAACAAGTAGTCAGAGTGCAGAGTGTATGTGTGAGCCCAATGCAGAAGTGCATTAAAGCAATGCAGTTTAACACCAGCATATTGCTCTATTCTTAACCATAAGTAAAAACAGTGACACACATTCAGTATTAATCCACACAGTGGCAAAAGCTGAACTATTTTACAACCTGACCGCCACACGTGTGTAGGAACAGCTGATGGTGACCATAGCAATGACAAACTGCAGTAGATCACTCACAAACGTATTTAAATCAATAAAACAAAGCATCGCATTTCAACGTGGTTTTACACGTGATATGAGTATTCAAAGAGTTAACCAGATTCAGTACAATCAGTTACAAGTAACAAAACACAATTAAATACAGAATTTGCAAGCTAGAGAAAACAAGGAGGCAACCATTTTAATTGCACTTACTTACACTTGTAAAACGGAGGAAGAAACTGAACTATGAACTGTGCACTGTAAAGTTCCTGTCAAGCTCTGACAAACTCCCATACATCAATAGTCTTTTCTGATCCTTCCTTTAACAAACGGCTGACGAATCCCCCGTTGTAAGCATGTAGATTGCTGAAGCACTCGTCAGAAAAATGACAAGAACACAGCACAAGGCTGGGGCAATAATGCTGAGGTATTTTTGCGAAAATAAACTTCAACCACGGACTCTTCATAGCCTCATCTTTAGGTAAAATAACACTAACTTTCCCTCACACTTCAGAGCACAGCATCTTCCCAACTTGATTCAACCGGGATCTGCTACAGTGTTTATCTTCCTCTTTTTTTTTCGATAGTGTTGGTGGGCGGGGCTGGGGGTTTCAATTTTTCCGGGTCTGCGCACACAGCAAATGGGCGGGGCTAAAGACTCGTTATCAAGACGATTCATTTGAAGCACTATGAGTTGACTCTTTTATAGATGAATCAAGAGTGTTTAAACACAGTGCACTTTCAGATTTAAGCCTTAGCTGAATATTTTACTTCACTTATGTTACACACTGCATGGAAGGTCATTTTCAAAAACCCATAATAGGGGCTCCTTAAATATTATATTTATATACTGTACAATATAACAAAAACATTGAATATCAATTGTTAGCTGTTAATTACATTTTGCTTTTTAATTTAACTCTACAAACTCTTATAGTTCAAACGAATAATTATTATAGCAGCATTTATTAATAAAATAAATTAAAGCTATAAAAGCAAACTAGAACTAATATAAATGTCATTAATTGCATTGTAGACAATTTATGTTTGCTTTTGCATTTCCTGCCTTGCATTCATATCCACTGTTTATGTAATTTAGTACTACTAATTGCTAATAGTGAATAATTTAGGTTTGCTTAACTATTTGTATGCATTTTTTATTCTATTTGATTTTTTTTTAATGCATTTGATTACTCCCTATTCAAAATGCAAATGTACTAACCAATATAATTTGATTCTAAATAAATTATCGCTATCTAAATAAATGAAACTATCAGTCAGCGTAACTTCCCATTAATAACGGAATGCCATCAGTGATTTTCAATTACAGTCAGAGATGATTAATTAACCCCAGTGCCGCAGACATATTCCTCCTTTTCGTTTCATAAGTGCTTTTCGTTTTTTTCCCGGTGTCTCTGGAAAGACACTTCACACTCATGTTAACGGGTTCATATAGTTGCTGTCGTTCCCTCAGGCAGAGCTAGTCCTCCATACATAACTGAATCTCAGATGCTTGCAGAGATACAGAAAGCATTCAGAGGAGCAGCAATCTGCCCCTAAATTATGGATGATGTGGACAGAGCATAAATTCAAGGTTGCTGCAAACTGTTGGCTCTCGTGGGATTCAACTAGTACAGCTGTATCCGGAGATAAGGCTCAAGCAGACTCTGAACTTGATAGCCTGGACGAAGAGTTACGGAAACCATATGTCTGGTGTCTAATACGATTAATGGCCGATCCGTATGCAGTATTAAATCAGGAATTTTGTTTTTGCTGAGTGAAACATATTTCGGTTCAACGCAACCTTGGGCCACCTGAGCAGAGTCGGATAAATAAAAAAATAAAAAAAGTTACCAGGATGGTTTGTCCTCATATTTAAAATATCCGTAAAAGTTCAATCGAATGTAGGCTGTTAATTTGGGCTGGAGCAAATATGAAGTTGTGATTATTTCGATTGAACTGCTGTGAGTGACTGAATAGCTTCCACTTTGCTTTGATAATACTGTATTCTGAATAAGAGCATAGACAGTCATCTATACACAATAAATAATAATAATAATGAGTAAATATATGACTTATAATTACGAAACTGTTTCTAAATGAATACTGTTTAAATAAAATAACACCTCTAAATATAAAAATAAACAAATCAATAATACGTAATTGGTGTATATTATGATGTGTATTTGATATTCTTTATAGTTTTCTAGCATTTTATTGGTTTAAATATTAATACAAATAAAAGATAAATGATACATGTTTTATGTACATTATCTTATGCTATTTAGTAGACATTTTAAGTGATAATAATAATGTACAAATAAAAAAGTATGGATTTTAACGTTTATATTTATTGGTATAACAATATTATTATGCTTATAGTTACACGTCCAGAATCATACAAAATACATAGATTACTAAAATTATGTTAAAATAATCTCAAAACGGGGTGTCACAGTGGCGCAGTGGGTAGCACGATCGCCTCACAGCAAGAAGGTCGCTGATTCAAGCCCCAGCTGGGTCAGTTGGCATTTCTGTGTGGAGTTCATGTGGGTTTCCCCCACAGTCCAAAGACGTGCGCTATAGGTGAATTGAATAAGCTAAACTGGCCGTAGTGTATGTGTGTGAATGCAAGTGTCTATAGGTGTTTTCCAGTGTTGGGTTGTGGCTAGAAGGGCATCCGCTGCGTAAAACATTTGCTGGATAAACTGGTGGTTCATTCATTTGTGGCAACCCCAGATTAATAAAGGAACTAAGCCGAAAAGAAAATGAATGAATGAATAATGTCATAACAGACATCTTTATTGGGATCACACATGGATGTATCATATTATTGTACATCTAATTATGCTATTTAGTAGAGATCTATAATAATAATAATAAAGGCGGTTCATTCTGCTGTGGCGACCCATGATAAATAGGGACTAAACTGTAGGAAAATGAGTGAATAAAATTGGTAAAGTCTAATTAACGCATTTTATTAATTTAATCAATATTTCTATTCTGCTTATTTAATCATTAAACATATAATAAGTGGTACCCGTGATGCTATAAGTGCCAATAATAAAGATGAAACCAATAAAAGGCGAGCATTACTCTTACAGTAATTGTGTCTTGTTTTCTATTTTAGTTAAGCCGGACCTCATAAAAATATGAATGTACGGTCGCTTATAGGGTGAAATGCATTTCTGTATGCATGCAAGTCATTATTTTTGACATTTGTTGCCACTGTGAACTTTTCTGAACTGTTGTCGGTGTCTCATGCATTAATTAGCACTGTGTATTTTTTTTGTGCACAGGATTCACTTCCGTACCGAAAATAGGTGGAAATGCTTTTAACCCTATTTGAGACACTGTTGTTTATGTTTGCTAGCTTCTTTTGGAGTGTATCTTCTGCACATTTGCGTAGGAGCACCATCGAGCAGCTGCACTTGCGCAATTCATAAAGATATGAATGCCTGTATGCATCATCATTCAGCATCCCCAATGCTTCTTTTCTTGAAAATGTGACGCAGCATTAAAATAGCGTTCGATGGGGGTCTTATTAAGAATTCCTGCACCTTCTCGAGCCCTGAGGGGTGAACAAATCACAAGCGGTTAATCCTTATTGAATTGATGGTGGATCTAGAAGGCCTGCGGCAGTGCAGTGATGGGAGAATCAGACCAGAGAATAAGTATGTGTGTGTGTTGTTCTGCTCTCCCTCTGGTCCTCCTGCAGTCCTGAGCCAGATTAATGATGGAGCATGAGAACCTGAGCATCTCACACTGCAGCGTAATACACAAATGTGCTACCGCTTCTGGGATCTGTTTATTGCCAGTGATTTATTTTTTCTTTCCTATTCAAAGTCAAATATATATATTTTTTCCATATCAGCAGAATAATGTTATGTGCAGGGTGAAAAAAAGTGCCAAACGCGAGCAACATTGTGACTAAATCAGTGTACTGCAAGAGTACCATAAAGCATCTTCTCAAACTAATATTATCTATGTAAGGTGAAGTTTATTCATAAACTAATTTCGAGAGGAGCACGTGCTTATGATTGACCACAGCTGGTCCCACATAAGCTAATGCATGATTCATTAGTTGAATAATTCCTAACTCACTTTAAATAACCAGAGTTTCTTACCCTGGTCATCTTTGTCTTAAAGAATCCCCCTTTCCACCCCTATTCCTTCCTTTTCCTTGATATGATGGCACGACGGCCCAGTGGTTAGCACTGTTGCCTTATAGCAAGAATGTCATTGGTTCAAATCTCTAACAGGCCAGTCAACGTTTCTGTGTGGAGTTTACATGTTCTCTCCGTGCTCGCGTGGGTTTCCCCCAGGTTCCCCGGTTTCCTCCCACAGTCCTCAAGGATCTTATGAGCTCAGTGCTTTCTCCCGAGACAGCATGCCAAACACACTTTATAATTAACCATCTGCTAAGTGTGAACTCTTGAATGAATGTTTATTATTAGATATTATCTATTTTAGATAAATTGAAGTTAGCTACAGTACATACTACTACTTGTACTTGTACTATGATAATAATATTAATAATAATATTGTTGTTGTTAATAATTATATAGTAATTATCAATTTGATTAGGTGTTAGTTGATGTATTATTAAAATTATCCATTTATTAAGTACTATAAATGTAAAAAAAAATCACAGTAAATAAAATAATTTTATATATCAAACTAAATTAATTGAAACCTGATTAACTTAATAAAATAAGGTAAAGTAATACGAAAACCTTAGTTATCATGACTTTCGTCAAGGGCTGCACAATACATCGATTTCGCAATGTGCGAATCTGCAATAGACACATCACAGGATCTGCAATGTCAAGTTGGAATTATAATTAACTAGGTTTAACCCTAATATAATGGTGTGAAAGATTTTTGATGTGTTTTTAAGGCCTGTGACTACGATTTCAAGTGATCTTAAACTATTTGGGCACAAGAAATGATAAAGTCTGCCACTTTAACAAAGAGTTATTTTACATTTGACTATTGCGTTTCTGTACCTCATTACACCACCAAAATCCATAAAGTGCTTTGCAAAAATCCATCACTGTGCTATGGTTTTCATCCATGCTTTAATTTGTTTTTTGGGTAATATTGTATATTTTATGCAGATTAACTCGCCTACAAAATCACAATCAAAGGAAAATGATGAATTCTTCAAGATAACAAATAGAGTTGCTAAAGTTATCTTGTGAAAGAATATTCATATCACAATATAAATCGCAGACAAAGAAAATATATAGCATTGTCTTTTTTTCCAATATCATGCAGCCCTACTTTCATCATAACGTTTTTAGTGTATGATGTTGTATTAAAATTAATAATGTTTATTTTAATTTATATTAAATACTAAATATTAACAAATTATTATTATTAACATTAATTTATCATCTGTTTTAATAATTTATCTATTAAAATGCCCATTTATAGTAAACTTTACATCTTACATTTATATATGAAGTGTCAAATACAGATTGAGGGCTTGCAATATATGTATTGCTGATAAACATTCTCATTCCACCCACTATTGACAGAAGTAGAAGAAAGTTAATATTGGCCTCGGGTTGTGTGTGTGTGTTTGTTTCAGCTCCCACAGGTTTCCAGGCATCGGGCTACAGTTTCCACAGCCATGAGTGGAGGAATGCCAAGCCCAGCCGGGGCAGCCTGTCACCGGTCAACAGCAGCCGGCAGAGGAACAACATCCTGCCAGACTTCGGCATTGGTGTGGATGACTGGGACAGGCCGAGCGCCAGCGGGTACGACAACTTATCACTAGTCAACTACACTGAAGCGTTGAAATTCTTTATATAAGAATGAATCACAGTGTTTTTACCTTCTTGTTGTTCCAAATCCATATGCTCGTCATGGAATCCCACTGTATAGATCATTTAATAATGAGTTGAAGAGCTGCATAAAAATTCCTCCCATGTTCTGTGGAAAAAAATGAAATAGTTACAAACTTGAAACAACGTGAACATAATGAGAAATAATGGATAAATAATGAGTTTTCTTTTTGGGGTGAAAAATTAAAGCTGCCAGGTCTATTTTTAATGCCTTGAATTTGTTGAAAGGATTTTATGCTTCATTAGTAAAGTGCACAAGAGTTCTGTGTGAAACAGATTGAAGAAATTAACTTTCCCGTCTTTGCAGAGCATATTATTCCATTAAAGTTATTGCTTTTTTATTTTCTTAAAACCTGAAGTGTCAATATCCGTTGAATCGTAGACTACCTTTAGAGTCAGACTGTATTAGGAGAAGGCTGTGCTCCTTAATGGATCTATTAAAATGTTTTGTTGACTTCTCAAATGCATTAAATTCAACAGACCCCCTTAGCCGAGACCATTAGTACAATTTTTAAGAAGTGAACTGACTTTAATATTCACATTAAGTTGCTCTTCTAAGACATTTCCCTGAATTCTTTGTGCAAGTGTCTTTTTGTTTCAACCCAAAATGTGGGTCTCAGTCATAATATTAAGTGAGCAGTTTCCTGCACATTGTACTGTCAAACAGGCTGTTACTGGAGCTTTGATCGATCGGTTCTGGGGTGATTTCACTTTATTCTTTGTTAGCTCATACTGCTGGATATTTGTAATTCAGATTCATTGTGCTGTAGATCAAAGGCATAAAGTCCCTGTGTGCAGTAATGAAGCCAGCGGCTCTTAGGAAGAAATGAGGCCTTTTTTTTAAGTATTAAGCTGACACTAGAGTTATGATCGCCCTTTGAGTTTTCTTCTTAGGGTTGTACGGCTTCATTTGATGGCACATTGCAGCCTTGCTTATCTATATTTATTAGCTGGCATAACATTCATCAAGTAATAGTAAGTGATTGGTTGAAAACAAAGGGTGGAACTTCATCAGGATTACCTGGAGCACTATTTTACAGAGTACTTTCTTAGGCAAGTACATAAAGTGTAAAATATAAAGTGTAAATTTTACCCCATTTATTGAAACACTATTTTTAACCAAACACAAAAGATCAAAAGATACACATGTTATGACACACTTTTTCATGAAATTTGCTGAGCATCCAAATCAATGTTGTGTGCTAGGCTAAATGTTGCATGTCTGAACATGTGATGGTATTCTTAGCAGTAACTGTATATATATATATATATATATATATATATATATATATATATATATATATATATATATATATATATATATATACACAGTTGAAGTCAGAATTATTAGCCCCCATTTTTTCCCCCAATTTTTGTTTAACGGAGAGATATTTTCAACACATTTCTAAAAATAATAGTTTTAATAACAAATTTTTTAATCACTGATTTATTTTATCTTTGCCATGATGACAGTAAATAATTTTTAAATATTTTTCAAGACACTTCTATACAGCTTAAAGTGACATTTTAAAGGCTTAACTAGGTTAAATAGGTTAACTAGGCAGGATAGGGTATTTAGGCAAGTTTAAAAATATATATATAGCTTAAAGGGTCCTTTCATCCAAAAACGAAGTTACTGTCTTTTGCATTTGCATGGCAGAATGTGTCATCATGGTTGTTTTTTCTTCTAAAAATGGACAATTTTTGTATGAATGAAAATGCACAAATTCATCCAATTCAGCCAAAACGTCAAACAGTTACCTTTTGAGCTGGGGGGTTTACAAAATCCAAAACACTGTGACAGACTGAGTGATCTGGTTTGCCGTTTGTGTTATTGATTGAAGCTGATCTTCATTTCAGGGCATCCACGCTGCCCACCGGTTTAATCTCAGACAGCAGGTGAGGTTCAGTGCTGTGTGCCTGTTAACCTGCACTGCTTAACCCAAACCAATCCGGCCCTTTCACTCCATAAACCCAAAGCCCCACAATCCACCAGGACATCACCGCCCATCACAGTGTGTTCGACCTCTATGTGTCTCTCTCTTCAAAGAGCCTCACCATAGCCTGCACAGATCATTGGTCGTGCCTTGCGTTCATCACTGTGATGCCTGCCTGCTCATTGGCCACCATTCATTTGTCACGCAAAACCATTTAAATGTCCCGTTGTGTTTCCAACAGGTTCACTGTGGGCCACGATGGGACGGAACCAGACCAGGAGGAGAACTTTTGGTCCCAAGCGCTGGAAGATCTGGAGACGTGTGGTCAATCGGGAATCCTGCGAGAGCTTGAGGTAATTTAGGAGAATAAATGACGTCCATTCCCTTCTCCCCATGTTCAAACTTTAGCTCATTCACCAATCCCCTCTATCCCATACTTTTTTCCAGTTGCATGTTGCTGTAGCAACCCTTGGTTTTGAGTAACAGCTCCTTCTTTTTCCAGGACAAGCCAGACAGGCTTCTGAATAAGAGAAACCTGGCCATCTTGGTACCCCTTTCCTTTCTTTGGGCTTCCTCTTTGCTTGTAGCGCTGGCACCCAAGTGCTCTCCTTGTGCTAATGGGCTCAGTGTCTCTTGCTGGGGGCCTGCTTGAAAGGGTTGGGGTGTTGGGGCTCGCAGACAACCACTATTGGCATCCACTTCACAACCTAGGGGTGCATTCAAAACGCGGTACTATGTGGTAAAGGCTTAGTTCACCCAGATTCTGTCCACATTTATGCACAGTTATGTCGTTCCAAGCTCATTCGCGTTCAGGTTAAAGAAAAACAGTTGGAGAAATCTTTTATGATGCTGTACTACAACAACTAAAATAAAACGTCATAACTATGAAGACATTAACAAAGTATAAAACAAGATTACTTAACTTAAAGGGCACCTATTTTACCCATTTTTAAAGATTTTTTTAAAGTCTTTTATGTCTCCAGAATGTGTTTGTAAAGTGTCAGCTCAAAACACCCTTCAGATTATTTATTATACCTTTTAGAACATTAAAATTTTCTGCTTCGATCACTATGTAGCTGTTTTTGTGGCCTGTGCCTTTAATGCTAGTTCTCCCCATCCACCATTCCCAAGTGCCTGTCAAGAGTGTGCCGCAATCTCAGGCTGCGTTAGATAAACAGCACAGTGACAGACATGAAGGAGTTTGTGAGGTTAATGAGTCGATGAGAACGATTAGTCACAAACATAATGCCGTTACAAAGTTCTGAACGGACAAAGCAGACACACACACAGTGCACACGTTTAATTTTGCACTGTTTTTGCATGCAAATGTGACAGGATACAAATTAATATCCACTGCTATATGGACAATATTTATGTACAAAATAAACCCGATTTAATGTCCTCAAACCGGGATTGAATTGTCGTCTTTTATAATTGTACCGACATGCAGCTGTGGTGATAAAGACTGTAAAATCAATGTAATTCGTTACAAACATGCATTGTTTAAACGTTTTAAACTCGTGAAACTCATTCTTGATCACATTTGTTGATGATTGATGATCACAGAGAGGCGAACAGATCTTTTAATACCAGTTGCTTTGAGCACGCCCTGTCTTGTTGATATGATTATACGCTTTACTAAGGAGATGTTAATATACGGCTGTAAATCAATTCAATGAGCGGGGAAACCACACTCCTACGTCACGTTGCGGTGGGCCTCAAAATGGGAGGGATCCTATTTTAATGTCAGGAAATTCAAAAAAAAAAGAGAGACTTGTGTTTCTATCACTTAAAATCTGACTGTGGACACACACAGTTCTGTCCAAACAGCTTTCAAAAGACGATTTTCATCATCCTAAAAATCATATTAAAAATGTTCATATTATTATCAATTGAAAAGACCGTAAAAATAATTAATAGATTTAGTTTTAACAATAACAATTCAATAGTTTGAATGTGTCTTTCCACACAAACATTACACATCAGCAGTAATGCTTTCAAAAAACTTCAAGAACCTGTGAAACCCATCTTAAAAAAATAAATGAATAAATAAATAAACATCATTTTCATTCATTCAGAGTTTATAGAAAACCCCATCTGAAGACTGAATGTTGCTGTCATTAAACTAATGAGCAAACTCTGTCTATTTTAAGGCTATCACATTGTTGTTTCACATGATGTTGTTCAGAAAAACAAGAGAAAAACATCTTCGCCTGTTAACAGCAAGGCCTGCTGTGAAGAAAATATGCTCTGACGGCGCAGGGACACACTGATATCAGTCTGATAAGCGACTGAGTTTCTCATTGCAGTTTTCTTCCCACTATAAAGCAGATCCTCATCTAGTGGGATGCATGACTCTAACGAGAACTGAATATGCCAATAAGAATGGAAATATTGCCACACTTGGCTCTGCCTGAAAGTATCCCAGCATCTCTCATCAACCTCAGCATCTCGCATTCGCTCATGATTTGCTCAGGCGTAACGGTGAAATACAGGTAACAGATTCAGTGCATTTTATTGGTGCGAAGTTGGAATTGTGTTTTTACTAGCTTGATGCAAAACGAGATGAGGTTTGAGAGCTGTGAAGGACAAGACTTTTCATCTTTCACCTCATACAAAGCTATTGTACGAGTTTAAAAGACTTGAAGACATTTGCGCTGCTTTTTGATGCTTTTGTGATTATTGGATCACATCCCAACTAAAGTCCTAAATAATATGGGTTTGGAACAACATGAGGGTCTGTAAATAATGGCAGAATTATTATTTATGAGTGAACTACAATATAAAAGAAACAAAAGTGTGGATTGAATTGATAAGAATTGCTTAGAGATTGGCTTTAGTCTGTCGTTAAATGCATTTTATTTTCTCTCAGTCTCGTACAGTAGATAAAATCACCTGTCAAGTCACACAATGGTGTGCTTGACATGCTTTGTGGCCAGCCTTGAAATATTTCATGAAAGCAGATTGATTTGCTTGCCTTGACTTTATCAGGTACCTTGAGTTAAACGCAGACCACGTGTAGCCAACGGCACAGAGAAGCTTTTAGTAGTCAACGTTAGGACAAGCTGTGAAAGCTCTTCACTTTCCATCCCACTTGTCTGCGGAAACACGATAAAATCAAAAGCCTTTTACGCTGAATGTACCCTTTGGCCCTAATTGGATTCGATGAAAGTGTTTGCCTCTGGTTTGTGTCAGTATAAATGTACTACTGAGCTCGAAATGGCCTGAAAAACATTATACGAAAGTCACACGTTTTCATTTTCCACATGCTGAATTGATTGAATGTGGTGTCGAGGTGCATGATTTACATGTATGATCATCGGTTTAATGATTTTTACGCTGCTTACCACAAATGCATCAGCTTGGACGAGTTCCCTCTTTTGTGTGGTCACCTGTCATTAACCTGGAATCTCCATTCCGTGCGGTTTGAGTGAGAGTCACACAAACTAGCAAATGACGGTGGACTGAAGATAACGAAGGCATGTGGGCTCATGCAAAGCATGATGGAAGAGCTGCAGCAAGGCTTTTTTGTTGTGAAAAATTCAGTCTTGTGTAGTAGTGTCTTCAGCAAAAGGCCAGAACCAGGTTCTTTTTGAAGATCATCTTCAAATGACTCCAAGAAACATACCAAAACAATGCCCACTGTTCATAATGTTTGTGTAATCACTGCCATGGCTTGCCATGGTGGACGTCGAAGCAGTTCAATCCACTCATTAGTGTGTCAAAATGCATGTTACTAAGAGTTTGTGTATCGTTGTCCATCATCATTTTGCTTCTTGTAACATACTAAACAGGAAGCATAACAAACTGTATATGAAATGCTTTGAATGTTTATTGAGTGTTTATGAGTGTTTCTCTGTCAATGTAACTTCAACAAACTAAAAGTCAAATCTTTGGGGGTTGTGAAAGAAGATTCTTATGCTTACAAAGGCAAACTGTCTTGTTTTAAGGCATTTTTTCAAATGTATATTATTGCTGTGATAGCAAAGCTGCATTTCCAGCATTACTACTCCACTGTCACAGGGTTATCATCAATATTTTTGTGTAAGCCAAGATGCATTGTTTTCATGATTCTTTAATATACAGAATTCAAAAGAGCATCATTTATTTGAACTAGAGCTCATTTGTAACATTATAAATGCCTTTACTGTCAGTCGTGCTGAATTTATGATGCTATTCCAATGCATGGTATGGCTTAGTCAGTACAGCTCAGTTTTGGAGGTTTTGTGCTTTGTATTTTTTTATAAATTAACACATCCGTTCCTAAGAGAGCCATATCAATACTAAATTGTGGCATATAAACACAGCAGATCGCTGAACAGCCAGATAAAACCATCACTATCTGCAACATCTAAGACAAGCCCAATGGATTTAAATAAATAGTCAGCAAAAGGTACTATACGTTTTAAATGACAACTTAAGAGTGCTGTATCATGGTCAGTAGATCTTCTTCACTGGTAGCTGAGAAGCATTTTTAGCGAGAGCTGCATAAGGCAACACAGAATGTAAAGGCACTGCAACTATAATTACATGTCTGTAATTCAATTCACTATAAGGAATTACTAAACTGCAGTGGAAAGGCAATCCGAGCCAAACTAAAACAAGCCAAACTAAACTAAGCCAAGTCATACCACGCAGCAGAAAAGCAGCTTTAAAGTATCTTTACTGAATTTAAAGCTTTATTTCTTTTAAAACTCCCAAACTTTTGAATGGCAGCATACACTAGACTTCACTTATAAAGTGCATTTTATTTGTATTTTGCTTCATATAACCATTTCAGCACTTATATCTGCTGATACTCAGCTCTTTTCCTCGTGGTTTTCCCTCTAGGCCACCATTATGTCGGGCAGCTCTTTAAGTCTAAACCACGACCCTGCGCCCACCCGAAGCCATCTGGGCCGTCAGGCCAGCTTTCAGGAACGTGGCAGTAACAAACCACAGTACACACAGGCCAACCGCAGCAACACGCTGCCCACTGATGTCGGCAGAAAAGCTTTCGCCATGAGGAGAATGAAGCAGGAGATCAAAGACATCATGTCACCAACCCCGGTCGAGCTTCATAAGGTGAGATTATTGATCATTTCTAGATCAATTCAGTCCATTTACAGCCGGTTGATTGTGTGTAACTGCTCCCACCACATTCACAGGTGAGTCTTTTGAAAGACTCTGATCTTGAGGACTTTGGGTTTAGCGTGTCCGATGGAGTCCTGGAGAAGGGGGTTTATGTTAATAATATCCGTCCAGGAGGTCCTGCTGAAATTGGAGGCCTAAAGCCATACGACAGGCTGCTACAGGTGAGCCACTGTCAGAATCAATAAGGAGTAAAGTAGAGAAGAAAGTGTGATT
Source organism: Danio aesculapii (assembly GCF_903798145.1). Lineage (NCBI taxonomy): Eukaryota > Metazoa > Chordata > Actinopteri > Cypriniformes > Danionidae > Danio > Danio aesculapii. Next base: position 46,320,395 of record NC_079438.1, read on the forward strand.
AATTTTCCCTTGTTTTGTGCCACAGATTAACCACGTTCGTACTAGAGACTTTGACTGCTGCTTAGTGGTTCCCCTAATAGCGGAGTCTGGAAACAAGCTGGATCTAGTCATAAGCCGGAACCCAGTTTCTTCACAGCTCTCAGAACTGAACCCATTGTCCAATGATGAGATGGTGAACTGGACTGACACTGGAGACCCTCTCGAACAGCCGGTCGCAGTGCTGGAGCAGGGCCAGCACAACTCCACAATAGCGGGACTAGAGGACAGAGACCCCACAAAGACTTTATAGCAGAACTCCTCCCAGGTGCCTGCAGTGGAGCATTTCTCCTCATGGTGCTAATCCGAACCCTCCCCTCCCAAAACGGCTTCCTCTAGTGGAGGAAAACAAGAGGGCCTTGCCCTATAGCACACCTAGTCCCTTTCCTAAGTCAGAGCATGAACCACCATGACATAGGTCCTTTCTTGACAAGCTGGGTGTTTTTACCCTGTGAAAAAGCGGCAAAGACCACACTGACCTCTTGGAAAACCAAATTGTGGGGGGAGGGAAACCTGAAACAGTGCCATCCCTGATTTTTATTGCCAATAAACACTAGTTTTAAGGAGGACTAAAAAAGAAGCAAAAGATGCATAAAAGCAACACATGAGACTTCTACTTACAATATCGGACTGGCCACTCTGTGATCGTCCGTGTTTGAGTTTGAATGAGTGTGCGTGAGTGTCCGAAGACTTTATTTCGTAACCCTCCACAGTCTGTCAAAGTCCCACGTCCCAAACGCAACCGTCGACCCTCCTATTTTGTGATACTGAAACACAAGTGTGTATCGTGTATGTCTGTGTATTTCCTTCTATCTGATGCCAAGGTCAGAGCTGGTCCCTTTTTTCTTGATATGAGAAGAGATACAGCCGAATGGGGGGAAAAAATTATCAGCACAATGAATTTGGTAGCCATTTTTCAATTGTGACTGAATGTGGGTTATAGCCTAATGCATGAGACCTTTTAATGCGAATATTTTGTAGTAATTCTGTCCAAAAAAAAAAAAGAGCTTGGCTATACGGAAAACACCACGTTTTGGTTCTCTGCCTGCTATATCATCACAAACATGAATTCCAATGTCACTCATAAGGAGAGGGTGGCACAAAGGCACCTTATCTTGAAATTGGACAGATGTCTATTTTTATGAACAGAGGTGGATGATTTATAAGGGATGTGTGTGATTTTGAGCGATGGCTGGTTAGCATGAGGTCGCTATCGACCATATACTGAAGCAGATTGATGGCACAGAGAAGGTCATTCGGGTTTGGAAACTCTTTGTACTTTGTTAGCTAATCGCCGTAGGTCTGTGGTCTCCAGACTCTCGCCCCAATTTTTGAGGAAATCCATCATTGGCCCAAAGGACAGAACAGCTTATTTATTCCAACATCAATCTCCTAAATGAAAACGACAGGCTTTCAAGTAGGTACTTGCATACTGTTTACTCCACTGTCTGTGATAAATGAGAATATTATGATGAACAAATTCATCTCATATGCTTAAATTTGCAGTACCCACTTATGACAAAAACACAAGCATGGGGTTGATATCCATGAGAGAGAAAAAAAGATCCTGAAAAGACTTTTGTATTCTTCCCTCCATTGTTTAAGTAGTTTTAAATCATTATGGTAATTTGTATATGGTACTGTTATGGTTTTCTATGTTTCATCTGACATTTTTTTCAGACTGTGTAAGCCCAAAGGGCACGCATTTGTAAAGAGAAAAAAAGTAGTGTCAAATCATGAGAGAGTGGATTCATTCTACCATATGTGGTAGACCACTACACATCACATTTTGTAGCTCTACTTGGAAAAGAAATAAGACTAGCAAACAAAATATGCCATAGGAAAGCTGCTAATGGCAATGAAGACCCTCACCCACCCGTGTGAAACTGTGCTTTTGATTGAGTGACGTCACCTTCGTTGTCAGTGCTCAAAGATCCTGTCTACTCACCATTTTCCAATGGCACATTGTGGTTCTGCTACTGAACCCAACAAAAACCACATCAAGCCCACTTGATGGAGAAAGTCTGGCGATGATGACAAGGTGTCTTTTGGTGTCTTTTTATTTTATATAAGCCTTCAGGTACGGGTTCATTCCCCAAACTCATGCACTGAGATATGTCTCAAATGCATAATTGCTATGTGTTGAATTATGGTTTCTAAGCCTTGATTCAAGAGTTAGCTGTCACTTTCATTACAACGCTTTCCTTGACCTATGTTTGTCACGACACTTCACTGTGTTATTGCAAATACACTCCGGTCAAGCGGAGAGAAAAAAGCAAACCCATTTTTATGTTCCATTTGTGGAAATGTTTAGTGAAGTCAAGCACTGCCAGTTAAAATAGTGGGTGTCCATTTTCAGTATACAATGACTTTATGATTCAATGTCACAGTTATGTCCCTGAAATATTGTATTTTTATTTCTAATGGACAGGTATTATGAGCTGTAAAGTATTTTTGTACAAAATTTAATACTTTGTTAGCATGATGTTTATCGTCTATGTATAAATTTGGGGATTCCTACAGCTGTAATCCTTTGTATGGCCGACGAACAGAGAAACAATAAAACAACATACAGAGTGGAGAGATGACACTGAAATGATCTCTTGATCCCATTTGACTTATGGTGTGGTTATAAGAAAAGAGCTAATGATTCCCTTTCAATCACTATAAAACAGGGGTGTCAAACTCAGTTTCTGGTGGGCTGTAGTCCTGCAGAGTTTAGTTTACAACCCTGCTTCAGCACACCTACCTGCAGGTTTCAAACAAGCCTGAAGGACTTAATTAGATCGCACAGGTGTGTTTAATTATAGGTTTTATTTTCAGATAAAAGGTTTTGCAAGACGTTTTCCTTCCACCTGAGGCGAAAGCAAATTCTGATCAAAATCTGTGTGATTTGAATCAACATGGCAAGGTATGAATACTTTGATTCGTGGGATTTCTTGCAACACATCCTATAATGATCATGTGCTGGTCAGCAGGTAGAAAGCAGGTGATTTTGCAGCACTTCTAACAAATTTAATGGATTGAGCATTTACACCTCGAAAGCAATTTGCTCAAATGCATTTGACCACATGGTCAAAAGCGGTCAATATCAAAACATTTCAGACAGCATTTACACCTTTATTTAGTATCATCTACTTGATAGAAGAACCATTTGGTTCCCCAAATAACTAACATTAGAAATAACTAGTTTTTATTTTATTTGTAAAAAAACATGTTAAATTTTAAATAATTTTTGCTGTTAAATAATTTTTGTTTGTACGAGTGTATATAGTAATACACAATGTCCAATTAGTTAACAATATTTAATGCAATATCTAAACAAAACATAACTATTCATTTTCTACAGCATTTTTGTTAAGTTAATTAATTGAAAGTTAGTTAATAAAAACAAAACTGCTATATGTTAATCCGTATCAGCTCCAGTCCTTTAAGAAAGTGGCATTTCAAGAGTTCACACTTAGATATTGTTTGACAACTGTTAGCAGGTTTGGCATGCTGTCCCGGGAGAGAACCCTGAGCTCGGAGATAGGTGAGCCCAGGGCTCCCGCCTGGTCTATAGAGCATATGCGGGGAGTACGAGATCAGGTGGTTCTCGAGAGCTCCCCGTGGTAAGAGGTAGAAAGGAGGAGGAGATGGGGTGGATGGGGGGTTTCTTCGGAAAACGAAGATAAGAGAGTAGTTCTAGCTAGGCTACTTATAGTGAGTTGGGGTTAATCTGATTGGCTAACTAGTGAATGTAGATGAGTGGCCAGCTGCAGTCAATCATAGCACGTGCTCCTCTTGAAATTAGTTTGAAAACTTCACTTCGAACACATTTTCACAGATTGAGCATTTACATCTCATAAGCAATTCAATCTAATGCATTAGATCACATTTGAAAGTGGTCAAAAGCAGTCATACTCAACTTTTCAGACAGCATTTATACCTATATTTAGTGTCATCCGATTGTGATCAGATTGATGAAAATACCAGGTCTAAATGAAGCTAATGATATCTGGCTGTAACAAAAATTGGCCACTATATCTTAGCATGATGTTCACCATATATGTGTACTCACCAATAGATGATTACATTTGTTGCATGCTCTTTCTTAAAACTCAATATGGGATTGAATAAGTGCACTGTGGTTTGAACGCCACAACAAATGGCTGTCCCCTCAAAACAGTGCACTATATTAGGATAAAACGAGGTCATTTCTGACAAAGTCTTTCACCTTTATAAATGCCAAAATAATTAGCAAAATAATGTTCTGTTCTTCTGTTGTATTTTGCTTCTACATATCCACAACAACCTTTAAGTGATTAGATTGACATTTAAGTGTTAAATGTCAAAACGTTACAGTTATTAAAAATGGTTTAATGATGTTTAATTCTTATAAATTATGTAGCTCAATTTGTTTTATTAACCACAACTAAGGGTCCAGAGGGGAAGCTCAGAAGAACCATTTGTTCCCCAAAGAACATTTCGGCAAACAGTTATCGAAATAACTTATTTTTTAGTGTGAAGAACATCTTAAATGATAAAAAAAATGGTTTTTGCTAAATGAAAAGGTTCATAATGGAACATTTTATGCTCTTGTTTTGTATATATTGTAACAATTTACATAGTCTAATTAGTAACAATATTTAATGCATTAGCTAAGGATTTACTTAATAGTTAATAAATCCAAAACTGTTCTTTGTTAGTCCAAAATCAGCTCATGTTAATTAAAAAAATGTATTAGTAACATATATACTACATATTATATATCACAAACATAATTATATTGCATTAACAATGATTTGTAAATAAGTATGTCATGTCAGCTTTGTTACCCAATGATATTTGATCAAGACATGATTTTTAAATGTCAAGAAATAGACTGTAGTAGAGCTGCACGATATTGGAAAAATATGACATTGCGATATTTTGTTTTGCTGTGATATATATTGCAACAAGAAAATAATTTTACCAGATGATTTAAGCAGCTCTTTTTGGAAAGACTTTCATTTAGATCAAGTGTTTTTCTAAGCGGTGCATTTGCATAAAATATAATAAATTGCACACATATATAAACAACATAACAAAAATAAAAGTTAAATAAACTGTGCTTTATAGTATAGAAACTAAACAAACTAAAATAACATGATCATCATTGAATAAATATATTTTAATAATATCTTTATTTTTTAATCTTTGATAAATAATCTAATCCTGTGATGTGACTTTTGCAGATGCACACATTGCGATATTGATGCTCAAATGATATATTGTTCAGCGCTAGCCTGAAAGATTCGATTTTTAAAATTAAAATTACAACGTAAGAAAAACCTATAAAATACATGCGAGGATTAATTGCTCCCAATATGATCAAAAACATGCATATAGAAAATTCCAAATATGCATATCCATTTACTAAGACGAAGAAGTGTATGGAATATGAAGATAACTTATAAATGACTCTCGAAGATAATAAGCCCGGTCTGTGCACTTGCTGATCCTCTGCCATTTAGCAACCACATGCTCTCTATTCAAAGTGACTGTAGCAGCATTTGCAGCTATTGTCTTCCTGAGCAAGCAGGTGGTAAGTGTCACACTCAAGCATACAGTGCTGATGGAGTGCGATCGATCTCACTAACTCTTCTTTTAGAAGCTCAGAAACATAACCATTAAGCCTTCGCTCGCCTGAACCTTTTCCGCAAGCCTGAAACTGTAGCTTGTCAAGCGATAAGCTACTTATAATTCACAGCAGCTTCCCCAAAACTCCACTCCTTGCCATGTTTGCTGTTAGTAGTGACAGCGCCATCTGGTGATCACTCAGAGTGGAGACTCAATTACAATTGCAATTTTTTTTTTCAAAAGCTTTACATGTGCCTGCTTTGCATAACAAGAATTGCACAATATAATGAAGATGAATGGTATATGTTGGAAATTAAGTATCATTTTTTGCACCATCTGTTACATATTCACCTTAAAATTAAACATAAGCTGAATCGTTTTGACTGCAGATGGTTTTAATGATTTTTCAGACCGCTGAAATGGTGGAAATGCAAGGATTGGAACAGAAAATGAGGCACCACTCTGTGCCATATGAAAGAAATAATGTGATAGAAAGCTTCCCCTGAATGCAAGGAGCCAAAAGGTTACTCGGAAACACCCGGGAACAGATACAGGGGATGCAGGAGACACTGTACTTCCAAATGAATTATGTGGCTATGTCCCTGAGGCTGGCTCCACATTGACTTTAATGAAATGCTGTGTGTGGACTCCATAAAGAGCTGCCTTCCACCTCAAGCTCCTTTGGGAAAGTACCGGGCAGTGGTGCATTTTGTTAAAGCATGCCCAGGAGAGGCTGCAAGCAGCTTCTGCAAGAACTCTGGCACTATTCGAATCCCATGGGCATGTCATTACATGGTCAAACCCATAGGTAATACCAGTCTACAAAGAGAGAGAGGGGGGGGGGGAAGGCAACAGTATTGTCTTTGGAGATGAGGTTGTAATTAAGCCTGAAGTAAATTACTTTTGTGACCACTGCTGGGGTTATAAAATAAGCGGAATATTAAAAATAGCAGAATGAAGACGAACATGTGTTGGTTAAGAATGAGGTGGAGATCTCTGCGGGGCCTTTAACAGACGTGCGTGAGCTGATTAGCACCACAAAGAAAAGGAAGCAGGTGCAAGAAACCCCTCGGAGAACGGAAAAATAGATGACAGAAGACTGTGTGGATTGTTCTGCATACCTGTTGGGAAATTTAAATTAAGACATTTGGAGTAAAAAAAAAGAATTTAGACGTATACTAATTCAAGTCCCCAAGGTTCTGTGTGTAATAGGCTTGCTCTGATGTGAGGAAAGCCCAAACCGACTGATGATGATTATTGATTGGTAATAGAAAGGGCATTTTGACTTAAAACTAATGTTCTTAATGTTTACATTGAGTAGTATGAAAGGCCTGTCCACACCTCAGATCTTTCGATGTGGTTTAGCCATTGGTCTTCACATAAATGCAATATCAAGAGGACCGAACCAAAACCTTTAGAAAACCCCTGCCTGGATGAATATTTAGAGAATTTCAGGTTGCAGTGTTGTTGCTGTGTAGCCAGTAGGGCAGTGCGATATTGAAGACAAATGCAATAGTTTGGTAAACAATGGAATATTTGATATGCAATAATATAGTAATAATAATATAAATGGTATAACCAACATGTTTCAAATTATTTAAAAGAAAAGAAAGCATGGCTAGAATAGTGATTTATTAATATATGCACATTTCTGATAATCTGAATAATTTTGATATATTGCACAGCCCTAGTAGCCAATAAAACCTGGCTTGTGACATCAGAATACACATCGCTATCTACTTTGTTTACATGAGGTAAGGCAGTACATTTGCAATTGCCTAGTATAATAATAAGTTTAATTGGCCAGTACAATTCTGATTGGCTAATACAGCGATAAACTATTTATAATTCAAAGCAGCTTCTCCAAAACTACTCGACTTGTCACATTTGCTGTTAAGAGTTATTTGAATTTGCAATTATAACATTTTTTTCAGGCTTCTGATTGGACAGTAGGGTTATACAGGAACCTATTGCTCTTGACAGTGATACATGACATGTTTTACATTTGCGTGCTTGTTTGGATTATAAAAAAGTATTTTATTAAAAGGAATATCTATGTACGTGTGGACTATCCCTTAAGATTAAAGAAGACTTGAGGCATTAAAAATGTACTGACTGCATTCTATTAATGATTGAGTGGTGATGACTGGTGATGATTGTTGATTGATATTAGAAAATGCATTTTGACTTAAAACTAATGTTCTTAATGTCCACATTGTGGGGACTGGACTGTCTACATCGTTGCCTTTTCTCTGTGGTTTAGTCATTCGTCACTGAAGCCAAAGCCTTTTGTAAACCCCTGCCTGGATGAATATTTTGAGAATTTCAGGTTGTGTAGCCAGTGGGGCTGTGCGATATTGAAGAAAAATGCAATAGTTTGGTAAATAATGGAATATTTGATATGCAATAATATGGTAATAATAATCCAAATGTTATAACCAACATGTTTTATATTATTTAAGAGAAAAGAAAGCATAGCAAGAACTGTGCTTTTATTAATATATGCACATTTGCAATATTTCAATAATTTTGATATATTGCATAACCCTGACAGCCAATAAAACTTGGCTTGTGACATCATAATACACATTGATATCTTCTTTATTTGCATGAGGCAAGACAGTAGAATTGCAATTAAAAACTTTTTTCAGGCTTCTGATTGGCTAGTAGGGTTATAAAGGAACCTATTGCTCCTGTCAGTTTTGCTCCAACCCCAATCAAGCACAGCTGATCCAACTAATCAAGGTGTTCAAGACTACTAGATACTATTAAGCTGGTGTGAGTTGGAGCTGGTTGGAGCTAAACTCTGCAGAGCTGTCACTCTCCAGGAATTGAGTTTGAGACCACTGCTCTTGACAGTGATATATGGCATGTTTTACATTTGCGTGCTTTTTTAAATGAGAAAAACAAAATTTATTAAAAAGAAATATCCATGTACATGTGGACTCTCCCTGGTCCATAAGGTTCACAAAGACTTGAAGCGTTTAAAATGTACTGACTGCACTAACTGAACATCATGGACTAAATGAACATCTTGGACACCTACCTGGCGAGATGTTCTGAAAATGTCCCACCAGGAAGAGAATCTGGAGAAGGCTCAGGACATGTTTGAGGGACTGGTGAACCTGCTGCCCCTACGATCTGGCCCGGGATAAGCCATTTCAAATGGATGGATGAATCTCCTAAAAAAGACCACATATTAAAGTCTGGTTAAATTAGAACCATTGGTTCTGATGAAATTAAGATGCTGGAGGAACGGACAGATCTGAACAGCTTTGGCAAGGGATTGATTATTATGGTAAAGTGACTGTGGGATGTACATCTGAAATGGCAAGGCTTATGAGTTGCTCTAGGACAGCAGTGGTAAAAACTTTGGGTGATCTGCGGAGAGCACCCAATGCTCATGTCAAGCACCTAAGATGAGCATTGTTCAAAGTGGCTAGTGTACCTTGGAGCAGTAGAAGAAGGGTTAAAATCACATTTAAGTCACGTGTAAGTGTGTATTATTTAACTGAAAAGTGATGGCACCAAAGTGCCCTGGGCAATGTTCTGCTGGAAAACACTGAATTTAACTATTCATTCGGATATAAATTTGACAGATGAGCATGAGTGGTCAAAGTGGCCTCTTTCAGCATTGTAATGCACCCTGCCAAACTGCACACATTGTTCAGGAATGGTTTGAAGAACATGATAAAGAGCTCAAGGTGTTGCCCTGGCCCCTAATGTTGCAGACCTCAGTTTAGTTGAGTATCTGTGGTATGCTGGAGTGTGCTATAGAGACCAAGCCTGGAAGCATGCAGAGCAAAGTACTAAAGTAAGTAGTCATAATGTTTAAGCTCATTAGTGTGTGTTATTATGCTGCTATTACATCCACAAGCTTGGGTGTTTTTCTTTCTATGTAAAATTACATAATCTTTTCTTTGTTTTCTGTAAACAAAAATTTAGTGCTGCATTGTGAATAAATGTCCTTTCCTTGGGGATCTTGATGAGAATATTACATTGTTATCTGAAAAAATATTAGCTTACACTTAATTTTAGGATGTCCTTGTTACACATGTTAGTACAAGTACTTAGTAACTATAACTACTATAGTAATTACAATTAATAATGCAACTAACCTGCATTCTAACCCTAACCACATGATAACTGCATGTGATTTATTAATAATGCTTACTAGTTAAATGAATAGTTACACTATGACACGGACATCTTAAAATAGTGTCACCAAGTATTCTTATTTTAAAACATAGTGCACATAAGAGCTCTTAAACCCTTTTTTTCTTCAAGTGTAGCATTTATTCAGAATATAAAGTTTGTTCAACACACTGTAGCTGACAAATTCAACAGAAAAAAACATGCTTTCCCAAAATCAAAATGGTGTTTAATTATCAAGCCTGCCAAGTAGCAGATGTTACACTGATGAAATACAGTGCACAAAATAATTCCAAGTCATTTTACTGAGAAAGCATATGGTTTTGGCATTTTGTTGTTGTTGTTGATGATGTGAAATGTACAGGATGTCCCCATATGCTTAATTAGCAAAGTAAAACGTTACATCAAGTTCACATCTATGTATATGATGTAAAAAACAAACAAATATGGTATTGTATAATGTATACCGATTATATATAGACATACTTATGATTATAGTCAGGCATGTGCCGTATTTATCTATGTATCTATTCTTAGTTTTGTTTGTTTGAAAAATGCTGATACCTGATGAGTCGTTCACACGCTGCAGTCTGCAGGTATTGATCTTCTTTATCAATAACAAGCCATACAACGCACTTCAGTCGTCTTTTCAATGGGTTGTGGGTGAATATTTAAACTTTCCAGTGTTTTTGTACTCTATGTTTGTATCGCTATAGTTTAGCTGCTCTTTTAAACTATTAAGCGCGTGCGCGAGCTGTTCAATTAATTCAAACGGAGTCGCGAACCAGTTTGATTACACCGTCTAGCTAATGATACATTGATTAGCTACAAGCGAGTCCGACTCGCACCTGTGAATCCTTCTGATATTGACATTGATATATGTCGACCTATATTAATTTGGTTTCATTAAGGTGCTACTATACTTTTTCATTGATACTGTAATTTAGTTAATTTTATATTGTTTTCAGTTTTGTTTATTGACATATTTTATTTTTGTTAACTTTTAATTTAATATTAAATATTATTAATATTAAATAATATTAATATTTAGTTATTATTTATTTTAAAAAAAATTTATGAAAATCTTTAACTTATTTATCCAAGTAACAATGTTTAGGTTTTATGGCTTTAGATAAGTACACACAGTTAAAAATTAAAATTGATAAAATAAACTGAAACTCTAAAATAATTTTTAAATCTTAAATTATATTAATGAATAGTACAATTTTTTTAATTTTACCGTCAAGTTTTTAAAAAACAGCCTATTACATAACATTTTGTATCTGCTTCTTATTATAATAAGAGAAATAAATACACAATATATAAACAAAGTACTAAACAAAACTAAGATACGCAACTTAAGCACATCACTGCACTTCGTCTTCTGCGCTACTGCGCCATTAAGACAGCGACCACGTGTTGCGGAAACAACAACCAACAACAACAACAGCACGCGGGTGAGTAAAGAAATACGTAAACAAATCTAGATTTTCGTTAAAAATCTGCTTTATTCCTCTTTTTACATAACACGAGCCATTGCAATAATATTTCGACTGTTTAGTATAATAATCGTAACGTTAACACCCTCGAATCAAAAGATTTCGATATATATGCAAACAACATGTATATCCAAGTATAAAACCACTAAAATAGTCGAGTGGCTTAATCACAAAGTTTTTTTATCGTTCAGGACTCAATAATGGAGAGAAACACTCTTTCTTGCTTTATTTCTGACCATGAAGGCTTCCATGGAACGATAAAAAAAAAACTCACCTCAAGATTTTGTTGTTATTGAGATAGACACCAATAGACTTCTTAACAGTGTAAATACTAAAGAAGAAAGATCTTCTCAAGCTACCAAAAGGATTGATAAATTAATACCATCTAAACCAGATGACACAGTTTAAATCAGGATTGCTTTGATCTGGATCTAATCCTGGGTCCACGTGTGAACAGGGAATTGGAGCATTTTACTAATAAACTGAGAGTGAAACCCTGTTCAGATGATCAAGAAAAGGTGGAACTGTCATTGGGAACTTTTTATGATAAACACATGAGAGCTGTGGTCCACAGAGCGGTTCGATTCAACTTCCTCTTCCTCAACTTCCTGTTTTATACACAGGTGAGTGAAGAAGAAACATCTCTTGTCAGCATGTAAAAACCAATCTTAGATGACAATCCACTTTTCCTATCAGCTTTTACTCTGCGGAAGGAAAATCTGGAGACTCTGGAGGCCATCAGCTACATGGTTGCAGTACTCAGAGTGCTTCCCTCTGATTTCACTAATACAGGACTTAAAGACAAGAGAGCCATTACTTACCAGGCCATGGTGGTGAAAAAGATCTCTCCAGAGCGGTAAACAGAAAGCTGATAAAGTTTTTCTTTTCTAAATTGAATTATTAGGCATTTTCACTGTGATTATGAAGTACTTGGGAAGAGCCACAAGATGGTGCCATAATATCATTTTTAGTATTGCAGTGCATATATTGCAAAATATTCATATACAGTGAGCAGGGGTTTACTTAATGAGCCTCAAAGTACTAATCTTGAAATATTAGTCTAAAAAAAATAATAAAAACAATTTTTATTCTATGTGTATTATGTGTATGCCTATGTACACTTTACATTCACAGTCACCAATATATGATATATCAATTTGCTTTCTAAAACTTGAATCATCAAATTTATTTCATCAACAAGTTCATAATTTCTCCGATAGCTAAAACTGTTTTAGTTCAGCCACAAATGTATATTTGATCATCAAACCTTCATTTTGTTCCAAACCATTTTCTAATTTAATTTCAGTTTATTTATAAAGCACAATTAAACACGATTAATGTTGAGCAATGTGCTGTACAAAATAGATGAACATTAAGCTAAAACATATTAATGGTGATTTTTCAACACCTGCTGATCATTGTTGCTTAATATATTTCAGTTTCAGTGCATTCAAGAACTACTAACTGTTCTCTTTGTTCAGGGAATGCCAAGGAGAGAGTGGCACTGATGCCAGCATATAAAGCCAGAGAGCGGCTCATGCTGCGGGCGCTCCACCGGTACGGCAGTGGACAGGAGGGTTGCACCCGTGGCTGGCTCAGTTTACCCCACAGCATGAGGGTCTTCTACCTTCACTCCTACTGCAGCAGAGTGTGGAACCAAGCAGCAAAAATTAGGCTTTAAGCCTGTTCAGGGCGATCTGGTTTGGGCTGAGTCTGTAAAAGGGCTCAAAGATGCCACAGAGGAGCTCAGCGCTCCACAGGTAAGGACCTTGATTTAGTTACTGCTAAATAATAGCCAGAAACAGCTTGTGACTGTTTGTGTTTTGTTTGAATTGGGTAAAATAAATCATAGGAATTATATCATTTTTAAAATAAACACACACTATATTCAGTGTAAATTTAAGGCTAATAATATCCTTACATTTACCCCAAAATACAATTTTAAGAAACATTTTTATCATTTGAGTCTACTTTGTAAAGAAGTATTAAAAAAAAGAATATATAAATTAAACATGCATAAATCTCTTTCAAATGTTTTATTAAAGAAGAGCGGGTGTACATAAATGCATGTATGTAGTATGTTTGTACATTTGTTTTATTATTTCTTGCCCTTATTTGTGGTATTTCTATTCATTTTGATTCATTTTCAGTGCTGTAGATCCATGTTGTGACTTCAGATGAGGAGAAGAATGAGGTATTCTCATTAGACCAGGTACTGTTTCAGATGTCTATTTGCTCTGTATGTCTACAGTAACTGTTACCCATCAGTCTCTTACTGTGTCTCTGTGGTTTTTCATCCAGGTGATTCTTCCTATGCCAGGAAATAGTGTCAAGTATCCAGAAAACCTTTTGGGTCAATGGTATCAAGACTGATTGGCTCAAGACGGTTTAGAGTGCTGCCGATTCAGAGTGACTCCCCTTAAACTCAACGTTCCTGGATGTTATCGACCGCTGCTCGCTAAGCCACAAAACATCTCATATAGCCTGCAGACGAGTCTAACACACACTGTCTGTCACTAAACTTTGACCCGGAGGCAAGAGATTATGAAGACTAATCTTTCATGGGTTACTCAGTGGCACTGATTAAAAGTGTTTACAGGCAAAAAAAAAACATCAAATATGAGGAGCTGTATTCTTAATAAAAAGTTTATTTACAATTGTCATGATGATTGTGTTTTTTTACCTTACCTGGGACAATATTCCACTCATTTGTTTGTGAATGAGCTGTAATTTCAGCATTGAGCACTAGATGTCTCTCTCAGGTCCAGCTCAGAAGCAGTTGATCAGACTGACATGAGGACTGATGAACCATAAAGGATCTGCCAGCTGTGTTCAATGAATCACAAGCTCATCTAGAAGTGATTAAAAAAATAGGACAGAAATATCAGCCTGTACATCTGTAAAGGCTTATGAGGCAATTCATGGTTCAAGAAATGAAAACAGATCCTAAAGTTACAACAAAAAGAACATTATTTTTATAATATTTCAAAGTCCTCATTCAAACGTCACGTTTAAATTCCACAATGTTTGTCTAAATGTAACGGCAAGCTCAATAATTCAACATAAAGTGATTAAAAGTGGTTCAAATCCACTTCTGCTCATCCACTAAATATTGTACATAAACTCCTAATAAAAAAATGAATGAGAAGAGTTTCAAATGCAACAATAGTGGTCTATAAGGGGCAGCTGTGGCCTAATGGTTAGGGATTTGGACTTGTAATCGAAGGGTTGCATGCTCAATCCCGGCTTAGATCAATCAAAAGCAGGTTTGAGTATGGGTAATCATACTTGATGATACTTCATAAATGTGTGTTACAAAACAGACAAACACAAATAAAACAAAACTGTGTCCTAAACAACTCTTAGTCTCAATATCTATGCAAGAGTGGGGTTTGAACCCGGGTCTCAAAGATTTAAAATTTGATGTGTTAATAGTTGAGCTACTGAAGCTGTGAGCTTCATATATATTATAATGAGTATTTGTTGTTAGTTTTATAAACCTGTAAATGCTGTTTCTAAAAGCTGTCTATAAAAGAGACGTTCAAAACATAGGGTGAAACTGAGACTTAGTGGCTTAGTGGTAAAATATTTGAGCTTTCAACTTGGAGACCCATGTTCAAATCCCACTGATGCAAGTGCTTAACTAAAAACTAATCAATTTTGGTCAAATAAATTAAATCTTTCAACAAAACCCTGTCCAAAACCCCCATAAAGCTGACGGATTCAATAGTTTAGTGGTAAAATCTTTGATCTTTCCTCTTAAGAGTCCCGGTTTCAAATCCCACTATTGCAAATGTTTAACTCTGTAAGGTAAAAATTTTTAGTCATATAAACTAAAGCTTACAACAAAAACCTGTCCAAACTCTTCCTGAGCTCACAGATTCAACGGCCCGATGGTAAAATCTTTGAGTTTTCATCTTGGAGATCCGGGTTCTAATCCCACTATTGCCAGTGTTTGATTCAGAAAACTAAAATTTTTTAGTCAAATAAACAAATTTTTGATCAAAACCAGCTCTAGAAGCACTGCAAGACTCCAGATTCAATGGCTCAGTGTTAAGACCACTGAGCTTTCATCTTGGAGACCCGGGTTCAAATCCCACTATTGCTTTTATAAAATTCCTATACAGCTGATAAAACTGCAAAAAGAACGACTAAAAACATCATTAAGCCTGTGGCTCAGTGGGAGAATACTCAGTTATTGCACTTAACAGTATAGGTTCAAATCCCACAGTTACTATCTTCTTTCTTTCTTATAAACTCAGAATAATGTATCACTAAATTAACTGAAAAAAAAGTTTCAAACTCCAGAGCTTCAGTGGCTCAGGAGATAAAGCACTAGGCTTTCCTCTTGGAGACCCGAGTTCAAACCTCACTATTGCTTTGGTTAAATTGCCATCATTAAACAAAACAAAATGAGCCAAAAAGCAGGTGTCAATGTGAAAGCCAGAATGGCACTACTGGCTATACCCGTTGGTTGCGGACAAGGTTACGGTGAGTCGTGGGTACGAAACCCACCTCAGGTGTGTGGAGTACACCAAAGGAAATACCTGGGGCGGTATGACAGAACAGAGGGCGGAGCAGAAGGCGGAAACCAAAGGCTCACGAGCACACAGTGAAACACGGACCAGATTACAGACATACCTGTGGCGGTAAGGCAAAAACACGGACAATCCTGGGGCAGTAAGACAAAGCAGTGACGGCTCGGACACACCTGGAGCGCTAATACAGTAAAGTAGGCTGAACTGAGAGGCGGGACAAGGAAAGCGAGAGGCGGCACAAGGGGAAAGAGTGGCGGGACAAGGAGAGAGAGGCGGAGCAGAGAGAAGAGAATGCGGAGCCAAAAAAGAAAAAGGTAAAAATTTTTTTTTTTTGAAAAAAAAACTCTTTTTTTTGCAAAAAATTCCTCAAACTACTATCAGCGTGGTGATTTGAACCCTGGTCTGCTGTGGCAGGCTTGGATCTCTAACCGAGAGCTCTGACCACTAGACCACCAGTTTCTCATACTAACAACTGTTCGTTTGTTTTATTTAAAGATACAACTCCTCCACAGGTTTATAAAAAAAAAAAAAGTGAAAATTGGATAAAACATTCATGTTTAAAGTAAAACTACATATTTTCATTTTAAACCTGTTCAATTATTTAATGTAATTACAAATAAAGGGTCTAAAATAATTACAATTAATTGAACGACTTTATTAAAATATTATTATTATAATACTTAAATACTTAAAATTACTTAAAGACATATTCAGAATTTAAAAGTGTAAAACATGACAACTGACGAATTAATCTCACTATAGACTGTTAAAAGTTCTATACTGAATCATGGGAATAAATAGCATTATATAGAAAGTTATATTATTATTTTAGATCTATTTCATTATTTGCATGTCTATTTGATTATTTTCATGCAGTAAAATCCATGTCAAGCATTCAAGGCTATGTATATTACATGATTTTATATCTATATAAATATTTACTTCTATATTTAGTTTTTTTAGTATCATTTATAAGATGATTTACAAGAAGAAGAGAGTACTGCCACAACACAATCAAATGGTAACTAGTTTACAGTGCTTAGTTTAATTTTAGCCAATGCAGTTGCGTTGATGAGGAAAGGTGTACAATATAAACATGTATCATTATATATGTTAAAGTTTAAAACATGAAACTGGACACACAAATCATTAATTTTGGATGAATCATAACCGGAAGCTTAAAAAATAAAGATGTAATGATGCTGTCATGCAGGTGAAAACATGAATTCATTAGACTGCATACAAAAACAAACAGCACTACTGCTTAATATTATTATTCTACATGAAAGACTTTACAGGAATTACCTCAATACAAACGCCATTAACGATTAAATGCAAATTAAGCATTGCTATATAATCTTTTAACGACAGAAGTGTAGAGTTACTTACAGGTGATGGAGTGTCCGGCATTCCTGCACTTCATCCGGGGATAGTTGCGTGTTTTTGCCTGAAGGGCTGAAATGTGTGCTGATAAATGACATTTAAAGGCTCTCACTGACTGTCACCTGCAGGAAATTTACTTTTATATCTTCAAAACGGTCAGAAAGCTTTGTTTTGACTGTGGTCAAGCGTCGTGTTGTTTACAGAGCCAAAGGTGAGTCTCGTGCTGAACGTGAGGTCTCTTGCGCCTCTAGCGGAGCGGAAGAATAACAGCACATTTTCTACAGAACAGACTGAAAATAACTTCCTGTTATCGACTGTCATTAAATATCTAGCTTGAATAGGCCCTCCTGCATATGAGTAAATGTGTTTAGTGAATAACATTTTTTTTTTTGCTTAGTACGTAAATAAATAAATAAACAAACAAATATTCTATCACTCATTGTTTTTGCAGGGTCCCTCTTGTGGTCATCAAGTGTATCGATCTTCAAGCAGAAGTGGCTGTCTGCTTTGCTCTGCTGCAGGTGAGTGTGCACCAATTATTTCTTCTTTATTTCTGAACGAATCTGTCAGTTTTTCGAGCATCTGAATTAATAGATGAACGTAGAAACTATCGGTAAAATATTGGTTCAGTAATGAGCTCTCAGAGGAACTGGGGTAATGGAGGTCGCTAAATGGCCAGTGTTTAGAGAGTCATCTGGACAAACACAGACAAACAACACGAGGCACAAGATCTTCAGCACTCCTTTTGGGTGGTTTGATTATTGTTGGAGTGTTGTGATTGACTTTTTTGTACCCACATAAACATTGTTTTGTTTGGTTTATTTATTTTTCGTTGTTTTGTTTCATTGCTTTCGATTGACTCAAAGCGGCAAAATGTTGTGGCAATAATCTTGACTGGGGCTGATCTGCTAAAATAAATAGAGAGAGAGGGGGGAGAGAGAGAGAGGGAGAGAGAGAAAGAGAGTTGTTGAACACTGTTCTGTCACCAGCATGTGGTGTTTTGAGCACTTCTGTCTGTTTGCAAAGCAGCTTTTCAAGAAGAACATCATTCACACACATTATTATTTCTGTAAATTCTGTTTAACAGATGATATTTAAAAGTTTAATTATGTAAAATGTTATCATTAATTAATTTAGTTTATTTTATTATTCATTTTGTTTTATTGTCTATAAAAATGTAATATAAAAATGCTTAGACTTGAGTTAAAATGTCTATGACGTGTGTTTGTTTTAAAGGTCACCAATGTAAGTATCAGTGTAAGTGTAGCCTATATGCAAGAGTCAGCCATAGTCAAACACAGGTTAGTTGAAGTGAAGTCGTAATGGATAAACTCAAAGACCACAAGAGGGAACTGAAGCTCACCTGCTGTTGATGTTAGTGGAAGATAAGTTAGATAGGAAGTAAGGTAATGTAGATTTTTTGTGCTGGTCCTGACCAGCTTAAACCAGCAACTAAACCTGAACCTTATCAACATATGATTTTTCAGCAGAGGTGATAGATAACATTGTTACATTATTATTTCTCTCTCATAAATATATAATATTTATCACAAATAAATAAATAAAATCACCGCCTGGATGAGATCTCATTGTAACAACAGGCCCGTAGCCAGGCAGTGTTCAAGTGGTTCGAAAGATCCACCCCCCACTGATAAAGGGTCCAGTATTGTAACATACATGAGCTCATTTGTCTTATTTTGACCGCTATGCCATCTTAAATTGTAAAAATAACCCATCAACGAAGGCCTCCACTAAATGCAAACTATTATTTTAACATTAACATCCAGCTGTGCAAGAAAACATATAATATGACAAAAGTGAAGTCATCTTTCACTATCTTTATATTTTATGCACTGCATAGGAGAAGACTTGATCATCCCAGTCAATCTAAATTAAAGAAATCTTTCCAAATAAAGCTGTTCAAATCATCTGCTGAAATTATATCATTATCGCAATATATATATCGCAGCAAAACAAAATATCACCATGTCAAATTTTCCCAATATCATGCAGCCCTAGTTTCTACTGTTGATAGAAATTCACACATAATAATATCTGCAGGTTGTATAATGCCGTTTGTCATAGAAATAAAACGACTACGCTAAAAATAATCAATCATAATTGCAACAATTATCAGAGTAAAAAATGTCATCTATGCCAGCATCTTGTGCATCAAAACAAACATTTTATATTATTTTACTTTGACTGATATTGAGAGCAGATGAATGTATAGTGGGAGATGATGCAAGCGCTAACAGGACATTTTACAATGCTTAGAGGGATAGTTTATCCAAAAATGAAAATGTACTCTACTTACTTTCCCTCAGGCTGTTCCAAACACAAAAGAAGGTATTTTGAGGAAAGTTGGAAACCTGTAACCATCGACTTCCATAGGAGGAAAAACAAATGAAGACGATGATTACAGGTTTTCAGCTTTCTTCAAAATATCTTCTTTTGTGTTTGAAACAAGTGAAGGGTGAGTAAATTGTAGGGCTGGTTTACAGTTTAAACCAAAGAATGACCAGTCTGTCAGATGAAGAAGCGCCGGAGTCAGAGTTTCAAATAAATAAATAAAGTTTACTGAAGATAGTTTGCAGTTTCATCAGCAGAAGCCAGCTTCAACGCTCACAATGAGTTCCTATGCCGCTCTGCTTACAATCACCAATCAATAACAATTATACTCTCACATAACGTCATTAACTGCATCACACATATTGGTGTTCTAACCTGATTGGTTAAAACACAGATAGACTAGGAAAATTTCTAGCAAAATCACTTTAGACATTTTAGATAGTATCAACTAAATAACAATAGAGACAGTTGCTTCCAGTCTTCAGCCCTCAGTTCCACTCGAGGTCTCTGTGACCTCTGACCTAGTTTGGTGGCTCCTAAAAAAGTTACACAGAGACAGGCAAATGCACTGAACATTCTTACATAGAGCAGTGTGTTAACTTATTCATTAGTTCAAATCATTTCAAAGTTAAATGCTCATTAAATAATCATTTTTAATAAAGATAATGAGAAACAGGATGATGCAAAAAGGATCCGAATCCTTCAAAATGATGACAGATTCTTCAGTTTTAGCTGTGGTGTGGGTGATCTAAAACTGTTTTTATTGACTGTGGTGTGATTTATGAAGTTACTCCTGAAATATATGTGTCAGTGTGTGAAGATTTCTCACTTGTGTTTGTGTTGTTCAACATGTCGGTTACCATCATTTTCTTTTTGGAGGGTCACTCCTCTAGAAAGGGAAGAGTGAGAACCAAAACAACTGGGGAAGAGACGGCGGAGCGTTTTTATTTTTTTGCTGGCAAAAGCAGAAGCCCTTCTGGATACAGTTCTGGAGCTCAGGAGGAGACACCACCGTCCTGTTCTCAAACACACCACAGCATTCGCTCATTGTAGAGATGTGGAGCCTGTGCCATGAAGCCAGATTAGTGATTAATCAGGACTGAAGTATAAAGAAGAATTTCTGATACATTATAAGACATTCAGAGTGATTAAAAGTCAAAAAGCAAGATATTTATATACTTTATTAGAAGATTTAGGATCAATATTTAGAGAACTTCAAATCCCCTGATGCTTATTCATCATTTATTTGAGTTGTTTTTATTATTGTATTTATTAATATGTATATTTTTGTATTGTTTTAATTATTAATGTGAAAGGACAGACTGTGATTGTAAATTGATTGTTATTTCAGTCTTTTGGGTAATTTAACAGTATTAATGCCTTTCTGTTATTGTTCAAGCACTCTTATTGAATAAAAAATCAGGGTTGCAGTTAAACTCAGGAGAGCGGCTCAGCAGGATCAGGGAATTGGAGTATTTTACTAATAAACTGAAAGTGAAACCCTGTTCAGATGATCAAGAAAAGGTGGAACTGTTGTTGGGAACTTTTCCTGATAAACACATGAGTGCTGTGGTCCAAGATCTCTCCTGAGCAGTAAATGATTTTCCCAATATTTGTTATTTTTTTCTTTTACTTCATCTAATTATTTCGGTATTTTAATGTAATTATGAAGTACTTGGGAACAGCCACAAGATGGTGCCAGAAATTTTTTTTTAATAGCAGAGTGTATATTGCAAAATATTCATAGTGATGAGGGTTTAGTTAAAGAGCCTTTGAGTACAAAGCTTTAAATATTAGTCTAACAATTTAAACTAAATAAAAAAACTAGTTTCATTCTATGTGTATTGTGTGTATGCATTTGTACACTTTACATTCACTTTGACCAATTTGGTAAAATATCAATTTGCTTTCTAAAACTTAAATCATCAAATGTATTGCAAAGTATTTATTCTGTCTCATCAACAAGAAGCAATGTGGAGAAAAAGGATGTGAACAACAGTGCCTAAAAGATAAGATGGGGATGGGGATGTGGGATCCTAAAATTGGAGTGTGTAAAGTTAGAATGTGCGCATGTTTACCAGCATTTCATGAAGAAATGTACACACAGAACTACAAAAATATGACTTTTTATTTTCCAGAACAAAGGCTTTGTGAATTATTATGGTCCTCAGCGGTTTGGAAGTGGATCGTGTGTCCAAGCAGATCAAGTAGGGCTTGCGCTGTTGAAGGAGAATATGGTAATAGAGTCATTTCCCTTGATCAGTTATATGTGATGCTCCGGCTTTTGTTAGAAACACTGTGTTTGAGCAGGAGGCTTCAGTTAAGCTGTTCTTCACCCCAGAGGATGACGATGACCTCCAGAACAAGGCTAAACGTCATTTTCTTCACACAGGTGAGGGCTGGGATTTCTGATAGCTAAAATAGTTGTAGTTCAGCCACAGATGTATATTTGATCATCAAACCTTTATTTATAAAGCACAATTAAACACAACTGATGTTGAGCAATGTGCTGTACAAAATAGATGAACATTAAGCTAAAACATATTATTGGTGATTTTTCAACACCTGCTGATCATTGTTGCTTAATATATTTCAGTTTCAGTGCATCCAAGAACTACTAACTGTTCTCTTTGTTCAGGGAATGCCAAGGAGAGAGTGGCACTGATGCCAGCGTATAAAGCCAGAGAGCGGCTCATGCTGCAGGCGCTCCACCAGTACGGCAGTGGACAGGAGGGTTGCACCTGTGGTTGGCTCAGTTTACCCCACAGCATGAGGGTCTTCTACCTTCACTCCTACTGCAGCAGAGTGTGGAACCAAGCAGCAAAAATTAGGCTTTAAGCCTGTTCAGGGCGATCTGGTTTGGGCTGAGTCTGTAAAAGGGCTCAAAGATGCCACAGAGGAGCTCAGCGCTCCACGGGTTAGGACCTTGATTTAGTTACTGCTAAATAATAGCCAGAAACAGCTTGTGACTGTTTGTGTTTTGTTTGAATTGGGTAAAATAAATCATAGGAATTATATCATTTTTAAAATAAACACACACTATATATAGTGTAAATTTAAGGCTAATAATATCCTAACATTTACCCCAAAATACAATTTTAAGAAACATTTTTATCATTTGAGTCTACTTTGTAAAGAAGTATTAAAAAAAGAATATATAAATTAAACATGCATAAATCTCTTTCAAATGTTTTATTAAAGAAGAGCGGGTGTACATAAATGCATGTATGTAGTATGTTTGTACATTTGTTTTATTATTTCTTGCCCTTATTTGTGGTATTTCTATTCATTTTGATTCATTTTCAGTGCTGTAGATCCATGTTGTGACTTCAGATGAGGAGAAGAATGAGGTTTTCTCATTAGACCAGGTACTGTTTCAGATGTCTTTATTTGCTCTGTATGTCTACAGTAACTCTTACCCATCAGTCTCTTACTGTGTCTCTGTGGTTTTTCATCCAGGTGATTCTTCCTATGCCAGGAAATAGTGTCAAGTATCCAGAAAACCTTTTGGGTCAATGGTATCAAGACTGATTGGCTCAAGACGGTTTAGAGTGCTGCCGATTCAGAGTGACTCCCCTTAAACTCAACGTTCCTGGATGTTATCGACCGCTGCTCGCTAAGCCACAAAACATCTCATATAGCCTGCAGACGAGTCTAACACACACTGTCTGTCACTAAACTTTGACCCGGAGGCAAGAGATTATGAAGACTAATCTTTCATGGGTTACTCAGTGGCACTGATTAAAAGTGTTTACAGGCAAAAAAAAAAAACATCAAATATGAGGAGCTGTATTCTTAATAAAAAGTTTATTTACAATTGTCATGATGATTGTGTTTTTTTACCTTACCTGGGACAATATTCCACTCATTTGTTTGTGAATGAGCTGTAATTTCAGCATTGAGCACTAGATGTCTCTCTCAGGTCCAGCTCAGAAGCAGTTGATCAGACTGACATGAGGACTGATGAACCATAAAGGATCTGCCAGCTGTGTTCAATGAATCACAAGCTCATCTAGAAGTGATTAAAAAAATAGGACAGAAATATCAGCCTGTACATCTGTAAAGGCTTATGAGGCAATTCATGGTTCAAGAAATGAAAACAGATCCTAAAGTTACAACAAAAAGAACATTATTTTTATAATATTTCAAAGTCCTCACTCAAACGTCACGTTTAAATTCCACAATGTTTGTCTAAATGTAACGGCAAGCTCAATAATTCAACATAAAGTGATTAAAAGTGGTTCAAATCCACTTCTGCTCATCCACTAAATATTGTACATAAACTCCTAATAAAAAAATGAATGAGAAGAGTTTCAAATGCAACAATAGTGGTCTATAAGGGGCAGCTGTGGCCTAATGGTTAGGGATTTGGACTTGTAATCGAAGGGTTGCATGCTCAATCCCGGCTTAGATCAATCAAAAGCAGGTTTGAGTATGGGTAATCATACTTGATGATACTTCATAAATGTGTGTTATAAAACAGACAAACACAAATAAAACAAAACTGTGTCCTAAACAACTCTTAGTCTCAATATCTATGCAAGAGTGGGGTTTGAACCCGGGTCTCAAAGATTTAAAATTTGATGTGTTAATAGTTGAGCTACTGAAGCTGTGAGCTTCATATATATTATAATGAGCATTTGTTGTTAGTTTTATAAACCTGTAAATGCTGTTTCTAAAAGCTGTCTATAAAAGAGACGTTCAAAACATAGGGTGAAACTGAGACTTAGTGGCTTAGTGGTAAAATCTTTGAGCTTTCAACTTGGAGACCCATGTTCAAATCCCACTGATGCAAGTGCTTAACTAAAAACTAATCAATTTTGGTCAAATAAATTAAATCTTTCAACAAAACCCTGTCCAAAACCCCCATAAAGCTGACGGATTCAATAGTTTAGTGGTAAAATCTTAGATCTTTCCTCTTAAGAGTCCCGGTTTCAAATCCCACTATTGCAAATGTTTAACTCTGTAAGGTAAAAATTTTTAGTCATATAAACTAAAGCTTACAACAAAAACCTGTCCAAACTCTTCCTGAGCTCACAGATTCAACGGCCCGATGGTAAAATCTTTGAGTTTTCATCTTGGAGATCCGGGTTCTAATCCCACTATTGCCAGTGTTTGATTCAGAAAACTAAAATTTTTTAGTCAAATAAACAAATTTTTGATCAAAACCAGCTCTAGAAGCACTGCAAGACTCCAGATTCAATGGCTCAGTGTTAAGACCACTGAGCTTTCATCTTGGAGACCCGGGTTCAAATCCCACTATTGCTTTTATAAAATTCCTATACAGCTGATAAAACTGCAAAAAGAACGACTAAAAACATCACTAAGCCTGTGGCTCAGTGGGAGAATACTCAGTTATTGCACTTAACAGTATGGGTTCAAATCCCACAGTTACTATCTTCTTTCTTTCTTATAAACTCAGAATAATGTATCACTAAATTAACTGAAAAAGAAGTTTCAAACTCCAGAGCTTCAGTGGCTCAGGAGATAAAGCACTAGGCTTTCCTCTTGGAGACCCGAGTTCAAACCTCACTATTACTTTGGTTAAATTGCCATCATTAAACAAAACAAAATGAGCCAAAAAGCAGGTGTCAATGTGACAGCCAGAATGGCACTACTGGCTATACCCGTTGGTTGCGGACAAGGTTACGGTGAGTCGTGGGTACGAAACCCACCTCAGGTGTGTGGAGTACACCAAAGGAAATACCTGGGGCGGTATGACAGAACAGAGGGCGGAGCAGAAGGCGGAAACCAAAGGCTCACGAGCACACAGTGAAACACGGACCAGATTACAGACATACCTGTGGCGGTAAGGCAAAAATACGGACAATCCTGGGGCAGTAAGACAAAGCAGTGACGGCTCGGACACACCTGGAGCGGTAATACAGTAAAGTAGGCTGAACTGAGCGGCGGGGCAAGGAAAGAGTGGCGGGGCAAGGAAAGAGTGGCGGGGCAAGGAGAGAGTGGCGGGGCAAGGAGAGAGAGGCGGAGCAGAGAGAAGAGAATGCGGAGCCAAAAAAGAAAAAGGTAAAAATTTTTTTTTTTTTGAAAAAAACTCTTTTTTTTGCAAAAAATTCCTCAAACTACTATCAGCGTGGTGATTTGAACCCTGGTCTGCTGTGGCAGGCTTGGATCTCTAACCGAGAGCTCTGACCACTAGACCACTAGTTTCTCATACTAACAACTGTTCGTTTGTTTTATTTAAAGATACAACTCCTCCACAGGTTTATAAAAAAAAAAAAAGGGAAAATTGGATAAAACATTCATGTTTAAAGTAAAACTACATATTTTCATTATAAACCTGTTCAATTATTTAATGTAATTACAAATAAAGGGTCTAAAATAATTACAATTAATTGAACGACTTTATTAAAATATTATTATTATAATACTTAAATACTTAAAATTACTTAAAGACATATTCAGAATTTAAAAGTGTAAAACATGACAACTGACGAATTAATCTCACTATAGACTGTTAAAAGTTCTATACTGAATCATGGGAATAAATAGCATTATATAGAAAGTTATATTATTATTTTAGATCTATTTCATTATTTGCATGTCTATTTGATTATTTTCATGCAGTAAAATCCATGTCAAGCATTCAAGGCTATGTATATTACATGATTTTATATCTATATAAATATTTACTTCTATATTTAGTTTTTTTAGTATCATTTATAAGATGATTTACAAGAAGAAGAGAGTACTGCCACAACACAATCAAATGGTAACTAGTTTACAGTGCTTAGTTTAATTTTAGCCAATGCAGTTGCGTTGATGAGGAAAAGTGTACAATATAAACATGTATCATTATATATGTTAAAGTTTAAAACATGAAACTGGACACACAAATCATTAATTCTGGATGAATCATAACCGGAAGCTTAAAAAATAAAGATGTAATGATGCTGTCATGCAGGTGAAAACATGAATTCATTAGACTGCATACAAAAACAAACAGCACTACTGCTTAATATTATTATTCTACATGAAAGACTTTACAGGAATTACCTCAATACAAACGCCATTAACGATTAAATGCAAATTAAGCATTGCTATATAATCTTTTAACGACAGAAGTGTAGAGTTACTTACAGGTGATGGAGTGTCCAGCATTCCTGCACTTCATCCGGGGATAGTCGCGTGTTTTTGCCTGAAGGGCTGAAATGTGTGCTGATAAATGACATTTAAAGGCTCTCACTGACTGTCACCTGCAGTAAATTTACTTTTATATCTTCAAAACGGTCAGAAAGCTTTGTTTTGACTGTGGTCAAGCGTCGTGTTGTTTACAGAGCCAAAGGTGAGTCTCGTGCTGAACGTGAGGTCTCTTGCGCCTCTAGCGGAGCGGAAGAATAACAGCACATTTTCTACAGAACAGACTGAAAATAACTTCCTGTTATCGACTGTCATTAAATATCTAGCTTGAATAGGCCCTCCTGCATATGAGTAAATGTGTTTAGTGAATAACATTTTTTTTTTGCTTAGTACGTAAATAAATAAATAAACAAACAAATATTCTATCACTCATTGTTTTTGCAGGGTCCCTCTTGTGGTCATCAAGTGTATCGATCTTCAAGCAGAAGTGGTTGTCTGCTTTGCTCTGCTGCAGGTGAGTGTGCACCAATTATTTCTTCTTTATTTCTGAACGAATCTGTCAGTTTTTCGAGCATCTGAATTAATAGATGAACGTAGAAACTATCGGTAAAATATTGGTTCAGTAATGAGCTCTCAGAGGAACTGGGGTAACGGAGGTCGCTAAATGGCCAGTGTTTAGAGAGTCATCTGGACAAACACAAACAAACAACACGAGACACAAGATCTTCAGCACTCCTTTTGGGTGGTTTGATTATTGTTGGAGTGTTGTGATTGACTTTTTTGTACCCACATAAACATTGTTTTGTTTGGTTTATTTATTTTTCGTTGTTTTGTTTCATTGCTTTCGATTGACTCAAAGCGGCAAAATGTTGTGGCAATAATCTTGACTGGGGCTCATCTGCTAAAATAAATAGAGAGGGGGGGGGGGGGAGAGATAGAGAGGGAGAGAGAGAAAGAGAGTTGTTGAACACTGTTCTGTCACCAGCATGTGGTGTTTTGAGCACTTCTGTCTGTTTGCAAAGCAGCTTTTCAAGAAGAACATCATTCACACACATTATTATTTCTGTAAATTCTGTTTAACAGATGATATTTAAAAGTTTAATTATGTAAAATGTTGTCATTAATTAATTTAGTTTATTTTATTATTCATTTTGTTTTATTGTCTATAAAAATGTAATATAAAAATGCTTAGACTTGAGTTAAAATGTCTATGACGTGTGTTTGTTTTAAAGGCCACCAATGTAAGTATCAGTGTAAGTGTAGTCTATATGCAAGAGTCAGCCATAGTCAAACACAGGTTAGTTGAAGTGAAGTCGTAATGGATAAACTCAAAGACCACAAGAGGGAACTGAAGCTCACCTGCTGTTGATGTTAGTGGAAGATAAGTTAGATAGGAAGTAAGGTAATGTAGATTTTTTGTGCTGGTCCTGACCAGCTTAAACCAGCAACTAAACCTGAACCTTATCAACATATGATTTTTCAGCAGAGGTGATAGATAACATTGTTACATTATTTTTCTCTCTCATAAATATATAATATTTATCACAAATAAATAAATAAAATCACCGTCTGGATGAGATCTCATTGTAACAACAGGCCCGTAGCCAGGCAGTGTTCAAGTGGTTCGAAAGATCCACCCCCCACTGATAAAGGGTCCAGTATTGTAACATACATAAGCTCATTTGTCTTATTTCGACCGCTATGCCATCTTAAATTGTAAAAATAACCCATCAACGAAGGCCTCCACTAAATGCAAACTATTATTTTAACATTAACATCCAGCTGTGCAAGAAAACATATAATATGACAAAAGTGAAGTCATCTTTCACTATCTTTATATTTTATGCACTGCATAGGAGAAGACTTGATCATCCCAGTCAATCTAAATTAAAGAAATCTTTCCAAATAAAGCTGTTCAAATCATCTGCTGAAATTATATCATTATCGCAATATATATATCGCAGCAAAACAAAATATCACCATGTCAAATTTTCCCAATATCATGCAGCCCTAGTTTCTACTGTTGATAGAAATTCACACATAATAATATCTGCAGGTTGTATAATGCCGTTTGTCATAGAAATAAAACGACTACGCTAAAAATAATCAATCATAATTGCAACAATTATCTGAGTAAAAAATGTCATCTATGCCAGCATCTTGTGCATCAAAACAAACATTTTATATTGTTATTTTACTTTGACTGATATTGAGAGCAGATGAATGTATAGTGGGAGATGATGCAAGCGCTAACAGGACATTTTACAATGCTTAGAGGGATAGTTTATCCAAAAATGAAAATGTACTCTACTTACTTTCCCTCAGGCTGTTCCAAACACAAAAGAAGGTATTTTGAGGAAAGTTGGAAACCTGTAACCATCGACTTCCATAGGAGGAAAAACAAATGAAGACGATGATTACAGGTTTTCAGCTTTCTTCAAAATATCTTCTTTTGTGTTTGAAACAAGTGAAGGGTGAGTAAATTGTAGGGCTGGTTTACAGTTTAAACCAAAGAATGACCAGTCTGTCAGATGAAGAAGCGCCGGAGTCAGAGTTTCAAATAAATAAATAAAGTTTACTGAAGATAGTTTGCAGTTTCATCAGCAGAAGCCAGCTTCAACGCTCACAATGAGTTCCTATGCCGCTCTGCTTACAATCACCAATCAATAACAATTATACTCTCACATAACGTCATTAACTGCATCACACATATTGGTGTTCTAACCTGATTGGTTAAAGCACAGATAGACTAGGAAAATTTCCACGTGGGGTTCGTGCGTACAATTCTGAACAATATCTTAAGCATAAACGTCTGACATACACTAGACTGTTTAGAGCTGACTCCAGACCTGTGAAACGGATCCACATTCAAATAGAACACACACACTTAAAGCGTAATCTGTTTCTAACCCAAGGCTGAGTGTTTTCTCAGCCGTCTGTATCAAAACACACCACAGCATTCACTCATTGTAGAGATGTGGAGCCTGTGCCATGAGCCAGATTAGTGATTAATCAGGACTGAAGTATAAAGAAGAATTTCTGATGCATTATAAGACATTCAGAGTGATTAAAAGTAAAAAAAGCAAGATATTTATATTACTTTATAGAAGATTTAGGATCAATATTTAGAGAACTTCAAGTCCCCTGATGCTTATTCATCATTTATTTCAGTTGTTTTTATTATTGTATTTATTAATATGTATATTTTTGTATTGTTATTATTATTAATGTGAAAGGACAGACTGTGATTGTAAATTGATTGTTATTTCAGTCTTTTGGGTAATTTAAAAGTAATAATGCCTTTCTGTTATTGTTCAAGCACTCTTATTGAATAAAAAATCAGGGTTGCAGCTAAACTCAGGAGAGCGGCTCAGCAGGATCAGGGAATTGGAGTATTTTACTAATAAACTGAAAGTGAAACCCTGTTCAGATGATCAAGAAAAGGTTGGGAACTTTTCCTGATAAACACATGAGTGCTGTGGTCCAAGATCTCTCCTGAGCGGTAAAGGATTTTCCCAATATTTGTTATTTTTTTCTTTTACTTCATCTAATTATTTCGGTATTTTAATGTGATTATGAAGTACTTGGGAAGAGCCACAAGATGGTGCCAGAAATTTTTTTTTTTTTAATTGCAGAGTGTCTGGAGGTTCAGCTTAAGCGTTCTTCACCCCAGAGGATGACGATGCCTCCAGAACAAGGCTAACGTCATTTTTCTTCACACAGGTGAGGGATGGGATTCTGATAGCTAAAATAGTTATAGTTCAGCCACAGATGTATATTGATCATCAACCTTTATTTATAAAGCACAATTAAACACAACTGATGATTGAGGCAATGTGCTGTACAAAATAGATGAACATAAGCTAAACCATATATTGGTGATTTTTCAACACCTGCTGATCATTGTTGCTTAATATATTTCAGTTTCAGTGCATCCAAGAACTACTAACTGTTCTCTTTGTTCAGGAAATGCCAAAGAGAGCTTGGCACTGATTAGTTACTGCTAAATAATAGCCAGGAATGGTTTGTGTTTTGTTTGAATTGGGTAAAATAAATCATAGAAATGATATAATTTTTTTAAATAAACACACACTATATTCAGTGTAAATTTAAGGCTAATAATATCCTAACATTTATCCTGAAATACAATTTTAAGAAACATTTGTTTATTCATTTGAGTCTACTTTGTAAAGAAGTATTAAAAAAATGAATATATAAATTAAACATGCATAAATCTCTTTCAAATATTTTATTAAAGAAGAGTGGGTGTACATAAATGCATGTATGTAGTATGTTTGTACATTTGTATTATTATTTCTTGTCCTTATTTGTGGCATTTCTATTCATTTTGATTCGTTTTCTGTGCTGTAGATCCATGTTGTGACTTCAGATGAGGAGAAGAATGAGGTTTTCTCATTAGACCAGGTACTGTTTCAGATGTCTTTATTTGCTCTGTATGTCTACAGTAACTCTTACCCATCAGTCTCTTACTGTGTCTCTGTGGTTTTTCATCCAGGTGATTCTTCCTATGCCAGGAAATAGTGTCAAGTATCCAGAAAACCTTTTGGGTCAATGGTATCAAGACCGATTGGCTCAGGACGGTTAAGAGTGCTGCCGATTCAGAGTGACTCCCCTTAAACTCAACGTTCCTGGATGTTATCGACCGCTGCTCGCTAAGCCACAGAACATCACATATAGCCTGCAGACGAGTCCATCAGACGAGTCTAACACACACTGTCACTAAACTTTGACCTGGAGGCGTCCTGCTACGCTACTGTGTGTCTCGGAGAGATTATGAAGAATAATCTTTCATAGGTTACTCAATGGCACTGATTAAAAGTGTTTACAGACTAAAAAACATCAAATATGAGGAGCTGTATTCTTAATAAAAAGTTTATTTACAATTGTCATGATGATTGTGTTTTTTACCTTACCTGGGACAATATTCCACTCATTTGTTTGTGAATGAGCTGTAATTTCAGCATTGAGCACTAGATGTCTCTCTCAGGTCCAGCTCAGAAGCAGTTGATCAGACTGACATGAGGACTGATGAACCATAAAGGATCTGCCAGCTGTGTTCAATGAATCACAAGCTCATCTAGAAGTGATTAAAAAAATAGGAGAGAAATATCAGCCTGTACATCTGTAAAGGCTTATGAGGCAATGCATGGTTCAAGAAATGAAAACAGATCCTAAAGTTACAACAAAAAGAACATTATTTTTATAATATTTCAAAGTCCTCATTCAAACGTCACGTTTAAATTTCACAATGTTTGTCTAAATGTAACGTCAAGCTCAATAATTCAACATAAAGTGATTAAAAGTGGTTCAAATCCACTTCTGCTCATCCACTAAATATTGTACATAAACTCCTAATAAAAAAATGAATGAGAAGAGTTTCAAATGCAACAATAGTGGTCTATAAGGGGCAGCTGTGGCCTAATGGTTAGGGATTTGGACTTGTAATTGAAGGGTTGCATGCTCAATCCTGGCAGGGCTTGGATAAATCAAAAGCAGGTTTCGAGTATGACTAATCATACTTGACAGTCCGCCACTTCCTATGTGTGTTATAAAACAGACAAACACAAATGAAACAAAACTGTGTCCTAAACAAATCTCAGACTCAATACCTCTGCAAGAGTGGGTTTTGAACCCGGGTCTCAAAGATTTAAAACTTGATGGTTTAATAGTTGAGCTACTGAAGCTGTGAGACCAAAAACTCTTCTGAATGAGCATTTGTTGTTAGATTTAGAAAATAAATACTGTTTCTAAAAGCTGTCTATAAAAGAGACGTTCAAAATAAAGGGCGAAACTGAGACTCAGTGGCTCAGTGGTAAAATCTTTGAGCTTTCAACTTGGAGACCCAAGTTCAAATCCCACTAATGCAATTGTTTAACCCAACAAACTAAAAAAATAATAATTAATCATATAAATTAAACCTTTTAACCAAACCCTGTCCAAAACAACATCAAGCCCTTATATTCAATGGCCCAGTGGTAAAATCTTCAAACTTTCATCTTGGAGACCCATGTTCAAACCCCACTGATGCAAGCACTTTTGCTAAAAACTAAACAGTATTGGTCAAACAAATTGAAGCTTTCAACATAACCCTGACCAAAACCACATAAAGCCAAAAGATTCAATAGTTTAGTGGTAAAATCTTTGACATTTCTTCATAGAGACCTGTGTTCAAATCTCACTATTGCAGGTATATAATTCTATAAACTAAACATTTTTGGCCTTACAAACTACATTTTTAACAAAACCCTGTTCAAAACAGCTGTTTCCCCCAGCTTCAATGGCCTAGTGGTAAAATCTTTGCTCTTTTATCCTGGAGATCCGGGTTCAAATCCCACTTTTGCAAATGTATAACTCTAAACTAAAATTTCGTCATATAAACTAAAGCTTTTATCAAAACCCTGTCCAAAAGCTTTCTACTTTAAAAATTCAATGGCCCAGTGGTAAGACCTTTAAGCTTTCATCTTGGAGACCCGGGTTCAAATCCCACTATTGCTTTTATAAAATTCCTATACAGCTGATAAAACTGCAAAAAGAAAAACTAAACTCATCACTAAGCTTGTGGCTCAGTGGGAGAATACTCCGTTACTATACTTAAACGTATGGGTACGAATCCCACAAATGCTACGATTTTTTTAATCCAAACTCAGCATAAAGTATAGCTAGATATACTCAAAAACAGGTCTCAAACACCTGAGCTTCAGTGGCTCAGGAGATAAAGCATTAGGCTTTCGTCTTGAAGACCCGAGTTCAAACCTCACTATTGCTTTAGTTAAATTGCCATCATTAAACAAAACAAAATGAGCCAAAAAGCAAGTGTCATTGTGAAAGCCAGAATGGCACTACTGGCTAAACCCGTTGGTTGCGGACAAGGTTACGGAGAATCGTGGGTACGGAATCCACCTAAGGTGTGCGGAGTACACCAAAGAAAATACCTGGGGCGGTATAACAGGACAGGGCGGAACAGAGGGCGGAGACACAAGCACACTGTGAAACACGGACCAGATCACTAACATACCTGAGGCGGTAAGACAACTGAGCAGTAAAGGCACATACAAACCTGAGGCGGTAAGACAACAGAGCGGTGATGGCACAGACAAACCTGGGGCAGTGAGAGGCTGAGCAGAGACAGACACCGGCGGAGCAGAGAGAAGCGGAGCAGAGAGAGGCGGAGCAGAGAGAGGCGGAGCAGGAAGAGGTGGAGCAGAGAGGGGCGGAGCAGAAAGATGAGGAGGTGGAGCTGAAAGAGAAAAAAAAAAAGTTTTTTTTTGAAAAAAAAACCCATTTTTTGGCAAAAATTCCTCAAACTACTATCAGCGTGGTGATTTGAACCCTGGTCTGCTGCGACAGGCTTGGATCTCCAACCGGGAGCTCTGACCGCTGGACCACCCGTTTCTCATACTAACAACTGTTCGTTTGTTTTATTTAAAGATACAACTCCTCCACAGGTTTATATAAAAAAAAAAATATTTAATTCGATAAAAAATAAAAGTTTTGGCAAAAAAAAAAAAGTAAAACTACATATTTTCATTTTAAACCTATTTAATTATTTAATGTAATTACAAATAAATGGTCTAAAATAATTAAAATTAAAGTCATTCAATTAATTGTAAGTATTTAAGCATTAAGTATTATAATAATAATATTCTAATTATTTAAAGACATATTCAGAATTTAAAACTGTAAAATATGATTACTGACATCATATTTGCTACAATGAAATGCTACAGTTGTAAACAAGAGCAGAAGAGTATGTAATGGTCCAAAAATTATTTTGGCTGAATCGTTTTTTTGTTTTTTTTGCTCACATGTAGCCCATGATATTAATAAAAAATGCATTACAGGCCACGCAATTATAAGAATATCGTTATATCTTCATTAATAATGGTGTAGAAAAGATGAATATGTGCTGCAGGTAAATAATTTTGGACACCTCATGGACAGCTACTGATAGGTACTGTTCACCACCATATCTTTACAAGCCTGAATGACAAGGAAATCAGTGGAGAAAAAATATCCACAGTGCAAAAAAATAAATAAAATAACTTGATACAAAATATTTTTCCATGTTCCAATAAGAATGACATGAGATTGAGAAAGTTATGATTGCTTTTTTTGTGTGAACCATCCTACAACACACATTCATCGAGTCTTTAGGCTTTTTAATAACAAAGAAAAAATAACAGAAAATTACAGACAAATTACCTTAGCATGATGAGCAGATGAGCATAATTACAGCGACTGTCTGTCCATGTGTCCAAACACAAACTCTGCAAGGGAAAAAAAACATTATTTCACTATATATTTGAAGTTATGTATTTATTAAAGGAGAAATACATACATAAATAAATAAAATTAAGAATTTCTATTTGTATATTTTTTATATTGCATATCAGCACTATTACATTTAAAGTTATATTATTATTATTTTAGATCCATTTCATTACTTGCGTGCCTATTTTGTTATTTTCAAGCAGTGAAATACATTTACATTTAGTCATTTAGCAGACGCTTTTATCCAAAGTGACTTACAAATGAGGACAAGGAAGCAATTTACAAAACTATAAGAGCAGTAGTGAACAAGTGCTATAGACAAGTTTCAGGTGTGTCAAGCATTAAAGGCTCTATGTATTACATGATTTTTTTTTTTATCTATTCAAATATTTTTTTCTATATTATGTTTCTTTTAGTACCATTCACAACATGGTTTACAAGAAGAAGATAATATTGCCACATAACACAATCAAATGGTAACTAGTTTACAGTGCTTGGTTTAATTTTAACCAATGCAGTTGCGTTGATGAGAAAATTTGTACAATTTAAACATGTTTCAGTATATATTAAAGTTTATAACATGAAACTGGATATACAAATCAATAATTCTGTATGAATAATAACCAGAAGCTTAAAAAATAAAGATGTCATGATGGTATCATGCAGGTGAAAACATGAATTCATTAGACTGCATGCAAAAACAAACAGCACTACTGCTTAATATTATTATTCTACATGATAAACTTTACAGGAATTACCTCAATACAAACGTCATTAACGATTAAATGCAAATTAAGCATTGCTATATAATCTTTTAACGACAGAAGTGTAGAGTTACTTACAGGTGATGGAGTGTCCGGCATTCCTGCACTTTATCCGGGGATAGTTGCGTGTTTTTGCCTGAAGGGCTGAAATGTGTGCTGTTAAGTGACATTTAAAGGCTCTCACTGACCGTCACCAGCAGGAAATTTACTTTTATATCTTTAAAACGGTCAGAAAGCTTTGTTTTGACTGTGGTCAAGCGTCGTGTTAATTTCAGAGCCAAAGGTGAGTCTCGTGCTGAACGTGAGGTCTCTTGCGCCTCTAGCGGAGCGGAAGAAGAACTGCACACTTTCTACAGAACAGACGGAAAATGACTTCCAGTTATCGACTGTCATTAAATATCTAGCTTGAATAGGCCCTCCTGCATATGACTGAATGTGTTTAGTGATTAACATTTTTTTCTAAGTAAGTAAATAAACAAACAAACATTCTCTCACGCATTGTATCTGCAGGGTCCCTCTTGTGGTCATCAAGTGTATCGATCTTCAAGCAGAAGTGGCTGTCTGCTTTGCTCTGCTGCAGGTGAGTGTGCACCAATTATTTCTTCTTTATTTACTGAACGAATCTGTCAGCTTTTTGAGCGTCTGAATTATTAGATGAACGTAGAAACTATCTGTAAAATATTGGTTCAGTAATCAAGCTCCCAGAGGAACTGGGGTAAGACAGGTCGCTAAATGGCCAGTGTTTAGAGAGTCATGTGGACAAACACAGACAAACAACACGAGACACAAGATCTTCAACACTCCTTTTGGGTGGTATGATTATTGTTGGAGTGTTGTGATTGACTTTTTTGCACCCACATAAACATTGTTTTGTTTGATTTTTAATGTTTTTCCTCACGTCAAATGACATGACTCCGCGAAATGAAGGTAAATAAATACATTTATTCATTGCTTTCGATTGACTTAAAGCGGCAATACGCTGTACCAATAATGAGAGAGAGAGAGAGAGAGAGAGAGAGAGAGAGAGAGAGAGAGAGAGAGAGAGGTGTTGAACACTGTTCTGTCACCAGCATGTGGTGTTTTGAGCACTTCTGTCTGTTTGCAAAGCAGCTTTTCAAGAACATCATTCACACACATTATTTCTGTAAATTCTGTTTAACAGATGAAATTTAAAAGTTTAATAATGTAAGATGTTATTTTTTTCCAAATAATTTAGTTTATTTTATTATTCAATTGTTTTAGTGTCTATAAAATGTAATATAAAAACGCTTAGCCTTGAGTTAAAATGTCTATGACGTGAGTTTTAAAGGCCACCAATGTAAGTATCAGTATAAGTGTATATGCTAGGAATGTCACAGCCATGGTCAAACACAGGTTAGTTGAAGAGAAGTTGTAATGGATAAACTCAATGACCACAAGAGGGAACTGAAGCTCACCTACTGTCAATGTTAGTGGAAGATAAGTCAGAATGGAAGGAAGGTAGGTTTTACCTGGTCATAGTCATGTGCTGGTCCTAACCAGCAACAAAACCTAAACCTTATCAACATATTATTTTTTCAGCAGGGGTGATAGATAACATTGTTACATTATTATTATTTTTTTTACAAATATCTAATATTTATCACAAAAAATAAAAATAAAATCACCATCTGAATGAGATCCCATTGTAATGACAGGCCCGTAGCCAGGAGGTGTTTGGGTGGTTCGAAAAAACCCACCCTCCACTAATAAAAGGTTCAATACTCAATATAAGAGAGGTACAAAAGAGGGAAAATACAAGCTACATTAGCTGTAGAAAGAAAAAAGTCCAACAAAGCAAAGAAATGGGTAAGTAAATTACAACTGTATAAAAGTGTATGAAAATAAATCACTTAAGAGCATTACAAGAAAGCTATCTAAGTCAAACCAGAGTCAACAGACAACAGTTCTTCATATAGAACCAAGAATCTGACAGTTTTTGTTGTTGCACATACAAAAAGATTTGAGCATTGAGTCAACTTCAATCGAAAAGTAGTGATTGCAGCCATGCATTTTTGTTTATGTTAAAAAAAAAAAAAAATCCAAACAAGATAAAAACGTTGAAGATAAATTCTTTAGATTTATGTCAAGATTCTGAGTAATAACAAATAATATCTTTTAAACGAAAGATTGTGTAAAGGTAGGAGGGGTGTTTGAATAATGATATAGGTCGAACCAAAATCTCTGAACAAATTCACACATTCAGAATAAATATATTAAAGTTTCATCATCCTTACTACAATATGTACAGTTACTCAGAATATCAACATATTTGGAAACCCCATACATGAGCTCATTTGTCTTTTTTGACTGCTGTGACATCATATATTGTGAAAATAACCCATCAAAGGCCTCTATTAAATGCAAACAATTATTTTTCATAAGTCCAACATCGAGTTGTGCAGGAGAATATTTTATTCTGAATCTTGGACCTTATTCTAGAAAGAAAAAAAACAATAGAAAAGTTTGAAGCTCCACAAGCGGCCCATATTAAAGTTCATTTTTAGGCTATTTAGGCTAGGTTATCCATGCACTTTCAAAATGTAATTTTGCTTACAAAAACTCCTTTTTTTTCTAATGATATATGATGTAACAAATTAGTATTTAAATTTTTTTTTTCATATTTCATTATTTTATATATTTAGCAAATGTTTTTGGTACCTAAAAACGTGTGGTTATGATGACAATCCGACAAGCTAATCCAGCTAAAAATAGTTCTTAAAATGTCTCTAAAATGCAGTATTTAAATCTCATAATTAAGTAGAACATAAGGCGAATAACTGCAAAATGTCCACTTTTTGAGAAAAAAAGAACCAACCTTTTAACCAGGCTGGCTATGGGCCTGAATGATGGTGATGTATTTCAGATCATGCTGGATCACTGTTTTATTGGTCACGATCACACAATAACAAGCCACTATTTATTCAGCAATCAATTATAAATCTCTATTGTACGAGTCTGTGTTTCTATGGGAAAATTTAAATGTTGATAGTTAGTGTACATGAACAAGAACACTTTGTTAATTCGAGAATTGTGTGAGAGAACCGCAGTCTCAGTTCCCATTGAGAAAAAATGTGAATTTTTAATTCATGTAATTAATTAATGTAAAATTTGAGAAAGAATCGTGCTGCCCTCATGGTTATCATTATTTCTGTGACAAACGGCATTATCAACACTTAAGCACAATGCTCAGATTCTTATGTGTGCTCTTAATTCTTTATTTATAAAATATTTTCTCCTTATGTGGATGGATAGGTTATTTTTTTCTCACTTTAAAAAAAACGTTTAGGATAAAAGCAACTGCTACAGGATTATTTACCATTTATATATTGTAAGATTTGAGATATCACAGATACTTTGATGTCTTTGACAATACAAGCATGGCTGGAAACACATAGAGAATCTGCTCTACACCTCACAAGGTGGAAATGCGGGAATGTTCACTATAATTAATTTGTTCCCTATAGGCAGAAACTCGTCAGATCTAACATGCCACTAAATGCAAATGCCTTTTGTTGTCCCACACACACACACACACCCCACCTTGAACGAGACCCTTGGTTTGACTACTTAAGAGAAAGCTTCAAAACGTTCGGGTCGATTCTGTAACCAGACCAGCCCATAGTGTGGAGCTCTCATGCTCTATCCTATGTATATCTTGAAGTCAGGTATGCATCTTTTGATCTTAGATCTATCTATGAGAATTTGATGTCTTGTATTGATTGTTTCATATTTACCTGACTATTAAATTGTTATGTTTGAGCGCACTTATTTTAATAATTATTAATAGTAATTATTTATTTTAGTAGATTACGCTGTATCCTTGTTTCTGCAGTTCTTGCTCTCAGTAGACTGTTCTCAGTAGACGGACTGAAATCCAGTTGAGATGGAGCATTGGGCACACTAATTGTATTTTAGGGATCTGACTGACTCTTGATATTGATTCAAGTGTATTTAGGTGGAAAGTGGGTTAATTCCATCTAGGGGAACAAGGCCTTGCACAACTAACCTGGATAAGTTACCCAACCCTTGTTTGAAAGTAATATTATTCTAAATTAAGTGTACATGGGAAAGCTTGAGCTTGGCTAATCCAAAACTGTTATAGAGAACAGTAGTCGGTTACGTTTATAATAATGACCTTGACCTCTGATTAGAAAATATTGTCTTTACTCAAGGGTGTACATCCAAGGGGGACTAATCAAAAATATTTTAGAATGACCAAGCATAGGAGCGGCCGTCTAAAAGTAATAGTCAATTACCTGTTTAATAATCAAGACTGACGAGAGTGTGACCGTGAGGGATGCTGTCGGCTGGGGGCGATTGCTCTGAGCGACATGAGCACTCGAATTAACAAATGTAATAGTTACGAGTGAAGACAAAAGGTTTGTTTTCTGATTGGAGTCAGATAAAACGAAAGATCAATATATTAATATTCTAAACCACCTCATATTCAAATTGGAGTCAGATATGAGTTAAAGTTGAACTGAAACAACACTGTGCACTGGAAAGGCCGAACACGCAGTAAACCTTCATCCACCAGTGGACACCTCCATTGGGCCAACCGGGTGAACTTTACATTATTATTATCTGCTACATGAATATTTCACCTGGCATGTGAAAGCATGACATTGACATGTGGGTGATTTCCAAACTAATCCAAATCATCTGATTAATTTGTGTTTGTTTTAAAAGTTAATATTTTATATAATTATTATTAAAATATTATATTTATTCATTCATTCATTTTCCTTCAGCTTTAGTCCCTTTGTACATCAGAGCTCGCCAACCCCCTTTATTGGGTTTATTGGAGGGTCAGTCCTTTAGAAAGCGAATAATGAGAACCTAAACATCTGTGGAAGAGATGACTGAGCAATTGTTTAATGCACTTTTTGTTTTGTTTTTTTTTTTTGCAGGCAAAAGCAGAAGCCCTTTTGGGCACAGTTCTGGAGCTCAGGGAGAGACACCGCTGTCCCCTTCTCAAACACACCACAGCATTCACTCATATCGTGGAGATGTGGAGCCTGTGCCATGAAGCCAGATTAGTGGCTAGCCAGTTCAGTTTCAGTTTAGTTTGCACCAATTCTTGTTTTTAGGTGCCATGAAGGAGCTCAGCTCGGCTGGTCCATGATGCCAACAAAGAGAGATGGAAGTCCAGTTGCCTTCATGTTACTTAAATCTATATTGTTTCAGCATCGACATCGCAATGTGAAAATCTGCTATAGTGACATCACAGGATTTTCTATGTTGAGTCGGGATTGTGATTAACCAGAAAACAGAGTTCAAATGATCAAATGTGTAGCGTTAACAAAGAATAATTGCATTGAATTATTTTTATACTGAAGACTAAAGGAGTCAATGTTTGAAGTGTATCAGAAAAGTGTTTCAAAATGTTCCTAAGACAAGATGGGATGTTGTTGAATAGTTTAAGGATAACTTTAATGAAAGGTTTTACCTTATAAAGCAATATTTTACATTTGATCTTTTAATTTCTGTCCCTCAGTACTGTTAGACTCTCCAGAAAGCAATAAAGCACTGTTTATATCATTTGTATATTTCTTCTATATTAATAGTTTATGCTTGTCATATGTTTATTATATTTTATGCAGATTCACTCCCCGACAAAATCATCACAATCAAAATTGTTCCAGATTCAAGTTATTAGTCATTCATTCATTTTCTTTTCAGTTTAGTCCCTTTATTAACCTGTGGTCACCACAGTGGAATGGACCGCCAACTTATCAAGCATATGTTTTATGCAGCGGATGCCCTT
Source organism: Danio aesculapii (assembly GCF_903798145.1). NCBI lineage: Eukaryota > Metazoa > Chordata > Actinopteri > Cypriniformes > Danionidae > Danio > Danio aesculapii. Next base: position 46,361,901 of record NC_079438.1, read on the forward strand.
CCAGCTGCTAAAAGCTGCACGGGAAACATCCAAGCACACTCATTCACACACATAGGCCTATACTACGGACTGTTTAGCTTACCCAATTCACCTATAGTGCACGCGAACATGGGGAAAACAATTATTATTCTTATTGTGTGAAATTATATTCTTATTGCAGTATATATAGCAGAAAAACAAAATATTGCAATGTCAGATTTTCCCAATATCCTGCAGCCCTACATAAAACCCAGAATTGGTGCAAACTAAACTTAAACATAATGGTTTAGCCAGCTAATCCAGCTTCACGCTACAGGCCCCTGACTGGACTGCTGATGTGTTTATTTTAATGATGTTTAGGACAGTGGTTCAGTTCAGCTTTGATTTGAGGGACTAAACTGATATAGGAAGAAAACATTATTCCATGTATTAAAACAAGTGTCTGAGTTATACAGTGTTATAAACATGGTCAGTAAAATATATGATCAAAGTCAAAACCAGAACACTGACATGTGTAAATGACAATTAATAAAAAAATAATCAATAATTCAACAGTTGAAATAAATTGTTTTGATTATTATCTTTGTCTTAAACAATGCAGCACATCAGTCTGGAGCTAGTGATGCTGAAGGCCTTGATTAGCAGCTGCTGCTTTTTAATTAGGGCTGCAGCTAAATTCAGGAGAGCGGCTCAGCAGGATCAGGATCACACAGCTGTTTTTAAAAGTCCTGCTGATGTTTTCATGTATGAATGCAGATAGACTTATTGTCCACAAGGTGGCGCTCATCAACACACTGATCTGCTCTCATGTGTTCCTGTTATTCATGTGTTTAATCAGTCTTTCAGCTGCTCTTCAATGTAGTCTCATGACCAAACTTAAACCTGAGTCTAAAACATCTGAGAGCCTCAATCTCAGTGGCGCAGCAGGAAGGTCAAGAAGACCAGAGTTCAGCTCTCAATACTGCTGATGCTGAATTATTATCAGTGTTAGCTAAACTAGACTTACTAACAAGAATAAAGAAGCAAATCACTGAAATGTCTGTGGCTCAGTGGATGATCGCTCGTCTGCAGATCATCAAAGTCTGATTTACAATCCTGCATTTTCACATTATTGTTTATTAAAACAAATCTCAGGATAAAACTGAAACAGAAAAACAGCAGAATGTGTCAGACTCAGTGGCTCAGCTGATAAACGTGTTGTGTGTTTATCACAGAGTCCTGAGTTCAAGTCCTGCTGTTGCTCATGTTGAATTATTATCAGTGTTGAAGCTGAACTAAACATTTAAACATCAAAATAAAAACATCTTCACATCCTCTGTGGTGCGAGATAAAGAGATTGCTTAAGACTGTGGAGTCTTGGGTTCAAGTCCCTATTATAGCTTATGTTAAATCCAACAAGCTGCATTACATCCAGCAAAGTGTGTTAACCTGCAGCAGTGAGTGTGGCTCCACTGGACAAACAAACCTAACTTGAAGATGAGGCTGTGATAGAGTTGGGGGTTCAAACACCACGTCTGTACTATTATTTAGTATTGTTTTGCTCTGTTTTTGTGATATGGAATTTAATATTTTAGAGGTAAAATGTTTAAGCATGTGTGACTTTAAAAATATAGTTAGTGACCCAATCTGAAGCATATTGAAGTGCATGATTATAATTAGTAAAGTGCAGTTCTTCATCCGCTCCACTAGGTGGCGCAAGCGGCTTCACGTTCAGTCTGACTCACAGCTTCAGGTGTTTGTTTGACAACAAGGAAGCAGCGTGTGATGACAGATGACAGTCACCAAAACAAAACATCTGCAGTTTGTTTTAAATACATCATTTACAGATGACAGCTTAGCGACAGACTCTTAATGTGTTTAAACAGCACATATTCCAGCTCAACAGCAGATTAAAGCAGCAGAATCTGCGATCAAGTGCAGGAATCGACTGAAGAGACTCACTTGTAAGTATCAGTTCCTATAAAGTTCTCTTTCTGCTTGTAAAATGACTGACACGGGCTCTAGAAACAGCTTTTGCGCTTTATAAAGAGCGTTGATTAATAGTTTCTGCTGTTATGAATACAGCTCGTCTGTCAGTTGATGGATATTTCTGTTGTGATGGATGAAATGAGTTGAACACTGTAAGAATCAGAGCTGATGTTGATGCTGTCTTTAATCTTCAACATGTTCAACAGTGGAGTCTGACAAACAAGCATGACTGAAGCTTTCCTCAGCTTAATGAAGTATTATCTGATTGTTTACATGTCTCTTGCTAATGTCGCTGATAGAGTTTATGTTTATAGTTTATTTGAGAGAGAATATTGTGATATTTATATGATAAAGCAGCATAAATCTGCACTTATCCTTGTTTAAAAGTCAATTAGTGAGCTTTAGTAGAGCTGCAGTCTTCAATATTGTACCTGTCAAATAGACACTATACTGTATGTCATCTTATGTTGATGAAGGATAATGTTGGTGAACTCTGATCAATTCTGCTGTTTCAGATGTGCTTTTGTAGTAAAGTCTTTATTTGTGTGTTTCCTCTCCAGAATGAAGGTTGTGTTTGGACTGTACAGCCAAGAGAAACGGAGCTCTGGGACATTTGACAGCCATGGACTGTAAGGACGGACGTCTGCTGCTGGACAGGTGAGACCCGCACCTTGTGTTTGAGGTTTGGTGTATCGGTTACTATCCTTTTCTTTCTGGAGGGTCGTCCCTCTGGAAAGGAAATGATAGTAACCGAAACGGGAGGAGAAGGGACGAGGGTCCAAAATTTTATACAGCTAAATTTAATTTTGTAGTAAAAAGCAGCATAACCCCTGCTGTACATGGCCCCGTAGGTCAGGGTGGGACCCGACCCATCCCACCCCTTCTTTCACACATATCGCAGTGATCTGGCTGGGATTGAACCAGCGACCTCTTAACCCACGAGGCATTGCTCTACCACTGAGCCACAGATCACATACAGAGTGATGTGCTGAAGCTTATATTTGACTATTCAAGTGAACATGAAAACATTTAAAGCTTGAGTGGGGTTTGAACCCAGGTCTCTTTGATGAGAGCACAACAACCTTCCCCACAGAGATCACATGTTCGTCCAGTAGCACCACTGTGTCTCTCACATTTACCTGAGGAGTTTAGCAAAGTTTGTCAGATAAAATGGCGTTTATTTCATGTTTGCAATAGTGAGACTTGAACACGAGTCTTCTTTACAACACTGCAACGCTTTAACCACTGAGCCATAGATCTCCTTACTGAACACATGCTGGAACTTATATTTCACCCTGATTTTACTAATATCCTGTTAAAACTTCAACTGCAGTGGGATTTGAACCCACAACTCCATCATGAGAGAGCGTATGTTTAACCACATGCACCACAGTGACTTTCACGTTAACTGCTGGTTAATTGCTGGTTAATTGCTAAGCTTCTTGTTTGCTGAAAGTCCTTCATTAACAGCCTCAGGTGTTTATAATCAGGTTGCAGGTAAACTGGAAAGTGGCTCTTCAGGATCAGGATTTTCCTAAAGGAAAGCTCTTTGTGTTTCAGTCTTCATGTGTTGATGCAGATCCACTGGTTGTCCACAAGAGGGAACTGAAACACTGATTTCATTTGAGATTTGATAAGTATTTTAAAGCTTGTTTGGAGTGGTGCAACACAAAACAATATTATTATTGAAAATGTTTAAAAATGACTGTAAATATATTTTATTTTAACATCTTTGTTTTCTGTGTGGTTCTTCAATGGCACATCATCCAGTTTAATAACTTACCAAAGGAGGGTCTCAGTTTTAAAAGACTGAACTGAACTCAAATGAAAAGCTTGTAGATCAGATCAGTGTTTCAGTTCCCTCTTGTGGACAATCCGTGGATCTGCATCAACACATGAAGACTGAAACACAAAGAGCTTTCCTTTAGGAAAATCCTGATCCTGAAGAGCCACTTTCCAGTTCACCTGCAACCTGATTAGAAACACCTGAGGCTGTTCATTAAGGACTTTCAGCAAACAAGAAGCTTCAAGGCAAATGACAAACTCTGTGATTCAGATAATAATACAACATTTATTTGACTAAACTAAAGCTGAAATGAAGAATTATGAAAATGCAGAAACACAAACCTAATAAAAAAAGAGTATTAAAGTCTGCCACACCGTCTTTACTGAAGTCTGGAAATTGAACTACACTTTTAAATTCAACTCTTGATAGTCCTGGGTTTAAATCTCACTTTTAAATGTGATGAAAGATGTCAATAAATGCAACAAAGTGTCCAAAACTGCTGCTGTCAGTGTGAAAGTCACAGTAGTGCATGTTGGTAAACGCATGTTCTCTGTCTCTAGAGTTGCGGGTTATAATCTGACTACTAGATGTGATAAATAAATGTTCTTAAATATAACTAAATATCTAAAAAAACACCCATAAATGCAAAAAGTCACAGTGGTGCGAATGATTAAACATGTTCACTGATGATGAAGATATGGGTTTAAACCTCACTTCTGATGTTGATAAACAGAACAAAGTGTCTGAAACACCAGACACAAACATGAAAGTCACTGTGGTGCATGTGGTTAAACACATGCTCTCTCATGATGGAGTTGTGGGTTCAAATTCCACTGCAGTTGAAGTTTTAACAGGATATTAGTAAAATCAAGGTGAAATATAAGTTCCAGCATGTGTGCAGTAAGGAGATCTGTGGCTCAGTGGTTAAAGCGTTGCAGTGTTGTAAAGAAGACTCGTGTTCAAATCTCACTATTGCAAACATGAAATAAATGCCATTTTATCTGACAAACTTTGCTAAACTCCTCAGGTAACTGTGAGAGACACAGTGGTGCTACTGGATGAACACGTGATCTCTGTGGGGAAGGTTGTTGGACAGAATTGGGTTCAAACCCAGCTCTGCTTTCTTATTGCACAGAGAGAAATAATAGTCTAATATAAGTGTTGACATGTGAGTTATACTGAGAAATGTGGGTCGGTGGTAGAGCATTGTGCTGTGGGGAAGGTTGTTGTGCTCTCATCAAAGAGACCTGGGTTCAAACCCCACTCAAGCTTTAAATGTTTTCATGTTCACTTGAATAGTCAAATATGAGTTTCAGCACATCACTCTGTATGTGATCTGTGGCTTAGTGGTAGAGCAATGCCTTGTGGGTTAAGAGGTCGCTGGTTCAATCCCAGCCAGATCACTGCGATATGTGTGAATGTGGTGTGAAAGAAGGGGTGGGATGGGTCGGGTCCCACCCTGACCTACGGGGCCATGTACAGCAGGGGTTATGCTGCTTTTTACTACAAAATTAAATTTAGCTGTATAAAATTTTGGACCCTCGTCCCTTCTCCTCCCGTTTCGGTTACTATCATTTCCTTTCCAGAGGGACGACCCTCCAGAAAGAAAAGGATAGTAACCGATACACCAAACCTCAAACACAAGGTGCGGGTCTCACCTGTCCAGCAGCAGACGTCCGTCCTTACAGTCCATGGCTGTCAAATGTCCCAGAGCTCTGTTTCTCTTGGCTGTACAGTCCAAACACAACCTTCATTCTGGAGAGGAAACACACAAATAAAGACTTTACTACAAAAGCACATCTGAAACAGCAGAATTCATCAGAGTTCACCAACATTATCCTTCATCAACATAAGATGACATATCCACAGTCATCTTAATAAAATATTCAGTGCAATAAAATAACAGTGCCGTTTAACAAAAGTTTTTTCATGCTTATTATTAATATATCAGAATGCTACTAGCTCAAAAACTAAACATAAAGCAAAAACCAACAATTAATTACTTCTAAATGTCTGACAGTGAATTCAGCAAGAAACATGTAAATAAAGTCTGAAAATCCTCTATAGAAGCGGAGAAAACTTCATACATGCTCAACTGTTAAACAACAAATATCCCTTTTTGAGTTCTGTGGGTTAAAGACAGCATCAACATCAGCTTTGATTCTTACAGTGTTCAACTCATTTCATCCATCACAACAGAAATATCCATCAACTGACAGACGAGCTGTATTCATAACAGCAGAAACTATTAATCAACGCTCTTTATAAAGCGCAAAAGCTGTTTCTAGAGCCCGTGTCAGTCATTTTACAAGCAGAAAGAGAACTTTATAGGAACTGATACTTACAGGTGAGTCTCTTCAGTCGATTCCTGCACTTGATCGCAGATTCTGCTGCTTTAATCTGTTGTTGAGCTGGAATATGTGCTGTTTAAACACATTAAGAGTCTGTCGCTAAGCTGTCATCTGTAAATGATGTATTTAAAACAAACTGCAGGTGTTTTGTTTTGGTGACTGTCATCTGTCATCACATGCTGCTTCCTTGTTGTCAAACAAACACCTGAAGCTGTGAGTCAGACTGAACGTGAAGCCGCTTGCGCCGCCTAGTGGAGCGGATGAAGAACTGCAGTTAAAGTTCTGCGATCGGTCTTCTACTTTTTTTATTTCACTGGCGGGTTGGTACATGTCGCCACCTACACTGTTCGTATTTATATGCTTGCTTCTATTGTGCTCATTTTTTATTACATATGCTAAACATTTTACAATCAAGAGCACATCAAATCTTACTCTTGCAATATTCATATTATAGCAGAAAAAGATTATTTATTTTTTAGACCTTTATTTTTGTACCTTAACAGTGTCAAATGTGTTCCTGCAAGAACTATTTAAAGACCTTTTGCTACTGTATATCCAAAATGTGTCGCTTTATTTTCAGTAAACCTTTTTTTCTTGTTTTTTTTATTTGTTTTTCTTTTCAAGTTTTTTTTCCTAAATTTTTTCTTTTTTCAGAAATACATTCTCCCTTGTACAATAAAACACGCTTTTGTTCTCCATTTGTCACACAATATCTTTGTAATACTTAAAGGTTAACTTAATTTTAAAATAGGAATATAATTATGCAAGAGTACTGAAATGAGAGTATGCACAATGTTAGATTAGTTTTAGAATAGTAAAATGTCTGCATAAACGTGTGGATATCAATAATGAAACTGTATTTATCCGAAAATACTCACCGAATATTTATCAAAATTTCAGTTTTATTTCACTCTCAGAAATAAAGGTAGATGAGCTGTCACTGGGGTGGTATCTTTTCAAAAGGTATAAATTTGTACCTTAAAGGTTTATATTAATACCTCAAGGGTACATATTAGTACCTAAAAAGTACAAAAGTGTTCCTCAAAGTTTTTAGGTACTAATATATACTTTTGAGGTACCAATATGGACCCTTTAAGTACAAATGTGTACCTTTTGAAAAGGTACCACCCCAGTGACAGCTCGTGTAACTTTATTTCTGAGAGTACCTATAGTTTTATGTTAACAGTTTTGTATTAGAGAATTTAATAAATAATGTTCATGAGTTTCCTTTAAGCATATGGTTTTAAATGATGATTCATGTTTTATTATAGACATTACTCATAAAATCACTTTGTCTTTCCGGTAATAATTTTCAGATATTGTTATAAAGGAGTTGTCCAAAACTTTTGTTATTATCCTATAAATGGCACAGAACAGAATAACAAGAGGCCTTTTCTGTACCATATAAGGTACAACCTTTTACAAAAGTATAAAACCGTTCCTTAAGGAACATTATTTGTACCACCGTGGACCTTTTTTTCTGAGAGTCTATCTGAGGGTCCCTCTTGTGGTCATCAAGTGTATCAATCTTCAAGCAGAAGTGGCTGTCTGCTTTGCTCTGCTGCAGGTGAGCGTGCACCAATTATTTCTTCTTTATTACTGAATGAATCTGTCAGTTTTTCGAGCATCTGAATTATTAGATGAACATAGAATCTATCGGTAACCCTGTTTCAGTAATGAGCTCTCAGAGGAACTGGGGTAAGACAGGTTGCTAAAATGGCTAGCATTTAGAGAGTCATCTGGACAAACACAACACTGGACACAAGATCTTCTAACTCTCCTTTTGGATGCTTTAAGTACTGTTGGAGGATTGTAATTGTCAAATAGAAAAAACTACTTAGTCTTGAGTTAAAAGTTGACAGTTATTTGAGTAATCAGGATCTGTCAAAAGAGAGAATTTCAGTATGAGTTACATTACATTCAACTATATGCAAGTAACGTGACTGTCATGGTTAAACACGGGTTAGCTGAAAAAGAAAAGTTGTGAAGAAGTTATGAGGATTAAGCCACAGATTTGCTTTTCCCAGTACGCTATTACAGTTTTTTAATTGTTTTGCCACAATTTCCGAACCCTAAAGTCAATTTTCAAAACTCTAAACAGTCACTACTTTTAACACAAAACTCTGCATGCTGCGTTCATTATCTTAACGAAGTCTTGCATTTGCAGGATCATTGGTTCACATGATCCTTTTATCATACAAATACTACAGGAACAGAACTTTAGATCACCAGCACACAAGATGCACATCGTTTCAATACACAACCTTTAACAATCATTAAATATTGTTGTTTAAAATTTATGATACAGGTTTCATTATGGTTTATACATCAGTGTAGATGGAACAGTACAGACAGTGGATACACTGAACTAGTTTTATTAATTCCATCATAATGTAGGTTTACTGTAACTTTTCTCTCACTGCATGTCCCCATATAGCTGATATATGGCATGATATATGACAACATATGCAAATTACAATTGGATTCCACATACTGTAAATAAAATCTAACAATAGTCAATAATTTGTCAAAATAGTGCAAAAATCACTGTGTACATTTTTTCATATACAGCCATATGGACACCTATACAAATTATAGGTAATGTATTTATAGGGGCAATATATAGATAATATATTTACGTAACATATCTGTACATATTTGTAATTCTAATAGTTTAAAAAATGGCAATATTTCGACATGTATGACATATTTTATGTATGTAAAATTCATATGAACTATTATGCCACATATGTAATTTCCATATATCAGATTTCTATTTTGGGATCTGTGTTTCCATCAGTCTGGTCTTGTGGATTTGGTCACAGGTTCTCCTCTACATCACAGTGGCGGTTTCATTACTCAACCTTCTGTCAATGTGAATCCAGGCCTGACATTGATCTGCTGTGATTGGGCTTTCTTACATACAGTACAGTAATGTCAAATATGAAAACATGGTCTGTAAAAGTGGTACATGGATAGAACAAAGAAACCATAAATATGAAATGAGGATGAATAAAGATGAAATCTATAGATAATGTAGTCCAGTTGGGTCACTGATGTGGTAACTGATGTCATTTGATCTATCCTGAAACGTTCATCATCTAAACATGTAATATTGTACATCAGTTTCCAAGCATCAAGAGTAATGCAACAGTTATTTGTCAGTTTGAGTGCTTGTATCAGTTGATAATAACATCATGTGAAGTAAATGAATACGCATTTATTTCTAATGTAATGTTTGAGTTGCATTTTGAAAAGGATCAATTTGATATTTAATTGTGTTCAGTTGAAAAGGTGATCTTAGTTTAATGAACAAAGTATCTTTGACTTGCGTGTGTTGTATCCAAGCACTTGAAAAAAGAGTTAAGAGTTTTGCAGAAATGTGCAACTTTGACAATGGTGAATTTTGTGTTTAGAGTTTTGAAAATTGACACCAGAGTTCAGAAATTTGTGGCAAAACAATTGTAAAAAACTGTGATGTGAATAGCCTTATTGACCACAAGAGGGAACTGATTCTCAGCTATTCGCACCTTCTGTTGATGTTAGTGCAAGATAGGTCAGGTAGATGTTAGCTTGTTCATCTGCTGGTCCTGTCAGAACCAGCATAAACCAGCTTCAAAACCTTTACCTCATCTGCATATGCTTTCTTTCAGCAGGGGTGATGGATAACATTGTCACTCTAGATACATCTATAGGTAAGGTACGAACCTGTGCACGTGATCATGTTGGCCCATCAGTTCTGAAGTGGCCTGTTTGGAGCACTTCCATTTGGGAAAATACTTCAATATGGGGACCATACTGTGATTTCACTTGAAAGTACCCTTCAGAGGACAAAATATCCTGTTTGACACACATCCTGTTTGACAACATGTGCAGACGGTTCTCTCTATAAACTCTGCAGAAAACAAGACATGAGATCTACTTTAACCACTTCATATGAAACGAATGCTTTGATAGGAATAGACACTTTTCACAGTTGTGCTGTGTTAAGGGTTCAGTTTGATTTTCAGCTAACAATTACTAATAAATCTTTACTAACCCTCACCTTTTTATATTCAGTCTATTTTTCTAGTCATTTTCTCTACAGTAAATTGAAGTAATGATCTGATTTCCTCCTGTGTTTTCTCTGCAGAATAAGCAATGTGTTTGGAGCGTCTCACTCAGAAGCATGTGGACAGACATTCACTGCAATGATGGACAGCTAACATTTCTCACTTGTGTTTTTGTGTTCAACATGTCGTTACTATCGTTTACTTTTTGGAGCGTCACTGCTCTAGAAAGGGATTAATGAGAACCTAAACGTCTGGGGTAGGGACAGTGGAGCAATTTATTTTTTGCAGGCAAAAGCAGAAGCCCTTCTGGACACGGTTTTAGAGCTCAGGGAGAGACACCATCATCCCCATCTCAAACAACACCACAGCATTCACTCATATTGTGGAGATGTGGAGCGTGTTCCGTGAAGCCAGATAAGTGGCTAGCCAGTTTAGTTTGCACTAATTCTGGGTTTTAGGTGCCATGAAGGGAGTTCAGCTCAGCTGCTTCATGATATCATGACAATAAAGAGTGATTGAAGTCGAGCTGCCTAAATATAACATGACCAATTAAGAATTCTTTAGTTATTTGCATCTAAAAGATTGTCTTTGTTTTCCCCCATTGGTTTATCCTGTATCTCCTCCCTTCTTATATGTTTATTTATGATTGTTTTATGTATTTGATTTATAAACTGAGTGAGTTTTACTTTAGTTTGTTCGTTGCTTAGTTTTGATGTTCTGTATTGTTCATTTTGAAAAAGCAGAATAAGGTCAAGCTCCCTTCCTGTTTACCTAAAACCCAAAATTGGTGCAATCTAAACTGAAAGTTAACCATCAAGCCAGCTAATCCAGCTTCACGCTACAGGCCCGTCACTGGACTGCTGATGTGCTTTATTTTAATGATGTTTTGGACAGTGGTTCAGTTCAGCTTTGATTTGAGTGACTAAACTGATGTATGAAGAAAACATTATTTCATGTGTTAAAACAAGAGATCTGAGTTATACAGTATTATAAATTGGTAAAACTCAAGATTTTAACATGTGTAAATGGCAATTAATACAAACATAATAAGTTAACAATTCATTATTTATTAAAATGATTTTTAAGTAAATAATCAATATTATCTTTGTCATAAACAATGCAGCACATCAGTCTGGAGTTTCTAGTGATGCTGAAGGCCTTGATTAACTGCTGCTGTTTTTAATCAGGGTTGCAGCTAAACTCAGGAGAGCGGCTCAGCAGGATCAGGATCACACAGCTGTTTTTAAAAGTCCTGCTGATGTTTTCATGTATGAATGCAGATAGACTTATTGTCCACAAGGTGGCGCTCATCGACACACTGATCTGCTCTCGTGTGTTCCTATTACTCATGTGTTTAATCAGTCTTTCACATGCTCTTCAATGTAGTCTCATGACCAAACTTAAACCTGAGTCTAAAACATCTGAGAGCCTCAATCTCAGTGGCGCAGCAGGAAAGTCAACAAGACCAGAGTTCAGCTCTCAATATTGCTGATGCTGAATTATTATCAGTGTTAGCTAAACTAGACTTGTTATTGTTATTGAAAATAATGAAGAAGCAAATCACTGAAATGTCTGTGGCTCAGTGGATGATCGCTCATCTGCAGATCATCAAAGTCTGATTTACAATCCTGCATTTTCACATTATTGTTTATGAAAACAAATCTCTGGATAAAACTGAGACAGAAAAACAGCAGAATGTGTCATACTCAGTGGCTCAGCTGATAGAAGTGTTGTGTGTTTATCACAGAGTCCTGAGTTCAAGTCCTGCTGTTGCTCATGTTGAATTATTATCATTGTTGAAGCTGAACTAAACATTTAAACATCAAAATATAAAACATCTTCACATCCTCTGTGGTGTAGGCAATAAAGAGATTGTTTAAAACTCAGATATCCTGGGTTCAAGTCCCATTATAGCTTATGTTAAAGCCAACAAGCTGCATTACATCCAGCAAAGTGTGTTAACCTGCAGCAGTGAGTGTGGCTCCACTGGACAAACACACCTTGATTGAAGATGAGGCTGTGATAGAGTTGGGGGTTCAAACACCACGTCTGTACAGTTTAGTATTGTTTTGCTCTGTTTTTGTGATATGGAATTTGATATTTTAGTGTTAAAATGTTTAAGCATGTGCGACTTTAATAATATAGTTAGTGACCCAATCTGAAGCATCTTTGAGTGCACAATTATAATTAGTAAAGTGCAGTTCTTCATCCGCTCCACTAAGCGGCGTAAGCGGCTGCACGTTCAGTCTGACTCACAGCTTCAGGTGTTTGTTTGACAGCAAGTAAGCATCGTGTGATGACAGATGACAGTCACCAAAACAAAACATCTGCAGTTTGTTTTAAATACATCATTTACAGATGACAGCTTAGCGACAGACTCTTAATGTGTTTAAACAGCACATATTCCAGCTCAACAGCAGATTAAAGCAGCAGAATCTGCGATCAAGTGCAGGAATCGACTGAAGAGACTCACCTGTAAGTATCAGTTCCTATAAAGTTCTCTTTCTGCTTGTAAAATGACTGACACGGGCTCTAGAAACAGCTTTTGCGCTTTATAAAGAGCGTTGATTAATAGTTTCTGCTGTTATGAATACAGCTCGTCTGTCAGTTGATGGATATTTCTGTTGTGATGGATGAAATGAGTTGAACACTGTAAGAATCAAAGCTGATGTTGATGCTGTCTTTAACCCACAGAACTCAAAAAGGGATATTTGTTGTTTAACAGTTGAGCATGTATGAAGTTTTCTCCGCTTCTATGGAGGATTTTCAGACTTTGTTAACATGTTTCTTGCTGAATTCACTGTCAGACATTTAGAAGTAATTAATTGTTGGTTTTTGCTTTATGTTTAGTTTTTGAGCTAGTAGCATTCTGATATATTAATAATGAGCATGAAAAAACTTTTGTTAAACGGCACTGTTATTTTATTGCACTGAATATTTTATTAAGATGACTGTGGATATGTCATCTTATGTTGATGAAGGAAAATGTTGGTGAACTCTGATGAATTCTGCTGTTTCAGATGTGCTTTTGTAGTAAAGTCTTGATTTGTGTGTTTCCTCTCCAGAATGAAGGTTGTGTTTGGACTGTACAGCCAAGAGAAACAGAGCTCTGGGACATTTGACAGCCATGGACTGTAAGGACGGACGTCTGCTGCTGGACAGGTGAGACCCGCACCTTGTGTTTGAGGTTTGGTGTATCGGTTACTATCCTTTTCTTTCTGGAGGGTCGTCCCTCTGGAAAGGAAATGATAGTAACCGAAACGGGAGGAGAAGGGACGAGGGTCCAAAATTTTATACAGCTAAATTTAATTTTGTAGTAAAAAGCAGCATAACCCCTGCTGTACATGGCCCCGTAGGTCAGGGTGGGACCCGACCCATCCCACCCCTTCTTTCACACCACATTCACACATATCGCAGTGATCTGGCTGGGATTGAACCAGCGACCTCTTAACCCACAAGGCATTGCTCTACCACTGAGCCACAGATCACATACAGAGTGATGTGCTGGAACTCATATTTGACTATTCAAGTGAACATGAAAACATTTAAAGCTTGAGTGGGGTTTGAACCCAGGTCTCTTTGATGAGAGCACAACAACCTTCCCCACAGCACAATGCTCTACCACTGAGCCACATTTCTCAGGATAACTCACATGTTGATACTTATATTTGACTATTATTTCAGTACTCTCTGTGTAAGAAGAAAGCAGAGCTGGGTTTGAACCCAATTCTGTCCAACAACCTTCCCCACAGTGATCACATGTTCGTCCAGTGGCACCACTGTGTCTCTCACAGTTACCTGAGGAGTTTAGCAAAGTTTGTCAGATAAAATGGCATTTATTTCATATTTGCAATAGTGAGACTTGAACACGAGTCTTCTTTACAACACTGCAACGCTTTAACCACTGAGCCATAGATCTCCTTACTGAACACATGCTGGAACTTATATTTCACCCTGATTTTACTAATATCCTGTTAAAACTTCAACTGCAGTGGGATTTGAACCCACAACTCCATCATGAGAGAGCATGTGTTTTAACCACATGCACCACAGTGACTTTCACGTTGACTGCTGGTTAATTGCTGGTTAATTGCTAAGCTTCGTGTTTGCTGAAAGTCCTTAATTACCCCTCTCAGGTGTTTCTAATCAGGTTGCAGGTAAACTGGAAAGTGGCTCTTCAGGATCAGGATTTTCCTAAAGGAAAGCTCTTTGTGTTTCAGTCTTCATGTGTTGATGCAGATCCACTGATTGTCCACAAGAGGGAACTGAAACACTGATTTCATTTTAGATTTGATAAGTATTTTAAAGCTTGTTTGGAGTGGTGCAACACAAAACAATATTATTATTGAAAATGTTTAAAAATGACTGTAAATATATTTTATTTTAACATCTTTGTTTCCTGTGTGGTTCTTTCAATGGCACATCATCCAGTTTAATAACTTACCAAAGGAGGGTCTCAGTTTTAAAAGACTGAACTGAACTAAAATGAAAAGCTGATAGATCAGATCAGTGTTTCAGTTCCCTCTTGTGGACAATCAGTGGATCTGCATAAACACATGAAGACTGAAACACAAAGAGCTTTCCTTTAGGAAAATCCTGATCCTGAAGAGCCACTTTCCAGTTCACCTGCAACCTGATTAGAAACACCTGAGGCTGTTCATTAAGGACTTTCAGCAAACAAGAAGCTTCAAGGCAAATGACAAACTCTGTGATTCAGATAATAATACAACATTTATTTGACTAAACTAAAGCTGAAATGAAGAATTATGAAGATGCAGAAACACAAACTGAATGAAAAAGAGTATTAAAGTCTCCCACACCGTCTTTACTGAAGTCTGGAAATTGAACTACACTTTTAAATCCAACTCTTGATAGTCCTGGGTTTAAATCTCACTTTTAAATGTGATGAAAGATGTCAATAAATGCAACAAAGTGTCCAAAACTGCTGCTGTCAGTGTGAAAGTCACAGTAGTGCATGTTGGTAAACGCATGTTCTCTGTCTCTAGAGTTGCGGGTTATAATCTGACTTCTAGATGTGATAAATAAATGATCTTAAATCCAACTAAATATCTAAAAAACACCCATAAATGTGAAAAGTCACAGTGGTGCGAATGATTAAACATGTTCTCTGATGATGGAGGTAATGGGTTTAAACCCCACTTCTGATGTTGATAAACAGAACAAAGTGTCTGAAACACCAGACACAATCGTGAAAGTCCCTGTGGTGCATGTGGTTAAACATACGCTCTCTCCTGATGGAGTTGTGGGTTCAAATCCCACTGCAGTTGTAGTTTTAACAGGATATTAGTAAAATCAGGGTGAAATATAAGTTCCAGCATGTGTGCAGTAAGGAGATCTATGGCTCAGTGGTTAAAGCGTTGCAGTGTTGTAAATAAGACTTGTGTTCAAATCTCACTATTGCGAACATGAAATAAATGCCATTTTATCAGACAAACTTTCCTAAACTCCTCAGGTAACTGTGAGAGACACAGTGGTGCCACTGGATGAACACGTGATCTCTGTGGGGAAGGTTGTTGTGCTCTCATCAAAGAGACCTGGGTTCAAACCCCACTCAAGCTTTAAATGTTTTCATGTTCACTTGAATAGTCAAATATAAGTTCCAGCACATCACTCTGTATGTGATCTGTGGCTCAGTGGTAGAGCAATGCCTTGTGGGTTAAGAGGTCGCTGGTTCAATCCCAGCCAGATCGCTGCGATATGTGTGAAAGAAGGGGTGGGATGGGTCGGGTCCCACCCTGACCTACGAGGCCGTGTACAGCAGGGGTTATGCTGCTTTTTACTACAAAATTAAATTTGGCTGTATAAAATTTTGGACCCCCGTCCCTTCTCCTCCCATTTCGGTTACTATCATTTCCTTTCCAGAGGGACGACCCTCCAGAAAGAAAAGGATAGTAACCGATACACCAAACCTCAAACACAAGATGCGGGTCTCACCTGTCCAGCAGCAGACGTCCGTCCTTACAGTCCATGGCTGTCAAATGTCCCAGAGCTCCGTTTCTCTTGGCTGTACAGTCCAAACACAACCTTCATTCTGGAGAGGAAACACACAAATAAAGACTTTACTACAAAAGCACATCTGAAACAGCAGAATTCATCAGAGTTCACCAACATTATCCTTCATCAACATAAGATGACATATCCACAGTCATCTTAATAAAATATTCAGTGCAATAAAAAAACAGTGCCGTTTAACAAAAGTTTTTTCATGCTTATTATTAATATATCAGAATGCTACTAGCTCAAAAACTAAACATAAAGCAAAAACCAACAATTAATTACTTCTAAATGTCTGACAGTGAATTCAGCAAGAAACATGTAAACAAAGTCTGAAAATCCTCTATAGAAGCGGAGAAAACCTTCATACATGCTTAACTGTTAAACAACAAATATCCCTTTTTGAGTACTGTGGGTTAAAGACAGCATCAACATCAGCTTTGATTCTTACAGTGTTCAACTCATTTCATCCATCACAACAGAAATATCCATCAACTGACAGACGAGCTGTATTCATAACACCAGCAACTATTAATCAACGCAAAAGCTGTTTCTAGAGCCCGTGTCAGTCATTTTACAAGCAGAAAGAGAACTTTATAGGAACTGATACTTACAGGTGAGTCTCTTCAGTAGATTCCTACACTTGATCGCAGATTCTGCTGCTTTAATCTGCTGTTGAGCTGGAATATGTGCTGTTTAAACACATTAAGAGTCTGTCGCTAAGCTGTCATCTGTAAATGATGTATTTAAAACAAACTGCAGGTGTTTTGTTTTGGTGACTGTCATCTGTCATTACACGCTGCTTCCTTGTTGTCAAACAAACACCTGAAGCTGTGAGTCAGACTGAACGTGAAGCCGCTTCCGCCGCCTAGTGGAGCGGATGAAGAACTGCAGTTAAAGTTCTGCGATCGGTCTTCTACTTTTTTATTTCACTGGCGGGTTGGTACATGTCGCCACCTACTGTTCGTATTTATATGCTTGCTTCTATTGCGCTCATTTTTTATTACATATGCTAAACATTTTACAATCAAAAGAATATTAAAGATTTTACAATCAAGAGCACATCAAATCTTACACTTGCAATATTCACATTATAGCAGAAAAAGATTATTTATTTTTTAGACCTTTATTCTTGTACCTTAACAGTGTCAAATGTGTTCCTGCAAGAACTATTTAAAGACCTTTTGCTACTGTATATCCAAAATGTGTCGCTATATTTTCAGTAAACCTTTTTTTCTTTGTTTTTCTTTTCAAGTTTTTTTTCCTAATTTTTTTCTTTTTCAGAAATACATTCTCCCTTGTACAATAAAACACGCTTTTGTTCTCCATTTGTCACACAATATCTTTGTAATACTTAAAGGTTAACTTAATTTTAAAATAGGAATATAATTATGCAAGAGTACTGAAATGAGAGTATGCACAATGTTTGATTAGTTTTAGAATAGTAAAAGGTCTGCCTAAAGGTGTGGATATCAATAATGAAACTGTATTTATCCGAAAATACTCACCGAATATTTATCAAAATTTCAGTTTTATTTCACTCTCAGAAATAAAGGTAGATGAGCTGTCACTGGGGTGGTATCTTTTCAAAAGGTATAAATTTGTACCTTATTTTAATACCTCAAGGGTACATATTAGTACCTAAAAAGTACAAAATTGTTCCTCAAAGTTTTTAGGTACTAATAAATACGTTTGAGGTACCAATATAGACCCTTTAAGTACACGTGTACCTTTTGAAAAGGTACCACCCCAGTGACAGCTCATGTAACTTTATTTCTGAGAGTACCTATAGTTTTATGTTTAACAGTTTTGTATTACAGAATTTAATAAATAATGTTCATGAGTTTCCTTTAAGCATATGATTTTAAATGATGATTCATGTTTTATTATAGACATTATTCATAATATCACTTTGTCTTTCCAGTAATAATTTTCAGATATTGTAATAAAGGAGTTGTCCAACACTTTTGTAATTATCCTATGAATGGCACAGAACAGAATAACAAGAGGCCTTTTCTGTACCATATAAGGTAAACCTTTTACAAAAGTATAAAACCTTAAGGAACATTATTTGTACCACCGTGGACCTTTTTTTCTGAGAGTGTATCTGCCCTGGGTCCCTCTTGTGGTCATCAAGTGTATCAATCTTCGAGCAGAAGTGGCTGTCTGCTTTGCTCTGCTGCAGGTGAGCGTGCACCAATTATTTCTTCTTTATTACTGAATGAATCTGTCAGTTTTTCGAGCATCTGAATTATTAGATGAGCATAGAATCTATCGGTAACCCTGTTTCAGTAATGAGCTCTCAGAGGAACTGGGTTAAGACAGGTTGCTAAAATGGCTAGCATTTAGAGAGTCATCTGGACAAACACAACACTGGACACAAGATCTTCTAACTGTCCTTTTGGATGCTTTAAGTGCTGTTGGAGGATTGTAATTGTCAAATAGAAAAAAACTGCTTAGTCTTGAGTTAAAAGTTGACAGTTATTTGAGTAATCAGGATCTGTCAAAAAAGAGAAAAGGCCACAAATGCTGAAATCATCTGGTATTTTAGTATGAGTTACATTACATTCAACTACAAGCAAGTAACCTGACTGTCATGGTTAAACACGGGTTAGCTGAAGAAGAAAAGTTGTGAAGAAGTTATGAGGATTAAGCCACAGATTTGCTTTTCCCAGTAGGCTATTACAGTTTTTTAATTGTTTTGCCACAAATTTCCGAACCCTAAAGTCAATTTTCAAAACTCTAAACAGTCACTACTTTTAACACAGGCTCTCCAGTGTTAAAAACTCTGCATGCTGCCTTTGTTATCTTAACGAAGTCTTGCATTTGCAGGATCATTGGTTCACATGATCCTTTTATCATACAAATACTACAGGAACAGAACTTTAGATCACCAGCACACAAGATGCACATCATTTCAATACACAATCTTTAACAATCATTAAATACTGTTGTTTAAAATGTATGATTCAGGTTTCATTATTATGGTTTATACATCAGTGTAGAGGGAACAGTACAGACAGTGAATACACTGAACTAGTTTTATTCATTCCATCATAATGTAGGTTTACTGTAACTTTTTTCTCACTGCACGTCCCCATATAGCTGATATATGGTATGATATATGACAACATATGCAAATTACAATTGGATTCCACATACTGTAAATAAAATCTCATAATTGTCCATAATTTGTCAAAATAGTGCAAAAATCACTGTGTACATTTTTTCAACCATATAATACATATACAGTGTGTGTGTGTGTGTGTGTGTGTGTGTGTTCATGTACAGCCATATGGACACCTATACAAATTATAGGTAATACATTTGTAGGGGCAATATATAGATAATATATTTACGTAACATATCTACATATTTGTAATTCTAATAGTTTAAAAAATGGCAATATTTCGACATGTATGACATATTATATATGTAAAATTCATTATGTCACATATGTAATTTCCATATATTTCCATATATCAGATTTCTATTTTGGGATCTGTGTTTCCATCAGTCTGGTCTTGTGGATTTGGTCACAGGTTCTCCTCTACATCACAGTGGCGTTTTCATTACTCAACCTTCTGTCAATGTGAATCCAGGCCTGACATTGATCTGCTGTGATTGGGCTTTCTTACACACAGTACAGTAATGTCAAATATGAAAACATGGTCTGTAAAAGTGGTACATGGATAGAACAAAGAAACCATAAATATGAAATGAGGATGAAGATAAAATCTATAGATAATGTAGTCCAGTTGGGTCACTGATGTGGTAACTGATGTCATTTGATCTATCCTGAAACGTTCATCATCTAAACATGTAATATTGTACATCAGTTTTCATCAAGAGTAATACAACAGTTATTTGTCAGTTTGAGTGCTTGTATCAGTTGATAATAACATCATGTTAAGTAAATGAATACGCATTTATTTCTAATGTAATGTGTGAGTTGCATTTTGAAAAGGATCAATTTGATATTTAATTGTGTTCAGTTGAAAAGGTGATCTTAGTTTAATGAACAAAGTATCTTTGACTTGCGTGTGTTGTATCCAAGTACTTGAAAAAAGAGTTGAGAGTTTTGCAGAAATGTGCAACTTTGACAATGGTGAATTTTGTGTCTAGAGTTTTGAAAATTGACACCAGAGATCGGAAATTTGTGGCAAAACAATTGTAAAAAACTGTGATGTGGATAATAACCTTATTGACCACAAGAGGGAACTGATTCTCAGCTATTCGCACCTTCTGTTGATGTTAGTGCAAGATAGGTCAGGTAGATGTTAGCTTGTTCATCTGCTGGTCCTGACAAGCAAAAAACCAGCATAAACCAGCTTCAAAACCTTTACCTCATCTGCATATGCTTTCTTTCAGCAGGGGTGATGGATAACATTGTCACTCTAGATACATCTATAGGTAAGGTACGAGCCTGTGCACAGGATCATGTTGGCCCATCAGTTCTGAAGTGGCCTGTTTGGAGCACTTCCATTTAGGAAAATACTTCAGTATGGGGACCATGATTATTTTACTTTAAAGTACCCTTCAGAGGACAAAATTACCTGTTTGACACACATCCTGTTTGACAACATGTGCAGACGGTTCTCTATAAACTCTGCAGAAAACAAGACATGAGATCTAATTTAACCACTTCATACAAAACAAATGCTTTGATAGGAATAGACACTTTTCACAGTTGTGCTGTGTTAAGGGTTCAGTTTGATTTTTAGCTAACAATTACTACGTAATCTTTTACTAACCCTCACCTTTTTATATTCAGTCTATTTTTCTAGTCATTTTCTCTACAGTAAATTGAAGTAATGATCTGATTTCCTCCTGTGTTTTCTCTGCAGAATAAGCAATGTGTTTGGAGCGTCTGACTCAGAAGCATGTGGACAGACATGCACTGCAATGATGGACAGCTAACATTTCTCACTTGTGTTTTTGTGTTCAACATGTCGTTACTATCGTTTACTTTTTGGAGAGTCACTGCTCTAGAAAGGGATTAATGAGAACCTAAACATCTGGTGAAGAGATAGTGGAGCAATTTTTTTTTGCAGGCAAAAGCAGAAACCCTTCTGGACACGGTTTTAGAGCTCAGAGAGACACCATCATCCCCATCTCAAACACATCACAGCATTCACTCATATTGTGGAGATGTGGAGCCTGTACCGTGAAGCCAGATGAGTGGCTAGCCAGTTTAGTTTGCACTAATTCTGGGTTTTAGGTGCCATGAAGGGAGTTCAGCTCAGCTGCTTCATGATATCATGACAATAAAGAGTGATTGAAGTC
The DNA here is from genome assembly GCF_903798145.1 of Danio aesculapii. Classification (NCBI taxonomy): domain Eukaryota; kingdom Metazoa; phylum Chordata; class Actinopteri; order Cypriniformes; family Danionidae; genus Danio; species Danio aesculapii. Next base: position 46,383,338 of record NC_079438.1, read on the forward strand.
GAGCTGCCTAAATATAACATGACCAATGAAGAATTCTTTAGTTATTTGCATCTAAAAGATTGTCTTTGTTTTCCCCCATTGGTTTATACTGTATCTCCTCCCTTCTTATATGTTTATTTATGATTGTTTTATGTATTTGATTTATAAACTGTGTGAGTTTTACTTTAGTTTGTTTGTTGCTAAGTTTTGATGTTCTGTATTGTTCATTTTGAAAAAGCAGAATAAGGTCAAGCTCCCTTCATGTTACCTAAAACCCCAAATTTGTGCAAACTAAACTGAAAGTTAACCATCAAGCCAGCTAATCCAGCTTCACGCTACTGGACTGCTGATGTGTTTATTTTAATGATGTTTAGGACAGTGGTTCAGTTCAGCTTTGATTTGAGTGACTAAACTGATATAGGAAGAAAACATTATTCAATGTATTAAAACAAGAGATCTGAGTTATACAGTATTATAAATTGGTAAAACTCAAGATTTTAACATGTGTAAATGGCAATTAATACAAACATAATAAGTTAACAATTCATTATTTATTAAAATGATTTTTAAGTAAATAATCAATATTCTCTTTGTCATAAACAATGCAGCACATCAGTCTGGAGTTTCTAGTGATGCTGAAGGCCTTGATTAGCTGCAGCTGCTGCGTTTTATTTAGGGTTGCAGCTAAACTCAGGAGAGCGGCTCAGCAGGATCAGGATCACACAGCTGTTTTTAAAAGTCCTGCTGTTTTCATGTATAAATGCAGATAGACTTATTGTCCACAAGGTGGCGCTCATCAACACACTGATCTGCTCTCGTGTGTTCCTGTTATTCATGTGTTTAATCAGTCTTTCAGCTGCTCTTCAATGTAGTCTCATGACCAAACTTAAACCTGAGTCTAAAACATCTGAGAGCCTCAATCTCAGTGGCGCAGCAGGAAAGTCAACAAGACCAGAGTTCAGCTCTCAATATTGCTGATGCTGAATTATTATCAGTGTTAGCTAAACTGGACTTACTAACAATAATAAAAAAGCAAATTACTGAAATGTCTGTGGCTCAGTGGATGATCGCTCGTCTGCAGATCATCAAAGTCTGATTTACAATCCTGCATTTTCACATTATTGTTTATGAAAACAAATCTCAGGATAAAACTGAGACAGAAAAACAGCAGAATGTGTCAGACTCAGTGGCTCAGCTGATAAAAGTCTTGTGTGTTTATCACAGAGTCCTGAGTTCAAGTCCTGCTGTTGCTGATGTTGAATTATTATCAGTGTTGAAGCTGAACTAAACATTTAAACATCAAAATATAAAACATCTTCACATCCTCTGTGGTGTGTGCGATAAAGAGATTGTTTAAAACTCAGATATCCTGGGTTCAAGTCCCATTATAGCTTATGTTAAAGCCAACAAGCTGTATTACATCCAGCAAAGTGTGTTAACCTGCAGTAGTGAGTGTGGCTCCACTGGACAAACATACCTTGGTTGAAAATGAGGCTGTGGTGGAGTTAGGGGTTCAAACACCACATCTGTACAATTTAGTATTGTTTTGCTCTGTTTTTGTGATATGGAATTTGATATTTTAGTGTTAAAATGTTTAAGCATGTGCGACTTTAATAATATAGTTAGTGACCCAATCTGAAGCATTTTTGAGTGCACAATTATAATTAGTAAACTGCAGTTCTTCATCCGCTCCACTAGGTGGCGGAAGCGGCTTCACGTTCAGTCTGACTCACAGCTTCAGGTGTTTGTTTGACAACAAGGAAGCAGCGTGTGATGACAGATGACAGTCACCAAAACAAAACATCTGCAGTTTGTTTTAAATACATCATTTACAGATGACAGCTTAGCGATAGACTCTTAATGTGTTTAAACAGCACATATTCCAGCTCAACAACAGATTAAAGCAGCAGAATCTGCGATCAAGTGCAGGAATCGACTGAAGAGACTCACCTGTAAGTATCAGTTCCTATAAAGTTCTCTTTCTGCTTGTAAAATGACTGACACGGGCTCTAGAAACAGCTTTTGCGCTTTATAAAGAGCGTTGATTAATAGTTTCTGGTGTTATGAATACAGCTCGTCTGTCAGTTGATGGATATTTCTGTTGTGATGGATGAAATGAGTTGAACACTGTAAGAATCAGAGCTGATGTTGATGCTGTCTTTAATCTTCAACATGTTCAACAGTGGAGTCTGACAAACAAGCATGAATGAAGCTTTCCTCAGCTTAATGAAGTATTATCTGATTGTTTACATGTTTCCTGCTAATGTCGCTGATAGAGTTTATGTTTATAGTTTATTTGAGAGAGAATATTGTGATATTTATATTATAAAGCAGCATAAATCTGCACTTATCCTTGTTTAAAAGTCAATTAGTGAGCTTTAGTAGAGCTGCAGTCTTCAATATTGTACCTGTCAAATAGACACTATACTGTATGTCATCTTATGTTGATGAAGGATAATGTTGGTGAACTCTGATCAATTCTGCTGTTTCAGATGTGCTTTTGTAGTAAAGTCTTTATTTGTGTGTTTCCTCTCCAGAATGAAGGTTGTGTTTGGACTGTACAGCCAAGACAAACGGAGCTCTGGGACATTTGACAGCCATGGACTGTAAGGACGGACGTCTGCTGCTGGACAGGTGAGACCCGCACCTTGTGTTTAAGGTTTGGTGTATCGGTTACTATCCTTTTCTTTCTGGAGGGTCATCCCTCTGGAAAGGAAATGATAGTAACCGAAACGGGAGGAGAAGGGACGAGGGTCCAAAATTTTATACAGCTAAATTTAATTTTGTAGTAAAAAGCAGCATAACCCCTGCTGTACATGGCCCCGTAGGTCAGGGTGGGACCCGACCCATCCCACCCCTTCTTTCACACCACATTCACACATATCGCAGTGATCTGGCTGAGATTGAACCAGCGACCTCTTAACCCACAAGGCATTGCTCTACCACTGAGCCACAGATCACATACAGGGTGATGTGCTGATGCTTATATTTGACTATTCAAGTGAACATGAAAACATTTAAAGCTTGAGTGGGGTTTGAACCCAAGTCTCTTTGATGAGAGCACAACAACCTTCCCCACAGCACAATGCTCTACCACTGAGCCACATTTCTCAGGAAAACACACATGTCGACACTTATAATTGACTATTATTTCACTCTGTGCAATAAGAAAGCAGAGCTGGGTTTGAACCCAATTCTGTCCAACAACCTTCCCCACAGAGATCACGTGTTCATCCAGTAGCACCACTGTGTCTCTCACAGTTACCTGAGGAGTTTAGCAAAGTTTGTCAGATAAAATGGCATTTATTTCATGTTTGCAATAGTGAGATTTGAACACGAGTCTTCTTTACAACACTGCAACGCTTTAACCACTGAGCCATAGATCTCCTTACTGAACACATGCTGGAACTTATATTTCACCCTGATTTTACTAATATCCTGTTAAAACTTCAACTGCAGTGGGATTTGAACCCACAACTCCATCATGAAAGAGCGTATGTTTAACCACATGCACCACAGTGACTTTCACGTTGACTACTGGTTAATTGCTGGTTAACTGCTAAGCTTCTTGTTTGCTGAAAGTCCTTCATTAACAGCCTCAGGTGTTTCTAATCAGGTTGCAGGTAAACTGAAAAGTGGCTCTTCAGGATCAGGATTTTCCTAAAGGAAAGCTCTTTGTGTTTCAGTCTTCATGTGTTGATGCAGATCCACTGATTGTCCACAAGAGGGAACTGAAACACTGATTTCATTTTAGATTTGATAAGTATTTTAAAGCTTGTTTGGAGTGGTGCAACACAAAACAATATTATTATTGAAAATGTTTAAAAATGACTGAAAATATATTTTATTTTAACATCTTTGTTTCCTGTTGAGTTCTTCAATGGCACATCATCCAGTTTAATAACTTACCAAAGGAGGGTCTCAGTTTTAAAAGACTGAACTGAACTAAAATGAAAAGCTGGTAGATCAGATCAGTGTTTCAGTTCCCTCTTGTGGACAATCAGTGGATCTGCATCAACACATGAAGACTGAAACACAAAGAGCTTTCCTTTAGGAAAATCCTGATCCTGAAGAGCCACTTTCCAGTTCACCTGCAACCTGATTAGAAACACCTGAGGCTGTTCATTAAGGACTTTCAGCAAACAAGAAGCTTCAAGGCAAATGACAAACTCTGTGATTCAGATAATAATACAACATTTATTTGACTAAACTAAAGCTGAAATGAAGAATTATTAAGATGCAGAAACACAAACTGAATGAAAAAAGTGTATTAAAGTCTCCCACACCGTCTTTACTGAAGTCTGGATATTGAACTACACTTTTAAATTCAACTCTTGATAGTCCTGGGTTTAAATCTCACTTTTAAATGTGATGAAAGATGTCAATAAATGCAACAAAGTGTCCAAAACTGCTGCTGTCAGTGTGAAAGTTACAGTAGTGCATGTTGGTAAACGCATGTTCTCTGTCTCTAGAGTTGTGGGTTATAATCTGACTACTAGATGTGATAAATAAATGATCTTAAATCAACTAAATATCTAAAAAAACACCCATAAATGTGAAAAGTCACAGTGGTGCGAATGATTAAACATGTTCTCTGATGACGGAGTAATGGGTTTAAACCTCACTTCTGATGTTGATAAACAGAACAAAGTGTCTGAAACACCAGACACAATTGTGAAAGTCACTGTGGTGCATGTGGTTAAACATACGCTCTCTCATGATGGAGTTGTGGGTTCAAATCCCACTGCAGTTGAAGTTTTAACAGGATATTAGTAAAATCAGGGTGAAATATAAGTTCCAGCATGTGTTCAGTAAGGAGATCTATGGCTCAGTGGTTAAAGCGTTGCAGTGTCGTAAAGAAGACTCGTGTTCAAATCTCACTATTGCAAACATGAAATAAATGCCATTTTATCTGACAAACTTTGCTAAACTCCTCAGGTAACTGTGAGAGACACAGTGGTGCGACTGGATGAACACGTGATCTCTGTGGGGAAGGTTGTTGGACAGAATTGGGTTCAAACCCAGCCCTGCTTTCTTATTGCACAAAGAGAAATATTAGTCAAATATAAGTGTTGACATGTGAGTTATACTGAGAAATGTGGCTCAGTGGTAGAGCATTGTGCTGTGGGGAAGGTTGTTGTGCTCTCATCAAAGAGACCTGGGGTCAAACCCCACTCAAGCTTTAAATATTTTCATGTTCACTTGAATAGTCAAATATAAGTTTCAGCACATCACTCTGTATGTGATCTGTGGCTCAGTGGTAGAGCAATGCCTCATGGGTTAAGAGGTCGCTGGTTCAATCCCAGCCAGATCACTGCAATATGTGTGAATGTGGTGTGAAAGAAGGGGTGGGATGGGTCGGATCCCACCCTGACCTACGGGGCCATGTACAGCAGGGGTTATGCTGCTTTTTACTACAAAATTAAATTTAGCTGTATAAAATTTTGGACCCTCGTCCCTTCTCCTCCCGTTTCGGTTACTATCATTTCCTTTCCAGAGGGACGACCCTCCAGAAAAAAAAGGATAGTAACCGATACACCAAACCTCAAACACAAGATGCGGGTCTCACCTGTCCAGCAGCAGACGTCCGTCCTTACAGTCCATGGCTGTCAAATGTCCCAGAGCTCCGTTTCTCTTGGCTGTACAGTCCAAACACAACCTTCATTCTGGAGAGGAAACACACAAATAAAGACTTTACTACAAAAGCACATCTGAAACAGCAGAATTCATCAGAGTTCACCAACATTATCCTTCATCAACATAAGATGACACATCTACAGTTATTTTAATAAAATATTCAGTGCAATAAAATAACAGTGCCGTTTAACAAAAGTTTTTTCATGCTTATTATTAATATATCAGAATGCTACTAGCTCAAAAACTAAACATAAAGCAAAAACCAACAATTAATTACTTCTAAAATTCTGACAGTGAATTCAGCAAGAAACATGTAAACAAAGTCTGAAAATCCTCCATAGAAGCGGAGAAAACTTCATACACGCTCAACTGTTAAACAACAAATATCCCTTTTTGAGTACTGTGGGTTAAAGACAGCATCAACATCAGCTTTGATTCTTACAGTGTTCAACTCATTTCATCCATCACAACAGAAATATCCATCAACTGACAGACGAGCTGTATTCATAACAGCAGAAACTATTAATCAACGCTCTTTATAAAGCGCAAAAGCTGTTTCTAGAGCCCGTGTCAGTCATTTTACAAGCAGAAAGAGAACTTTATAGGAACTGATACTTACAGGTGAGTCTCTTCAGTCGATTCCTGCACTTGATCGCAGATTCTGCTGCTTTAATCTGTTGTTGAGCTGGAATATGTGCTGTTTAAACACATTAAGAGTCTATCGCTAAGCTGTCATCTGTAAATGATGTATTTAAAACAAACTGCAGGTGTTTTGTTTTGGTGACTGTCATCTGTCATCACACGATGCTTCCTTGTTGTCAAACAAACACCTGAAGCTGTGAGTCAGACTGAACGTGAAGCCGCTTCCGCCGTCTAGTGGAGCGGATGAAGAACTGCAGTTAAAGTTCTGCGATCGGTCTTCTACTTTTTTTATTTCACTGGCGGGTTGGTACATGTCGCCACCTACTGTTCGTATTTATATGCTTGCTTCTATTGCGCTCATTTTTTATGACATATGCTAAACATTTTACAATCAAAAGCATATTAAAGATTTTACAATCAAGAGCACATCAAATCTTACACTTGCAATATTCACATTATAGCAGAAAAAGATTATTTATTTTTTAGACCTTTATTTTTGTACCTTAACAGTGTCAAATATGTTCCTGCAAGAACTATTTAAAGACCTTTTGCTACTGTATATCCAAAATGTGTCGCTTTATTTTCAGTAAACCTTTTTTTCTTTGTTTTTCTTTTCAAGTTTTTTTTCCTAAATTTTTTCTTTTTTCAGAAATACATTCTCCCTTGTACAATAAAACACCTTTTTGTTCGCCATTTTTCACACAATATCTTTGTAATACTGAAAGGTTAACTTAATTTTAAAATAGGAATATAATTATGCAAGAGTATTGAAATGAGAGTATGCACAATGTTTGATTAGTTTTAGAATATTAAAATGTCTGCATAAAGGTGTGGATATCAATAATGAAACTGTATTTATCTGAAAATACTCACCGAATATTTATCAAAATTTCAGTTTTATTTCACTCTCAGAAATAAAGGTAGATAAGCTGTCACTGGGGTAGTATCTTTTCAAACGGTACAAATTTGTACCTTAAAGGTTTATATTAATACCTCAAGGGTACATATTAGTACCTAAAAAGTACAAAAGTGTTCCTCAAAGTTTTTAGGTACTAATAAATACGTTTGAGGTACCAATATAGACCCTTTAAGTACAAATGTGTACCTTTTGAAAAGGTACCACCCCAGTGACAGCTCGTGTAACTTTATTTCCGAGAGTACCATATTGTTTTATGTTTAACAGTTTTGTATTACAGAATTTAATAAATAATGTTCATGAGTTTCCTTTAAGCATATGATTTTAAATGATGATTCATGTTTTATTATAGACATTACTCATAAAATCACTTTGCCTTTCCGGTAATAATTTTCAGATATTGTAATAAAGGAGTTGTCCAACACTTTTGTAATTATCTTATAAATGGTACAGAACAGAATAACAAGAGGCCTTTTCTGTACCATATAAGGTACAACTTTTACAAAAGTATAAAACCGTTCCTTAAGGAACATTATTTGTACCACCGTGGACCTTTTTTTCTGAGAGTCTATCTGCCCTGGGTCCCTCTTGTGTTCATCAAGTGTATCAATCTTCGAGCAGAAGTGGCTGTCTGCTTTGTTCTGCTGCAGGTGAGTGTGCACCAATTATTTCTTCTTTATTACTGAATGAATCTGTCAGTTTTTCAAGCATCTTAATTATTAGACGAGCGTAGAATCTATCGGTAACATTGTTTCAGTAATGAGCTCTCAGAGGAACTGGGGTAAGACAGGTTGCTAAAATGGCTAGCATTTAGAGTCATCTGGACAAACACAACACTGGACACAAGATCTTCTAACTGTCCTTTTGGATGCTTTAAGTACTGTTGGAGAATTGTAATTGTCAAATAGTAAAAACTACTTAGTCTTGAGTTAAAAGTTGACATACTATATGCAAGTAACGTGACTGTCATGGTTAAACACGGGTTAGCTGAAGAAGAAAAGTTGTAAAGGAGTCATGGGGATTAAGCCACAGATTTGCTTTTCCCAGTAGGCTATTACAGTTTTTTTAATTGTTTTGCCACAAATTTCCGAACCCTAAAGTCAATTTTCAAAACTCTAAACAGTCACTACTTTTAACACAGGCTCTCCGGTGTTCAGAACTCTGCATGCTGCGTTCATTATCTTAAAGAAGTCAACATATGCAAATTACAATTGGATTCCACATACTGTAAATAAAATCTCATAATTGTCAATAATTTGTCAAAATAGTGCAAAAATCACTGTGTACATTTTTTCAACCATATAATACATATACAGTGTGTGTGTGTGTGTGTGTGTGTGTGTGTGTGTGTGTGTGTGTGTGTGTGTGTGTGTTCATATACAGCCATATGGACACCTATACAAATTATAGGTAATACATTTGTAGGGGCAATATATAGATAATATATTTACGTAACATATCTACATATTTGTAATTCTAATAGTTTAAAAAATGGCAATATTTTGACATGTATGACATATTATATATGTAAAATTCATTATGTCACATATGTAATTTACATATATTTCCATATATCAGATTTCTATTTTGGGATATGTTTCTCCATCAGTCTGGTCTTGTGGATTTGGTCACAGGTTCTCCTCTACATCACAGTGGCGTTTTCATTACTCAACCTTCTGTCAATGTGAATCCAGGCCTGACATTGATCTGCTGTGATTGGGCTTTCTTACATACAATACAGTAATGTCAAATATGAAAACATGGTCTGTAAAAGTGGTACATGGATGGAACAAAGAAACCATAAATATGAAATGAGGATGAAGATAAAATCTATGGATAATGTAGTCCAGTTGGGTCACTGATGTGGTAACTGATGTCATTTGATCTATCCTGAAACGTTCATCATCTAAACATGTAATATTGTACATCAGTTTCCAAGCATCAAGAGTAATGCAACAGTTATTTGTCAGTTTGAGTGCTTGTATCAGTTGATAATAACATCACGTGAAGTAAATGAATACGCATTTATTTCTAATGTAATGTTTGAGTTGCATTTTGAAAAGGATCAATTTGATATTTAATTGTGTTCAGTTGAAAAGGTGATCTTAGTTTAATGAACAAAGTATCTTTGACTTGCGTGTGTTGTATCCAAGCACTTAAAAAAAGAGTTGAGAGTTTTGCAGAAATGTGCAACTTTGACAATGGTGAATTTTGTGTCTAGAGTTTTGAAAATTGACACCAGAGATCGGAAATTTGTGGCAAAACAATTGTAAAAAACTGTGATGTGGATAATAACCTTATTGACCACAAGAGGGAACTGATTCTCAGCTATTCGCACCTTCTGTTAATGTTAGTGCAAGATAGGTCAGGTAGAAGTTAGCTTATTCATCTGCTGGTCCTGTCAGAACCAGCATAAACCAGCTTCAAAACCTTTACCTCATCTGCATATGCTTTCTTTCAGCAGGGGTGATGGATAACATTGTCACTCTAGATACATCTATAGGTAAGGTACGAACCTGTGCACAGGATCATGTTGGCCCATCAGTTCTGAAGTGGCCTGTTTGGAGCACTTCCATTTGGGAAAATACTTCAATATGGGGACCATACTGTGATTTCACTTGAAAGTACCCTTCAGAGGACAAAATATCCTGTTTGACACACATCCTGTTTGACAACATGTGCAGACGGTTCTCTATAAACTCTGCAGAAAACAAGACATGAGATCTTCTTTAACCACTTCATGCAAAACGAATGCTTTGATAGGAATAGACACTTTTCACAGTTGTGCTGTGTTAAGGGTTCAGTTTGATTTTCAGCTAACAATTACTAATAAATCTTTACTAACCTTCACCTTTTTATATTCAGTCTATTTTTCTAGTCATTTTCTCTACAGTAAATTGAAGTAATGATCTGATTTCCTCCTGTGTTTTCTCTGCAGAATAAGCAATGTGTTTGGAGCGTCTCACTCAGAAGCATGTGGACAGACATGCACTGCAATGATGGACAGCTAACATTTCTCACTTGTGTTTTTGTGTTCAACATGTCGTTACTATCGTTTACTTTTTGGAGCGTCACTGCTCTAGAAAGGGATTAATGAGAACCTAAACGTCTGGGGAAGAGATAGTGGAGCAATTTATTTTTTGCAGGCAAAAGCAGAAGCCCTTCTGGACACGGTTTTAGAGCTCAGGGAGAGACACCATCATCCCCATCTCAAACACCACAGCATTCACTCATATTGTGGAGATGTGGAGCCTGTACCGTGAAGCCAGATGAGTGGCTAGCCAGTTTAGTTTGCACTAATTCTGGGTTTTAGGTGCCATGAAGGGAGTTCAGCTCAGCTGCTTCATGATATCATGACAATAAAGAGTGATTGAAGTCGAGCTGCCTAAATATAACATGACCAATGAAGAATTCTTTAGTTATTTGCATCTAAAAGATTGTCTTTGTTTTCCCCCATTGGTTTATACTGTATCTCCTCCCTTCTTATATGTTTATTTATGATTGTTTTATGTATTTGATTTATAAACTGTGTGAGTTTTACTTTAGTTTGTTTGTTGCTAAGTTTTGATGTTCTGTATTGTTCATTTTGAAAAAGCAGAATAAGGTCAAGCTCCCTTCATGTTACCTAAAACCCCAAATTTGTGCAAACTAAACTGAAAGTTAACCATCAAGCCAGCTAATCCAGCTTCACGCTACTGGACTGCTGATGTGTTTATTTTAATGATGTTTAGGACAGTGGTTCAGTTCAGCTTTGATTTGAGTGACTAAACTGATATAGGAAGAAAACATTATTCAATGTATTAAAACAAGAGATCTGAGTTATACAGTGTTATAAAATGGTAAAACTCAAGATTTTAACACGTGTAAATGGCAATTAATACAAACATAATAAGTTAACAATTCATTATTTATTAAAATGACTTTTAAGTAAATAATCAATATTCTCTTTGTCATAAACAATGCAGCACATCAGTCTGGAGTTTCTAGTGATGCTGAAGGCCTTGATTAGTTGCAGCTGCTGCGTTTTATTTAGGGTTGCAGCTAAACTCAGGAGAGCGGCTCAGCAGGATCAGGATCACACAGCTGTTTTTAAAAGTCCTGCTGTTTTCATGTATAAATGCAGATAGACTTATTGTCCACAAGGTGGCGCTCATCAACACTGATCTGCTCTCGTGTGTTCCTGTTATTCATGTGTTTAATCAGTCTTTCAGCTGCAATTCAATGTAGTCTCATGACCAAACTTAAACCTGAGTCTAAAACGTCTGAGAACCTCAATCTCAGTGGTGCAGCAGGAAAGTCAACGCCTTGAGTCAACGAGACCAGAGTTCAGCTCTCAATATTGCTGATGCTGAATTATTATTAGTGTTAGCTAAACTAGACTTACTAACAATAATAAAGAAGCAAATTACTGAAATGTCTGTGGCTCAGTGGATGATCGCTCGTCTGCAGATCATCAACGTCTGATTTACAATCCTGCATTTTCACATTATTGTTTATGAAAACAAATCTCTGGATAAAACTGAGACAGAAAAACAGCAGAATGTGTCAGACTCAGTGGCTCAGCTGATAAAAGTCTTGTGTGTTTATCACAGAGTCCTGAGTTCAAGTCCTGCTGTTGCTCATGTTGAATTATTATCAGTGTTGAAGCTGAACTAAACATTTAAACATCAAAATATAAAACATCTTCACATCCTCTGTGGTGTGTGCAATAAAGAGATTGTTTAAAACTCAGATATCCTGGGTTCAAGTCCCATTATAGCTTATGTTAAAGCCAACAAGCTGTATTACATCCAGCAAAGTCTATTAACCTGCAGTAGTGAGTGTGGCTCCACTGGACAAACATACCTTGGTTGAAAATGAGGCTGTGGTGGAGTTAGGGGTTCAAACACCACATCTGTACAATTTAGTATTGTTTTGCTCTGTTTTTGTGATATGGAATTTGATATTTTAGAGTTAATATGTTTAAGCATGTGCGACTTTAAAAATATAGTTAGTGACCCAATCTGAAGCATTTTTGAGTGCACAATTATAATTAGTAAAGTGCAGTTCTTCATCCGCTCCACTAGGCGGCGCAAGCGGCTTCACGTTTAGTCTGACTCACAGCTTCAGGTGTTTGTTTGACAACAAGGAAGCAGCGTGTGATGACAGATGACAGTCACCAAAACAAAACATCTGCAGTTTGTTTTAAATACATCATTTACAGATGACAGCTTAGCGACAGACTCTTAATGTGTTTAAACAGCACATATTCCAGCTCAACAACAGATTAAAGCAGCAGAATCTGCGATCAAGTGCAGGAATCGACTGAAGAGACTCACCTGTAAGTATCAGTTCCTATAAAGTTCTCTTTCTGCTTGTAAAATGACTGACACGGGCTCTAGAAACAGCTTTTGCGCTTTATAAAGAGCGTTGATTAATAGTTTCTGCTGTTATGAATACAGCTCGTCTGTCAGTTGATGGATATTTCTGTTGTGATGGATGAAATGAGTTGAACACTGTAAGAATCAGAGCTGATGTTGATGCTGTCTTTAATCTTCAACATGTTCAACAGTGGAGTCTGACAAACAAGCATGACTGAAGCTTTCCTCAGCTTAATGAAGTATTATCTGATTGTTTACATGTTTCCTGCTAATGTCGCAGATAGAGTTTATGTTTATAGTTTATTTGAGAGAGAATATTGTGATATTTATATTATAAAGCAGCATAAATCTGCACTTATCCTTGTTTAAAAGTCAATTAGTGAGCTTTAGTAGAGCTGCAGTCTTCAATATTGTACCTGTCAAATAGACATTATACTGTATGTCATCTTATGTTGATGAAGGATAATGTTGGTGAACTCTGATCAATTCTGCTGTTTCAGATGTGCTTTTGTAGTAAAGTCTTTATTTGTGTGTTTCCTCTCCAGAATGAAGGTTGTGTTTGGACTGTACAGCCAAGACAAACGGAGCTCTGGGACATTTGACAGCCATGGACTGTAAGGACGGACGTCTGCTGCTGGACAGGTGAGACCCGCACCTTGTGTTTAAGGTTTGGTGTATCGGTTACTATCCTTTTCTTTCTGGAGGGTCGTCCCTCTGGAAAGGAAATGATAGTAACCGAAACGGGAGGAGAAGGGACGGGGGTCCAAAATTTTATACAGCTAAATTTAATTTTGTAGTAAAAAGCAGCATAACCCCTGCTGTACATGGCCCCGTAGGTCAGGGTGGGACCCAACCCATCCCACCCCTTCTTTCACACCACATTCACACATATTGCAGTGATCTGGCTGGGATTGAACCAGCGACCTCTTAACCCACAAGGCATTGCTCTACCACTGAGCCACAGATCACATACAGAGTGATGTGCTGAAGCTTATATTTGACTATTCAAGTGAACATGAAAACATTTAAAGCTTGAGTGGGGTTTGAACCCAAGTCTCTTTGATGAGAGCACAACAACCTTCCACACAGCACAATGCTCTACCACTGAGCCACATTTCTCAGTATAACTCACATGTCAACACTTATATTTGACTATTATTTCTCTCTGTGCAATAAGAAAGCAGAGCTGGGTTTGAACCCAATTCTGTCCAACAACCTTCCCCACAGAGATCACGTGTTCGTCCAGTGGCACCACTGTGTCTCTCACATTTGCTTGAGGAGTTTAGCAAAGTTTGTCTGATAAAATGGCGTTTATTTCATGTTTGCAATAGTGAGATTTGAACACGAGTCTTCTTTACGACACTGCAACGCTTTAACCACTGAGCCATAGATCTCCCTACTGAACACATGCTGGAACTTATATTTCACCCTGATTTTACTACTATCCTGTTAAAACTTCGACTGCAGTGGGATTTGAACCCACAACTCCATCATGAGAGAGCGTATGTTTAACCACATGCACCACAGTGACTTTCACGCTAACTGCTGGTTAATTGCTGGTTAACTGCTAAGCTTCTTGTTTGCTGAAAGTCCTTCATTAACAGCCTCAGGTGTTTCTAATCAGGTTGCAGGTAAACTGGAAAGTGGCTCTTCAGGATCAGGATTTTCCTAAAGGAAAGCTCTTTGTGTTTCAGTCTTCATGTGTTGATGCAGATCCACTGATTGTCCACAAGAGGGAACTGAAACACTGATTTCATTTGAGATTTGATAAGTATTTTAAAGCTTGTTTGGAGTGGTGCAACACAAAACAATATTATTATTGAAAATGTTTAAAAATGACTGTAAATATATTTTATTTTAACATCTTTGTTTTCTGTTGAGTTCTTCAATGGCACATCATCCAGTTTAATAACTTACCAAAGGAGGGTCTCAGTTTTAAAAGACTGAACTGAACTAAAATGAAAAGCTGGTAGATCAGATCAGTGTTTCAGTTCCCTCTTGTGGACAATCAGTGGATCTGCACCAACACATGAAGACTGAAACACAAAGAGCTTTCCTTTAGGAAAATCCTGATCCTGAAGAGCCACTTTCCAGTTCACCTGCAATCTGATTAGAAACACCTGAGGCTGTTCATTAAGGACTTTCAGCAAACAAGAAGCTTCAAGGCAAATGACAAACTCTGTGATTCAGATAATAATACAACATTTATTTGACTAAACTAAAGCTGAAATGAAGAATTATTAAGATGCAGAAACACAAACTGAATGAAAAAAGAGTATTAAAGTCTCCCACACCGTCTTTACTGAAGTCTGGAAATTGAACTACAGTTTTAAATCCAACTCTTGATAGTCCTGGGTTTAAATCTCACTTTTAAATGTGATGAAAGATGTCAATAAATGCAACAAAGTGTCCAAAACTGCTGCTGTCAGTGTGAAAGTCACAGTAGTGCATGTTGGTAAACGCATGTTCTCTGTCTCTAGAGTTGTGGGTTATAATCTGACTATTAGATGTGATAAATAAATGCTCTTAAATATAACTAAATATCTAAAAAAAACACCCATGAATGTGAAAAGTCACAGTGGTGCGAATGATTAAACATGTTCTCTGATGACGGAGTAATGGGTTTAAACCCCACTTCTGATGTTGATAAACAGAACAAAGTGTCTGAAACACCAGACACAATCGTGAAAGTCACTGTGGTGCATGTGGTTAAACATACGCTCTCTCCTGATGGAGTTGTGGGTTCAAATCCCACTGCAGTTGAAGTTTTAACAGGATATTAGTAAAATCAGGGTGAAATATAAGTTCCAGCATGTGTTCAGTAGGGAGATCTATGGCTCAGTGGTTAAAGCGTTGCAGTGTCGTAAAGAAGACTCGTGTTCAAATCTCACTATTGCAAACATGAAATAAACGCCATTTTATCAGACAAACTTTGCTAAACTCCTCAAGCAAATGTGAGAGACACAGTGGTGCCACTGGACGAACACGTGATCTCTGTGGGGAAGGTTGTTGGACAGAATTGGGTTCAAACCCAGCTCTGCTTTCTTATTGCACAGAGAGAAATAATAGTCAAATATAAGTGTTGACATGTGAGTTATACTGAGAAATGTGGCTCAGTGGTAGAGCATTGTGCTGTGGGGAAGGTTGTTGTGCTCTCATCAAAGAGACCTGGGTTCAAACCCCACTCAAGCTTTAAATGTTTTCATGTTCACTTGAATAGTCAAATATACGTTCCAGCACATCACTCTGTATGTGATCTGTGGCTCAGTGGTAGAGCAATGCCTCATGGGTTAAGAGGTCGCTGGTTCAATCCCAGCCAGATCACTGCAATATGTGTGAATGTGGTGTGAAAGAAGGGGTGGGATGGGTCGGATCCCACCCTGACCTACGGGGCCATGTACAGCAGGGGTTATGCTGCTTTTTACTACGAAATTAAATTTAGCTGTATAAAATTTTGGACCCTCGTCCCTTCTCCTCCCGTTTCGGTTACTATCATTTCCTTTCTAGAGGGACGACCCTCCAGAAAGAAAAGGATAGTAACCGATACACCAAACCTCAAACACAAGGTGCGGGTCTCACCTGTCCAGCAGCAGACGTCCGTCCTTACAGTCCATGGCTGTCAAATGTCCCAGAGCTCCGTTTCTCTTGGCTGTACAGTCCAAACACAACCTTCATTCTGGAGAGGAAACACACAAATAAAGACTTTACTACAAAAGCACATCTGAAACAGCAGAATTCATCAGAGTTCACCAACATTATCCTTTATCAACATAAGATGACATACAGTATAGTGTCTATTTGACAGGTACAATATTGAAGACTGCAGCTCTACAAAAGCTCACTAATTGACTTTTAAACAAGGATAAGTGCAGATTTATGCTGCTTTATAATATAAAAATCACAATATTCTCTCTCAAATAAACTATAAACATAAACTCTATCAGCGACAATAGCAAGAAACATGTAAACAATCAGATAATACTTCATTAAGCTGAGGAAAGCTTCAGTCATGCTTGTTTATCAGACTCCACTGTTGAACATGTTGAAGATTAAAGACAGCATCAACATCAGCTTTGATTCTTACAGTGTTCAACTCATTTCATCCATCACAACAGAAATATCCATCAACTGACAGACGAGCTGTATTCATAACACCAGAAACTATTAATCAACGCTCTTTATAAAGCGCAAAAGCTGTTTCTAGAGCCCGTGTCAGTCATTTTACAAGCAGAAAGAGAACTTTATAGGAACTGATACTTACAGGTGAGTCTCTTCAGTCGATTCCTGCACTTGATCGCAGATTCTGCTGCTTTAATCTGCTGTTGAGCTGGAATATGTGCTGTTTAAACACATTAAGAGTCTATCGCTAAGCTGTCATCTGTAAATGATGTATTTAAAACAAACTGCAGATGTTTTGTTTTGCTGACTGTCATCTGTCATCACACGCTGCTTCCTTGTTGTCAAACAAACACCTGAAGCTGTGAGTCAGACTGAACGTGAGTCCGCTTGCGCCGCCTAGTGGAGCGGCTTAACTAATACTTTACTAATTATAATTGTGCACTCAAAGATGCTTCAGATTGGGTCACTAACTATATTTTTAAAGTCGCACATGCTTAAACATTTTAACACTAAAATATCAAATTCCATATCACAAAAACAGAGCAAAACAATACTAAATTGTACAGACGTGGTGTGTGAACCCCTAACTCCACCACAGCCTCATTTTCAACCAAGGTATGTTTGTCCAGTGGAGCCACACTCACTACTGCAGGTTAACAGACTTTGCTGGATGTAATGCAGCTTGTTGGCTTTAACATAAGCTATAATGGGACTTGAACCCAGGATATCTGAGTTTTAAACAATCTCTTTATTGCACACACCACAGAGGATGTGAAGATGTTTTTTATTTTGATGTTTAAATGTTTAGTTCAGCTTCAACACTGATAATAATTCAACATCAGCAACAGCAGGACTTGAACTCAGGACTCTGTGATAAACACACAAGACTTCTATCAGCTGAGCCACTGAGTCTGACACATTCTGCTGTTTTTCTGTCTCAGTTTTATCCTGAGATTTGTTTTCATAAACAATAATGTGAAAATGCAGGATTGTAAATTAGACTTTGATGATCTGCAGACGAGCGATCATCCACTGAGCCACAGACATTTCAGTGATTTGCTTCTTCATTATTGTTAGTAAGTCTAGTTTAGCTAACACTGATAATAATTCAGTATCAGCAATATTGAGAGCTGAACTCTGGTCTTGTTGACTTTCCTGCTGCACCACTGAGATTGAGGCTCTCAGATGTTTTAGACTCAGGTTTAAGTTTGGTCATGAGACTACATTGAAGAGCAGCTGAAAGACTGATTAAACACATGAATAACAGGAACACACGAGAGCAGATCAGTGTGTTGATGAGCGCCACTTTGTGGACAACAAGTCTACTATTGATTTTTTATTAATTGTCATTTACACATGTCTGTGTTCTGGTTTTGACTTTGATCAAATATTTTACTGACCATGTTTATAATACTGTGTAACTCAGACCACTTGTTTTAACACATGGAAGAATGTTTTCTTCCTAAATCAGTTTAGTCACTCAAATCAAAGCTGAACTGAACCACTGTCCTAAACATCATTAAATTAAACACTTCTGCAGTCCAGTCAGAGGCCTGTAGCGTGAAGCTGGATTAGCTGGCTAAACCATTATGTTTTCAGTTTAGTTTGCACCAATTCTGGGTTTTATGTAGGGCTGCAGGATATTGGGAAAATCTTACATTGCAATATTTAGTTTTTCAGCGGTCTATACTGCAATAAGAATATAATTTCACACAATAAGACTAATAATTGTTTTCCCTGTGTTCGCGTGGGTTTCCTCCACAAGTACAAAGACATGCATTATAGGTGAATTGGGTAAGCTAAATAGTCCGTAGTGTAAGCTTATCTGTGTGAATGAGTGTGCTTGGATGTTTCCCGTGCAACTTTTTGCAGCTGGCATGGCATCTGCTGCGTAAAACATATGCTGGATAAGTTGGCAGTTCATTCCACTGTGGTGACCCCGGGTTAATATAAGGACTAAGCTGAAATGAAAATGAATGAGTAATAATTTGAACCTGGAATAATTTTGATTGTGATTATTTTGTCGGAGTGAATCTGCATAAAATATAATAAACATATGACAAGCATAAATTAATAAAATAGAAGAAATATACAAATGAGATAAACAGTGCTTTATGGCTATCTGGAGAGTCTAACAGTACTGAGGGACAGAAATTAAAAGATCAAATGTAAAATATCACTTTATAAGGTGAAAACCTTTCATTAAAGTTATCCTCAAACTGTTTAATAACATCTCGTCTGGTCTTAGAAACATTTTGAAACACTTTTCTGATACACTTTAAAGGTTGACTACTTTAGTATTCAGTATAAAAATAATTCAATGCAATTATTCTTTGTTAACGCAACACATTTGATCATTTCTAGTGCCCAAATGGTTTAAATTCACTTGAAATCTTATATTATATAATGCAGGCCTGAAAAATCTTTCACTCAATGAGGGTTATACTGTGCTGAACTCTGGTTAATTACAATGTCAAATCAACATAGAAAATCCTGTGATGTCACTATCGCAATGCGAAAATCTGCGATATCAATGCTGAAACAATATAGATTTAAGTAACATGAAGGCAGCTGGACTTCCATCTCTCTTTGTTGGCATCATGGAGCAGCCGAGCTGAGCTCCTTCATGGCACCTAAAAACAAGAATTGGTGCAAACTAAACTGAAACTGAACTAGCTACTAATCTGGCTTCTTGGCACAGGTTCCACGATATGAGTGAATGCTGTGGTGTGTTTGAGAGGGACATGATGGTGTCTCTCTCTGAGCTCCAGAATTGTATCGAGAATAGGTTCAGCTTTTGCCTGCAAACAAAGCAAAAAGTGCATTAAACAATTGCTCAGTCATCTCTACCCCAGTTGTTTTGGTTCTTATTCCCTCTCTACACTCTTGGAAAAATAAAAATGGTACAATGTTGTACCAAAGAAGGTGCAAACCCTTGTGGGGCAGTACCTTTTTATGGAACAGTATTGTATCAAGACAAAGCAACAAATTTGTATCATTGCAGTTTTTACCTTTAAAAGACATGATTTGTACTATGGGAAACCAAAACGTACCTTTGGTTTTTAAAACCTGCAGATACAATATTGTACCTTCAAAGGTATAAATCTGATCCATTAAGGTACCACTACAATGACAAGACACTTTCCTTAATGGTGTCAAATGTGTTCATCAAGAACTATTTAAAGGCATTTTGCTTTATCCAAAACGTGTCAATTTATTTTCAGTAAATATAAAACAAATACATTTTTAAACAATGCGTTTATTTAAAAAAAAAAAAAAAAGAAAAAAGTGTAAATGCACTTTTACCATTTACAAAAAAAATAAATAATTAAACAGTTTGAACTTTAACAATCTTTTTTTGCAAAACTTTTCACAAAAATGTCACAAACACATTCTCATGTGCAAAAAGAATTCTCTCTAATTTTTACACAATGCCTTTGTAATCACTTAAAAGTTAATTTAATTTGCTTAAATTGAATTGTGCAAAAGTATTGTAACAAGATATGCACAATGTTTGATTAGTTTTACAATACTAAAATGTCTGTATGAACACTTTGCATATGCTGGACTTTTGCCAGCTCACGCGTGTAGTGAAGAACAGATGCCAAAAGGTGCGGATATCAATAATGAATATGTATTTATCAGAAAATGCCTCCCATATTTATTTAAAAAGCCTTAATTGTTTAGATTACAATACCTATATTTAGTTTAACCAGTTGTTTTGTAGAACTTAATGTTTATGAGTTTCTTTAAACATGCGTTTGAATGATGACTCATGTTTTAATATGGAAATTCATAAAATCACTTTGCCTTGAGTAATATTTATTTTCATAGATATTGTAATAGTTGTCCAACACTTCTGCACCTTTTTTATGAGAACAATTGTGTACCTTCATTTCAGTAAAAGGTTCAACTTTTACAAAGGTACACAACTGTCCCATTTGTCCAAAATTATTTGTACCACCGTGTACCTTTTTTTTCTGAGAGTGTATGGTAATTGTCATGTATACCCATCTCTCGTTCTTAAATTTTTTTCTATCCTTTGTTATTTTCTAACATGTTTTATGCTAAAATGTGAATATCATATTGTAAGATTTGTTTTGTATTTGAGCAATTATTCAGCAAATACAATAAATAAACATTAAAGAAATAGACTGCAGAGAAAAAACAAACAGCACTACTGCTTAATATTATAAGTCTACATGATAAACTTTACAAAAATCACCTCAACACAAACGTCATTACCGACTTAAATGCAAATTAAGCATTGCTATATAATCTTTTAACGACAAAAGTGTAAAGTTACTCACAGGTGATGGAGAGTCCAGCATTCCTGGACTTCAGCCGGAGATAGTCGCATGTTTTTACCTATAGGGTTGAAATGTGTCATGATAAGTGACATTTAAAGGCTCTCACTGACTTACCTGCAGGAAATGTACTTTTATAACTTTAAAACAGTTTGTGTTGACTGTGGTCAAGCGTCGTGTTGTTTTCAGAGCCAAAGGCGAGTCTCGTGCTGAACGTGAGGTCTCTTGCGCCTCTAGCGGAGCGGAAGGAGATCTGCACACTTTCCACAGGACAGACTGAAAATGACTTCCAGTTATCGACTGTCATTAAATATTTAGCTTGAATAGGCCCTCCTGCATATGACTGAATTTGTTTAGTGATTAAAAAAATTTCCCCAATAAACAAACATTAAAGGACTCACTGTAACTGCATTGTCACTCTTTTGGTCATCAAGTGGCAGTCTGCTTTGCTGCAGGGGAGTTGTTACGTGATTAAGTGGGATGCTGTAACATTTAGGTGAGACAGATGTAATTTGTGCGACAGATCAAGAATGAGGCAGAAATCAATTCTCCATTTAAGCATTTTTTACTCAATTGTTTAAACAATGTAACAATAAATGGAAAAACCAACATTTACTCTCTTTAAACAAAAATAACGTAAGCCAAATCAAAGAAATTAACAAAACAGTCCTTATCCCAATCCGACAAAAAGAAATACAAATAAAAACCGATATCTTCAGTGCACACGATAGCCGAACTACACTAATTAAACCACAAAACTCAAGATTACACAGAGGCAAAACACAAACTCATCTAACAAAAATCCATCTAAACTAAAACAAACCGGACAAGATGGTCAAAGGCTCGGTTTAAAAGTTACACAAAAAACATCACATTACGCTACTTTCATAAAGCCAACGAAGTTCAACAAGCAAACTCGAATTACCACAGTAAACTGAGATAATAAATCACTAAACAGCCGAAGCATTGCACAAACAAATCGCGTGGAGCGCAAACCACACACTGGGCTGTCTGGCCTTTAAATACTTGCGGCTCGTCCCGGGATTGGTGGAACCGACACCTAATGATGAAGGACAGATGATGAACCAATAAGAAATCTAAGGGTTGAGTAAGCGGAGAGGAGGATGAGAAAAATAAATACACAAAGAAAGATCACTAACATCAAACATACCAGTGTGCACAATTATTTCTTCTTCATTTCTGAATGAATCAGTCAGTTTTACGGGCATCTGAATCAGTAGATGAACGTAGAAACTATCGGTGAAATATTGGTACAATAATCAGCTCTCAAAGGAACTGGGGTAATAGAGGTCACTAAAATATAGGACATTTTGAAGATAAATATTCATTTGTTGTGGTGAGATCAGGGTTATTCCACCAAATATTGATTTCTTAACTCTTTTGAAATTCAAACAGTCGATGTTTTCTAAAGTGAATACCAGTGTTTCCCAACCCTGTTCCTGAAGGCACACCAACAGTCCACATTTTCAACCTCTCCCTAATCAAACACACCTGAATCATCTTATCATAACATCAGAAGAGACTCCAAAACCTGAAGTTAATGGGTCAGATAACGAAAATATGTACTGTTGGTGTGCCTCCAGGAACAGGGTTGGGAAACACAGGCTTAATCAACTTTTTTCAGTTGTCATTTTATAATCAAGCTATAATTTTATTTGACATTTTAACGAAATTTCATCAGTAGTTTGCTGAACATATTCTAAGTGGTAAATCCAGATACATATTTTGCCATAGCTGCATATATGGTGGTATTATACTTTTTTTAGATTGATGGCAAATGGGCTTATTTAGCTTATTTCTAAAAAATAATAATAATTAAACAGGGTTTTATTTATTTATTATTGTTATTATAAATTTTTCTTTACACAATTTGGCAGTCATTGTGTCATTTTGTTTTACATTTAGCTTTAATTAGTAAGAATGCAAGACTTCAAGACCATTTTGAGCAATCGTATCTGGATGCAGCCTTTATGATGCAAGCTGAGATTGCATCACTCAGTGATGCAGTGTCAGACACAATACACTCAAATGGAGCAAGTGATGTCACTGTGAGAGGTAGGGTTAGGGGTGGGGTTAGGTGAGCCCATTAAAAAGCATTGGATGCTGCTCAGATTGCACCACCGAGTCTGCATCCCTCTCATTTTGAGGGATGTAAACAAAAACAATGGTCCCAACGTACTTCCTGTTTTACATTTTTAATTTCTATAATTTCCGAGAATCCAAAAAGAACCACATATTGATAAATAATGTTATGATAGCTGTTTTAACATTAAGTTATGATTGCATTGCCTTATGTTACAGATATGAAATAGTTTAATAACAAGCGGTAATTTATTTTTTCTTTCTTTTTTAAAATAATATTTGAACAGTACAAAAAATACTGGGGGGGGGGGTGTAAGCATAAGTCAAATACAAATATACAAAATGTACATATGTATAATCAAATAAATACATTGTAGAATTCACAAAGTTTTAAAGTGTATAGGGCTCTCTTATTTAGAGAGTCTCTGATATGACTAATATATAAGCATAATTCAGTCATTAATACCTTAAAATTCGGTTTCTTATTGGTAAATTTACATTTATGAATGTAAAATTTTGTTAGCAAAATAAGTAAATCAATTAAATGAAAACATTTTTCCTCTTGACTAGGTAAAAGGGGTTTAGAACACTGAAAATTGTTGTTAATACATTTTTGCACCTCACCCCATAAGTTGACTGAGTATGCACAATGCCAAAATAAGTGTAAAGCAGTCTCCTCATATTCATTACAATAAAATACAATTCACATCAATTCCATTTTTTATTTTTTGTAAATAATGTTTTCTGTGGAGAAGTTTGTAGGATATTTCTTTAATTTTATTTCTAACATGATATTTCTGTCATAACAGCCACACTTTTTTCCAGCAAATCAGTTGACTCTTTAATAAAGACATCCAGTGAGATTGAATATAAGGTACAATAATGATTTCTCTTTGGAATAGTATGGCCTTATTATTACTCTTGGTTTTTATGGTAAAACAGGTTTTTGCCAACATAAGATTTAGTAATATCAAAAGACGATGCATCAGAAGAGCAGGAAATGGACCACTTGACATGACCACATTGAAATGGTCTATGCATTGTATCTAGGTGGCAGTAGCGCATGGGTGAGCTACAGTCTAACGTAAAACATCTGAAGAAGAATACGACATACGACGGAAGAGATCGTCGTATTCGTTATTAAATTTGTTACCAAATGATTCAGGTTTCATTAGACTTTTAACAAACATGAATCAAGAGAAGTATCCGCGGTCATCCATTGAGGATGATTTTAATTATGGCACGAATGTCGCGACGGCGAGCGTACACATCCGGATGGGTAAGTCGATACGTTGATGTCTACGTAATCAGAAACACAGTCATTAATGTAATACGGTCTGGAAATTACTGACATGTAAAACACCTCGAGCTGTTTTATTTCGATTTTTAATTTCACGTTGTTGAGGAGACAGCAGGAGATGCACATAGTATGACGCAAATGATAAATCAGCTGTCACGAGTCACTGAGCTCCTCATTGTTTTTAGCAAATGTCATTTTTAGCATGCAAAGAAATGCCACACGTTTCTTAAAATGTCGCATGCAGTTGTCAAACCAGTTTTTAAAAATACTGTAGATGTTTTTTTGACCAGCTTTCCTTTTCTGAAGGATGCTTTTTTGATGATATTTGGAAGAAATGTTATTAAACCTTTATAGGCATGTACTATACATCGCATTTTATTGATTTGCAAGTTTGTTGATTCATTGTTACAATAATTTCTTTTGCTCAATGAATGATTATTACTTATTATTTCACCAAAAAATGTAACCAATATTTTACTTTATTGAAATAAATTGTATTTAGAACACTGTATTACACTCTTTAATTAAGTTAAGTATGGAGGGCGAAACCTGGAAAAAGTATAATTAAATAAATACGCAAATTAGGCATGGGCTAGTATAAGATTCTGACGGTATGATAAAAATATCACGGTTTCACAGTATTGTGATCAATACTCTAAAATATATTCTTTTTAAATGTCAGGATGAAAAACAAAATCTTACATATACCATAGGAATGGTATAGCAGAAAATGTTGACTTTTCTAACCGTAGTGTACCTTAAAAACGTTTATCGTCCTATGCATAACGCAAATATATAAATAAATGAGTAAATAAATCCATAAATTCCTACATAAATAAAATAATAAATAAATATGAAAATAAATAAAAATCCACAAATTCCTGCATGAATAAAAATATCAATAAATAATAGTGTGGGCAGGTAAATAATTCAATAAAATACATGAATGTGATGTTGATAGCCACCCTCTCATTAGCATGTTGGGAGCGGGATGAAATATTGAGGTAAAGCTGGTTTTATATTTACATATTCAGACTTTCTCCTTTATAATATAATTTCGGAAAAGCAGTCTTTGCCATTTCCAAATAGTCAAAACATTATGGCAGCCAATGACTGTCAAAGTACAACACTGTTCATAGTCAAATAAATAATGCTAATGCTGTTTTGAATCATATTTACATCTGATTTCAGACCGAATATTCAAAGTATCATGGTAAACACTATAGGGAACATGTCACAAGTTGTCATTGAATGAATATGCGAATATAAAACCAACTTTACCTCTGTGGGGGAAACAAACTTTCAGTTTAGCATTTTCTTATTCCCC
Source organism: Danio aesculapii (assembly GCF_903798145.1). Taxonomy (NCBI): domain Eukaryota; kingdom Metazoa; phylum Chordata; class Actinopteri; order Cypriniformes; family Danionidae; genus Danio; species Danio aesculapii. The sequence goes on from NC_079438.1 coordinate 46,409,028, forward strand.
TAACATTCGTGTAATTTATTTAATTATATACCTGCCTGCACTATTAATTATTTATATATTTATTTATGCAGGAATTTGTGGATTTTTTAATATACATTTGTTTGTTTGTTTATTTATTTGATATTTATTTATTAATCTATTGTTTTATTTATGCAGGAAATTATGGATTTGTTGGCTCATTTATTTATAAATTTGCGTATTTATTTATTGTTTTTGCAGGTTTCGCCCTCCATAATTAAGATGTATAAAATCACTTTTGCATGTGATTGTCAACACAATAGGACTAATTGTCTTTTTATAGTCATTTATTTAGTAATTTATTTGTGTATTTCTTTTCCAGATTTCCTCCGCAAGGTCTACACCATCCTGTCATTGCAGATTATCATCACCACGGCTGTATCTGCCCTGTTCATGCTCTGTAACCCCATTAAAAACTTTGTGCATGAAAGGTAAGCCCAAGTCCTTCCTGTAGGTTAACCACACATCATTCTGCCTGTTAATTAGGACAAAGTAGACTTTCATCTGTGTAAGTGTGTTAATGTTAACTGCTCTGTTTATTTCTCAGTCCCTCTCTAGTGCTGATATCCGCTATCGGCTCTCTTATCCTGCTCCTTGCCTTGGCTTTTTATCGTCACCAGCACCCAGTCAACCTTTATTTGCTGTTTGGATTTGTAAGTATAACACTAAAATGATCAAACTAATATATTAAAATGCATAATAAATTAATAAACAAATGTATTTATAATTTATTTAGAAATAATACAGGTTTTTTTTGTCATATAATAAATTGTAATGTAATATAAACAAATAATAAAAAGTGTGATAATATAATGGCTGTACATAATCCACTGTTTAATCAATGAAGAAATTATTATTATTTTGAAAATAGACATGACCAAGACACAAAATGCCAATTCTGTCATACAAAGACTCATTATAATTATCTCTCGCATATTTTAAAAGAATATCCTTTTTAAAAGATGGCAGACAATGTTTTCATTTGGAAAATTTATTAATGGACATATTTTAAAAGGTTTCTTCTGGATTAATATTACAGTGTTAGCAGAAATCAAGTTGAAAACATTTATATGTTTTTTGTTATTATTATTATTTTTGTATTGTATTTTATAAATTTATTATTAATTTATGTTATTATATATATATATATATACACACACACACACACACACACACACACACACACACATATATATATATATATATATATATATATATATATATATATATATATATATATATATATATATATACATATATAATTTTTTTTTTTTTTGTGAACATTTGATATACATTTACTGACTGAAAAAATGTGTAAATCATTGTTAATAAATTATTATTAATATATATTATTATTATTATATGTTTGCATGATCAATTTGAATTGTCTTTGCCATAATAACGTTGCAATAAATCTCGAATAAATAAAAAATGATGTAATGGTTGTGCTTTTTATACAGACTCTGCTGGAGTCACTGTCTGTTGCTACTGCAGGTAATTTTGTGTCATTTCTAAATTTATAAGCATCCAGTGTGAGGATAAAATCTGATGCAGCCATAAATGAACACTTGTTTTATTTATTTTTCTCCTTCCAGTGTCATTTTATGAGTACACCATAGTCCTCCAGGCCTTTGTGCTCACGTCTGCTGTGTTTCTGGGTCTCACTGCATACACCTGCCAGTCTAAAAGAGACTTCAGCAAACTCGGAGCCAGGTATTTCTGTCTTTCCCTTCGGCTCAAGGCCCAGCTCTGTCACATTTATCATGGTAACTGAGTGCAAGAATTATTGTTTTAATCCATTTACTCCTGAATCCATGTGGAGTGACGCGGCCACAATTGTCTCTGGAGAAACATTCTTCTTTTCGGTCATTAAAATGAAATGTAACAAAAATAATGGGGCTGGGTGAGTCATAACTCTGTTATATGATATGATGCATGGTCCACTCGTCCACATGGGAAGTTACTGGGAGGGGAAATTAATTTCTTTGCGAGGAGGATTGAGGAATTCCTTGATTCATATTGTTGGTCGATGTAATAGCTTGCTTGATGCAACAATTCTTGCTATGTCTTTTGTTGTTGTTTTTTTAATAATCCATAATGATAACAATTTACTTGCAGAAAACTAACTTGTTCTTCTTTTTTAGTTTGTTTGCGGGCCTGTGGATCTTGATCATAGCCAGCTTTCTGAGGGTGAGTTTGAGGCATATCAATAAATGAACTGAATGCTCTTTAAAATACTTGTTTGCTAGACATAAATGCCATTGTGAATGTATGTATGTATGTGTGTATATATATATATATATATATATATATATATATATATATATATATATATATATATATATATATATATATATATATATATATATATATATATATTTTTTTTTTTTTTTTCAATTCAATTCACCTTTATTTGTATAGCGCTTATACAATGTAGATTGTGTCGAAGCAGCTTCACATAAAAGGTCATAGTAAATAGGAACAGTGTAGTTCAGTTTGTAGTGTTTAAGTTCAGTTCAGTTTAGCTCAGTTCAGTGTGGTTTAATAATCACTACTGAGAGTCCAAACACTGAAGAGCAAATCCAACGATGCGCAGCTCTACAGATCCTGAACCATGCAAGCCAGTGGCGATAGCGGAGAGGGAAAAAAATCTTCTCTAAATGGCGGAAGTGAAGAAAAAAAACCTTGAGAGAAACCAGACTCAGTTGGGCACGACCATTTTAATTTCTCCGCTGGCCAAACGTCTTGCGCAGAGCTGCAGTCTCAGTGGAGGAGGCTGGAAGCTGGCCTCAGCGAAGACTCGTCTGTCTCTGGAGCATCACAGGAATCAGTCTCATGTTCTCCACTCTTCCATGACCATCACAGTAGCTGCTCAGGATACGGCCTGGTCCAGGATATGGAAACCTTGGGATCATCTCGTCATTGGTCTTGGATCGAATCAGTGACTCTGCATAGTCTGAGGGCCTCGGGAAGAGTATTCCCAGGTGGAAATGGAGAATAAAGAAAATAATTAGCGTAGCTGCTATTCATAGTGTATATAAACAAGATGCAGAACCTGTGTGGAAGCCCCCTAAGTGGTGCACTGAGTGTATGCTTTACTGAACAGATAGGTCTTTAATCTAGTTTTGAATTGGGAGAGTGTGTCTGAGCCTCGGACGTTATCAGGAAGGCTATTCCAGAGTTTAGGAGCTATAAATGAGAAGGCTCGACCTCCTTTACTCGACTTAGCTATTCTGGGTACTACCAGAAGCCCTAAGTTTTGAGATCTTAAAGAGCGAGTTGGATATATGTATATGTGTATATGTATATATATATATATATATATATATATATATATATATATATATATATATATATATATATATATATATATATATATATATATATATATAATCATTTTATACCAGGGCTGCATAAAATTGGAAAAAGTCTAACATTGCGATATTTTGTTAGTCTGCGACATATATTGCGATATGAATACAATTGTCTTGAATATCTCTGTTTGGAGAGCTTATCATGTGAGATTGATTGCAATGATTCTGTAGGTGTGTGCATCTGCATAAAATCCAATAAACAAAATGAAAAGCATAGATAAAAACAATAAAGAAAAAGATGGAATTGAAATAAAAGCCTAATAGTATTCAGGTACAGTAATTAAGAAAAAGAAAAATAATTCAATAAAATTAATCATTATTAACATTACTTATGGTACAATTCCTTAGGCCAAACGCTTTTAAAATCCTCATACACTCACAGGCCTCAATCACAGAAATGATAAATCCAAACTCAACACTTGCATATCCTGCGACGTGACTATTGAGAAAGATCACATTGCGATATCGGTGCTGAAGTGATATATTGTGCAGCCCTGTTTTATACATATTTCTAAACTAGTATAATAGGTGAATGGAAGTGCTTAATTGGTATTGAACGTGTAACACGCCATGCTTCTCCTTGCAAAATTCAAGATTCAAGGCACATTTCCTAAGCTGTTCAACTCTCTGTGCAGTTCTTTTTCTACAATGACACTGTGGAGCTGGTGTTTGCTGGGGCCGGAGCTCTGCTGTTCTGCGGCTTCATCATTTTCGATACCCATTTGCTGATGCACAAGCTGTCCCCAGAGGAGCACGTCCTGGCATCCATCAACCTCTACCTGGATATCGTCAACCTGTTCCTGTACATCCTGCGCATCCTCGACGCCATGAAGAAACACTGAATGCTGTGACACTCATCCTCAATGTCACAGGTGAATGTCGGTGCACTCCATAAATAATACTTTAATTTATTTTAACACACTTTCCTTTCAATAAAACAGTGGGTTTTGGCGCTGCTGGAATAATCAAATAAAAAATGAGGTATTAATTATTAGGCGAATTAAGTGTTGCATCTGTGGACCAGAAATCATTCTAAGCATGAATAAAAGTCTTTAAAAATACATGCACTCTGAACGTTAATTTCCTTAATTAGCAGTTTTCATATTATTAGTGTATGTATGCCCTTCTACTATTGAGGCATAAAAAAAACTCCTCAGATTTAGCTTAATTTTGGTTATTAGTTGTGATCGGCTCCTTATTTTCATCTTGCAAAGTGGTAATTGTCATTTAAATGGGCAAATGTGAATGTCTAAAAATGATTGTACGATTTTCTCCTGCTCTATTGACTGTTCCTAATTAGATTCCTTGGTTTTTAGTGAGATCTGTATCATTCTGTGGTGATTTCTTGTGAATTTCGATGTTGTGGTAAGTGAGTTGATGACTGGAGAACACATTTTAGGCTGTAACATTTAATTTTTGTGTGTTTGTAAATGGTATGTGTATTATTAATTTAACTCAACAGTCATTCGAAAACGCCCGGAATACCTAAACCTCATAAAATCTGCAATGAAACATCACACAGACATCTTAAAATATAAGAATAATAATCATTTTAATTTGTAGGAGTCTTTGGTTTTACATTGTAACATCGATAAAGCAGCATTGAGTCAGTTTTAAAAAGCACGCCAGTCATCTCATTTGAAATGAACTAGAAAACTCACAATATTCAGGGATCTCTGTATGCCTGTGCCCAAAGTGCAATAGTAATCATAATAAAAATGTTTTTAAATGCTAAATGGTCATGTAGACAAACTGAGATGTTATATAATTTTATGTTACTTGCTGTATAAATAAAAATAAAATAAAACAACTATTTTAACCTGTATGTATCGTCTTGGTGTACAACAGTTAGTCACCATCTTGAAGTTTGATTGGTTGAGCAGAGTTCCAAGTGTGATGACATCAACTCTGGCATCTCTGGAAGTTTGTACTATGGAAGGTGATCAGGGCCAAAATTTGTCTCATTGAACACAGTTTGACTGTTAACGCATCAGCAAATATAACAGCCAATTATATTGCTGTGTTTGAGACTACATTTGCATGCGAGTTGTATTGAGCTACATGTAAGCAAACATCAGACGGCAAGTTTATTCATCAAGGACTTGGTATACTGACATGTGCATATGCAAATATTAGACATAATATTGCACTTACATAAATATTGCCTTTTAACTTTTCAACGATTTTAAACTGCACGTTTAATTTTTGCATCTTAAACCCCAAATTGCACACTTTAAGCTAGCCTGTGTGCACATACAAACACACAGCCTTTTAGAGGATACTACATCTAATGCCATATGTGCACACAGATCCGCACAAGAAAAAAATTCCACAAGGGAGGAGATTAAAAAATGTTTCCACAACTCTGTTAAACAAGTACAAAGATTTTCCTCTACAAAACTTCAGATTGAAAATAACTTGCACAAATACATAGATATATACATTAGATGTCGACTACCCTGTTGTTGTCTATTGGAAGGAATGCATCAATAGAGCTGCCATTTTAGTACAGGGTAGCGCTCCTTTGAAATTAATGCGGGACCAAGGTGTAGTGGAGGACTTTGGCTATCTAGAGCCAGAGATTATGCATATATCTATGATCAGGAGTTTTCCCGGTGGTCTGTATGCAAATTTTTTTTTTTAATGCGAAAATTATAAATTTACATCACTTTTCTACATTGATGGATCAGTGACCGCACGGATATTGCCGACAAAGAGCGTATGTTTGTGTGCATGGAAATGTATTATCCTCCCTCCCTGTTAGATTTGATCTAATCCATATCCTGAAACACACACCACCACCCCCCCCCTGCTTTCACTTCTCATTCTACCGGAGGGAGTGATTCGATTGTGAATGAATCTCTGTTATGAATGACTCGTTCACTTTGCCGACAATAATACAAGTTTCTGGCAACGCAGCGCCTTGTTGTCATATTTCATTTACTGTGTTTTCAAAATTTATTCAACAAAACTATCATAAGCGGAGTATTTAGTACAGGTTGGTGCTACTTTGCTTTAAGGTGAATGCAGTAGGTGACTATTATCATCAGTAACGTTACTTGTTGAGCACAAAAGTTCGTAACATACAAAAATGTAAAAAACAAAATCATGAAACGTTCTGCCTTTGTGCTTGTTTTTTTGTTTGTTTCCTCGATACTACACCCGTACACAGCACTAAAGTCCAGCATCTTCAGATTGGCACACTGTCTTGAATGCGGTTGAATGATATTTGTCCTGGGAGCCCTGTACAAATGTGGCGGCGCTATTGACGCATGCTCTGAGTCCGTATGCGATATCTAGTGTATATATCTATGGTACAAATAGAGTTGTGCACTCAATAAGTTTTATCTATCTTTACGTTTTAAGCTATCTATAGAACAGAATCTTGTTCTTTTCCAGTCTCTATATATTTCTTGCCTTTGGAACAAAAATTATTCAAACTGCACAACATGCTTTGCTACTAATGAATAAATTATGCAGCGTACATACTTTTCTGGTGTCAAAATCAGTGGCATGCTTACTGGACAAAGATGCCTCGCATAAAAATGCTTAATGCGGTCAAACTGTATGTTGACAATAACAATTCACGTTTCTAGAAATAATTTTGGCACTGAAGACCCTCCATATTTTTATTCAAACTTTTGTTGTTCAAGATTAGAGTGTACGAGCACTTTATATCATTTGTAAACTTCAGTATCGCGTCAAAGCACGCACATAACATCACGGAACAGGAAAAGAAAAGGTTTGACTGCGTTCATATTTTCACTTTGAGCATCAGATTTTTTTCTTTCGATTTTATAAAGAGAGAAATGGCTCAGTTTGAAGCCTTCACAGATCTCTCGGCTGATAAAACCTGGATGTCTCTCAGTAAATCGGGCACGCGCCTGATGTCCTGTCTTAATCCCTCGGGTATTTCCAGCTTGCAGATATCTTGTTTTCTCACCAAACTCCGGATCAACTTCAGGCAGCATTCTTGTAATGAATACACTGACAAAAAAATAGAGCAAAACATTTAATTGAAACATCCGCATATTGATGTATAAGATTATGGATGGATAAATACCTGGAGCAGTGACGTAGACCGCTTGGAAATGCGGGTATCCGTACTCTTCATACTGCGCAGGAGCAGGAAAGTAAACTTCGCTTAGGTTAACCAGCAGCTTAGCTCCATCAGATGCTCTGAACATCCATGGATGAGCTGGAAAATACTATTTAGTGGAAACCACAACTGGAAACAAAAAGTTCTGTGATAGCGTTACTTACTCAGATAAGTGTTCATCTTAAGAGATTGCCCTGGATCTATGTCGCCGTAAGACACCGGCTTTCCCGAGAAGTTCAGCCACCATGCTTCGGCTGTTCTGCTGGATTTGTTAATAAAAGAGATGTATGTTGGATCTTCGGAGTTGAGAGATTTTAGAGGTGCGGGCGCTTCCTGTTCAGCCATGGTGCCTCTGCTCTGACAGATGTAGTGTCGCTGTATTACTGACAGGTGGCAGTGTTACACACGCTTTATACTGTCTACTCTTAAAGGGGTAGATCACCCAAAACTGAAAAAGTACTCACTATTTACACACCCTCAAATGGTTCCAAACCTTTATTCTATTGGCCACAAAAGAAGATATCCTGAAGAAAGCTGAAAACCTGTAGCCATTGATTCCATTGTAGGATAAACAAAAATGGAAGTCGATGTTTACAAGTTTCCAGCTTTCCTCAAATTATATTCGTGTTCGACAAAAGAAAGTCAAACAGTTTCGGAACTAGTAAAGGGTATGTAAATGATGATAGAATTCAACTATTTCTTTAACACAACATCCTACTCATCATCCAACATTTTGTTAGCAGAATGCTAATATGCTAATATGGTATATCTATAGGGCCAGTCAGAATCTGCAGACTTTTTTTGCTGTTTCTGCAGAGAATTTTGTAAAAAAATATATATATATATCTGCAAATTTATGTGGAATGATTTTGGGAGTATCATAACTTTTAACTTAATATATGAAATAAATTTTTTTTGTTTACTTTTATTTATTGTTTACAATGCAATTAGATCCACTTATTTGTTAAACAAAGAAAGTCTCTCATATAATATATCTACAGAAAGACAGAAAATACTACTCTACAAACTGTATTGTAAATAAATAATTAACATTTTAATATTAGTATTATTATATCACAATTAAATTAGTGAAATGAATTTAAAAACTGAAATGTACACACATTTACACATATAGACTCGATGGGCTAAAAATCTGCGGAAATCTGCAGATTTCAGCACGTGCAGATTCCATGTGGGCCTAGTTATATCTTATAAAACGTTTTTAAAAATATCTCCTTTATTTTAGGGTAATTTGCTTTATAAAATCAAGTCGTCGAAAGATATTGTGATTACAACATTTGACGGGCCTGGAAAAATAATAATTGGGTAATCTTAAACCATAAACCAGTAATCCTTATACACAACGCAATACAATGTTAAACACCTGTTAAAATGAATATTAAAAATATCATCAGTAAATGGAGCCATATTTTTACTAAATGTATAGTCAAATATAATATTTTCTTTTTTGGTTCTTTGTGGTTTACAGTTTAAAGTGTGTTCATTTATATCACATAATTCCTATTTTAATTTAAAGTTTCATTCTTAAAAAAAAAATATATATATATATAAATATTATATATACATATAATGACATGAATTAATAGATTAGGCAATTTATAATATCATTGTTTTTGTAATTGCCTAAAAACTTTAGATTTAATGTTTTTACTTAAATGAGTACAGCAATACTGTGAAATATTACAAGTTTTAAACAACTGCTTTTAATTTTAATACATTTTTAATACATTTTTAAAACATTTTTGTGATTGCAAACTTGAATTTTATGTATGTATTTTATGTATTATACATTTTTTATGCTTATACTATATGTTTATGCTGTATTTTTGATGGAAACTGGATTTTTGATAAGGTTCAAAATCACATCATTTACTTTATATAGAAATGTTTTGTAAAATTACAAGTCTGTCTTTGGATGAATTGAAGGCATCCTAGCTAAATAAATCCATCAGTATCTTTCTAACGCCACATAAAATATTAGTTTGAGAAAAAATATCAAGCGGCACAATGGCATTGATAATAACAAGTCTCTTGAGCATCAGCATATTAAAATACTTTATGTAGGATCATTTTACACTGAAGACTAGAGTAATGATGCTGGAGTAACCTCAGCTTTGCCAAACAAAAGTCTACCATAAGTGAATCAACTGCATATGTCTACTGGATTTAAAAAAGCACTTCTAGAAGTTTGATAGTCTCAATTTTAGGAGTCATTTGGTGTGCCATCCTGGATCCCCTCACCCGTTCTGTTCAGATAGAGACCCAAGGAAAGATGGGATGGAGAAATCCACTTAAAATTCCAGGGTGGCTGGTTCTTGAAGGATGGGGGCACTCCGAAATTCTTGCATGATGACAGCGAGGCTTTGATGTCAGTGTTTTTGTCTCTGGAGAAGCAGGGCAGGGCCAAAAAAGATCCTATTCTCCAGAGACAATGATTCACTTTACAGCTCAGACTATACACACACACACACACACACAATCATATATAGGCCAGGAGTCTTAAAGCACGCCATCCGTGTAAATGCGATCGCTTTTCAAAGTCTTAGAGAAGTGATTTATTTGGTTAAGTGTCTCCTTACTGCATCGTCCCACGCGTCTGGATGATGCTCTGTTAATGCGTTTTCCTACCTCTTTTTTCTTTTTGGTAGTTCCTCTATAATTTTCCTTGCCTTTATTTATAGTATTTCATTATATTATAAGAAGGTGGCGCAGCAGGTTTCTCTCTGATGTTTCTTGGCAGGTCGTGTTTGATGGAGTGGGTGGTTTGGCATTTACTCTAAAGGATTTCGAGGTGTTTTTGTTTGGCCCTTTTTTTGCCTATTTGCGCTGTTTGCTGTTTTTATTGTTAACAATAAAAGCCTTGCCACACACACGTTTATGGACAAACCGCTTTATATGATGTTAAAGAACAAATGTATCAATGTTAAAAGAAATCAATTGGAGAGAATGAGAGAGTTTCCATACACCATGAAATGGAAGATGGGGATTTTCAGACTTGAAAAGTCATGCAGAGTCATTGAAAAGCTAAAAATCTTGTAGCAAATTTACATTTTATAAATAAATAAAGTGAAAATATTCACCTTTATTTGTATAGCGCTTATACAATGTAGATTGTGTCAAAGCAGCTTCACATAAAAGGTCACAGTAAATAGGAACAGTGTAGTTTAGTTTGTAGTGTTTAAGTTCAGTTCAGTTTAGCTCAGTTCAGTGTGGTTTAATAATCACTACTGAGAGTCCAAATATTGAAGAGCAAATCCAACGATGCGCAGCTCTACAGATCCCGAACCATGCAAGCTAGTGACGACTGCGGAGAGGGAAAAAAAACTTCACTAAATGGCGAAAGTGAAGAAAAAAAACCTTGAGAGAAACCAGGCTCAGTTGGGCACGACCATTTTAATTTCTCCGCTAAAATAAAATGGATAATTAGATTTTTTTCAGGTACAGAAATTGAATAGTCACACCGCAAAAATGCTTTTCTGACTGTTCAAGTTCAAATAACTAAATTCTTAAATCAAGTAAAAATATTTAGTTTTTACTTTCGAAGGTGATATGTCAAATTTAAGTTAATATTTAAACAAGTAAAAAAAAATCTGCCAATGGGTTAAGTAAAATTATCTTGTTTTTGGTTTAAAATTCACATTTTTGGACTTGAAACGAGACAAAAATTCTTAAATATAATTCAGACACAACTTTGAAATCCTGCGATGTGACTATTGCAGATGTACACATTGCGATTTCAATCCTGAGATGATATATTGTGCAGCCCTAATTTGAACTCAGATTTGTCATTATTATTATTATTATTACGACACAATTTTTTGATGCCGACATTTATGATGCCGTTTTTAACATTGCATTCCTGAATAAAATCTGGAATGTGACAGGCATGGAAAGTCAAACATTAATTCATTAAATTATTGTCAAATTACAAACTTCTGATTATTATTATTATAAGAATTATATATTTATTATTGTTTTAAATCACTTCTCATTGTTGACTTTTGCATACTAATTCTTTTTTCACTCTCTGAAGCGAAAAAAAAAATCTGAACAGATCTTTGAAATTGATTATTTAATAATTCAATTCATTTCATCTTTATTTCTATAGCGCTTTTACAATGTAGATTGTGTCAAAGCAGCTTAATATAGAAGTTCCAGTGAATTGAAACTGTGTCAGTCCAGTTGACGCTCAGTTTAGTTCAGTGTGGTGTAATTTTCACTGCTGTAAGTCCAAACATTGAAGAGCAAATCTATTGATGTGCAGCTCCACAAGTGTCAAACCAAGCAAGCCAGTGCCAACTGGCGAGGAACAATAAGTCAATATACACAGGTATATTTGGGCTAAATCTTACTTTACTTTTAATTATTAAGTCTATAGCTAAGTTTTCTATATTATATTGTATTTGTAATTTTCTATAGCTATATTTTCTATATATGATTGTTCTACTCTATTTGATCTCTTATTTTAATCCATCATTTATTTCTTATTGATATTCTTTTTTATTATGAGGATCATATAAGCATTTCACTTCATATCATACTGTTTACAACTGTGTATGTGACTAATAAAACTTGAATTTTAATTTTAAACTTGAATATTTGAATTCATAGTCACCAAATGAATCCCTTTAACCCTTCAATGACATCTTGTCAGGAAAGAAAAAAGTTTTGAAGCATGAGAATGAAATACCTCAACAACATATGACTCAGTATATTTGTTAAGCTAGCTATACTCTCAAACCCTTTTGTGTTATATAAGCCCAGAGTCAGTAACAATGACACAATGCCCATCCCCAGTGTCCTCCAGCTCTACCTGTAAAGCCTACTGTATTTTTCCGGCGGGGTGATTATGTATGGAGGGGCAGAGCAGATCTAAAGCTCTTGGCTCAGACAGTCCATTCTCCTGCTCGCCCCTTTGATGTCCTACTTGCATTGCTTGTCTTCTGCCGAGACAATGACGAGAACCTTTCGCCACAGTGGGCATAATGCGCTTGTTGCTTTTGTTGGTTCTGTCTTTCTTCTCCACACCCCAGGGGAATTTTCCTGACTGGCACAAACACACTCTGCCTTCTGCTTCACTTGCCAACATATGTCTTCCTGGCTTTGATAACATAAGTAGATGTAGGATATCTGCATGTACTGTAGCAAGTATTGGTTTCCGAGTTGTCTGAATGGTTTAAATGGGTCATGAACTGCCTTTTGTGTCTAAATATGGTAGCAGAAATGGAGACTAGACATCTTTTTTCCAATCTTCTGTCCTTCAGTTTGTTGATCCGCCATGTGAATCGTCATTTGTGTGCTTTTCTGCTGCTGTAGCTCATCTGCTTCAAGGTTGGATATTTGTCCAATCAGAAATGCTCTTCTGATTGCTGCTGTTGTTTTTTAGTTACTGTTTTCTTTCAAGTTCAACCAGCCATTCTCCTTTGCATTAAAAAGGTATTTTCACTCATAGATCTGACACTTGCTGGATATTTTCTCTCTTCCTGCCCATACTCTGCCAACCAGATGGTTGTCTGTGAAAATCCCAGTAGATAAGACGTTTCGGAAACATTCAGACCAGACCGTCTGGCCTGGCACAAGCAACCACAAGTCAATTCTGAAGTAATATAAGAGCTTCAGGAGAACAACTTGCCCATGTCTACATGCATAAAGTGTTAAAATGTTATTGGCTAATAAGGTATTAGAAGAATATGCCTAATAAAATGGCCGGTTAGTGTAAACATTCTTTGTACCCTAGCAGGTGAACCTCCTGATGTTATGATTCTCAAAAGGCTCATTATAATGGAGAAACTTTTCAATTGATTCTCAACAGACCGAATCTTTCTGAAGTGCCCGCTCCGGCGCCCAGAGGCAGGCACAAATGGAACATACCTGCTCCTACCCAGACTGCACCTGCTCTAACACAACGCACCAGATGTTCGGAAAACCAACGGCACGAAATGAATCTATGGTTACCGCCGTTTCATTTGCCTGCTGCATTTTTGCCATTCCACACAGTGTTTTTGTTATTGTTGTATTTCCCCCATGAAAGGTGACCTGACGGGGGCAGCTTTCGCGTGGCTCCCATAGGGCAATCATGGTGGGCCTAGCTGCTATGTGATGTGGAACAGTGCAAATAATCACCCCAGCAACTGTTTATTTTCACCTGTCCTTTCTCAGCTTCCTCTGGACGGCGACGGGAAGCACGGCTGATCGAGCCGAGCCCCCCCATAGAGGTTAATTGGCGTAATGTGTGAATTGCTTGCATGCACATTGCCATCATTCTTCTTCTTCACCGAGACTCTGAATTGAGAAGCTTTTCAACCATAGACTGCTTTTTTTGAGTGATGAATGCTCTTCCAGGTGGCTGGTTGTGTATTTGATAGGTAGACATCAACATTCCTGTTGCGTGAAGTTACTTTTACAGACCCCAACATCTGACGATTTGTCTGGTGATGGTGAACATCTGCAGCCGTTCCATCTTTCCTTTACTCGAGACGTGTGAATACTTGGAATTTTTGTCAGAAAGCATCACTCATTCTGCAACAAGCAACTGATTGGCTTGCCAGCGCTACACGGAGCGAGACCCACCACAGCGCAGGCACACCGCTTTTGTACAGAAGCCGCAAACTCGGCCTATAAAACTCGGCCCACTTTCTCTTTGTTTTACAATCCTTACTTATAGGCTCAGAAACCATGTGGAACAAATGTCGGAGCAGGTTAAAGGAAGATCAGGTATCTAAGAGCCATGTTTCGGCATTGTGCCATTTATATAAATGGATACTTTTGAAAGATATTTATATTTTCATCCACACATGGATTCAATTGATCAAAAGTACACTAAAAATATTTGTAAAAAATGGTTGTCACGATAGTGGAATTCAATACCAATCAGTACTGAAATAAAAAAAATTTGCCCTTCACGTGCTCAACAGAATTGACTGATTGGGCGTGAAGGTCATCAGTTCAGGGAACTCACCGCTGTTTACTGAGTGTAACCAAAGATACAGGGACACTGGAGCGTTTCAACTTCACGTTGATCAGCTGGTTTGTCTATAAGCTGACATACGAGCCATCCGCTGATGAATCTGCTGTCCCTGTATCTGTGGTTACACGCAGTAAACAGCTGTGAGTTCAGTAAACCGATGACCTTCACAGCCAATCACAGTCATTTCTGTTGAGCACGTGAACACAATGGCAAATCAATAGTGTTTAAGAATGTGTTCACGGAAAACGGACGTTTTGAAAATTTCAGTACCAATTGGTATCGAATTCAAGTATCGTGACAACCCTAATCCAAGCGCCTCCAAAAATATAGTTTGGAATGACAATGATCTTAAAGAGTTAAGAGATCTTCACCGGCTTCATGAAAACACGTTTTATTTGTGTAGGCTAATGGAAGTCACACGAAACCTTTTTTTTTGGCTTTATGTTTACGACATCACAAAAGCAGCTTATAATCATTGTTATACATAACTATAAAAACGTTTAAGCGTCAACTTAAAGACCGTCTATCTAAATATATATCTATATATTTCAATTTTACATGGGCGTCAACAGGATACATGTTACTTATACAAGAGCTTGTTTGTAAAAGCTACTACATAAATGTCATCTGCGTGAGGAAGAAAGTTAGTGATGACAACATGTTTACAAAATGAGCAAATCGGACGAGAGCTTTGAGAGCAAACTGAACAGCAATTACCATCCTAAGAAAAGCTGGATCCACAGCCCGGAAGCTCTCGGAAATCCTCCAGTGATTCAGCGCCACATCTGAAGCGAAACCACACGAAGCATCCCAAACGTTCACCGCAACCATTTGACTCACTCCCAGGACAGAAGCTGGATGAAGGGCGACTGGATGAGATCTATTATATCAAAGGCGTTTGGTGTGGTGAAATACTACAAAAACAAGTCCTGCTCGGAGAAAGCAGCAAGTCCGGCTTGGGAGTGTCCCGATGAGGAGTGGAAGAGGAGGATGAAAGCTTTGTTCTGGGGAAAGGCGATGTTGAAATGGAGGTGCCATTGGCCTGAAATCTTGAGGTTTAAACCACATAGTTGGTTTCAGACGGCTGACTGGATTCAGGCGCTTCCTTCGCCGCCGCTGCAGATGGAGACTTGTGTTTGGATGGAGAGACCCGCTGGCTGTTAGAAACTCCTCCGCGAAATCCTGCGGGAACACAGCAAGCACACACTGAGGAACGGCCTTTTAGAAGCGGGTTTTGGTTCAGATTGTGCAAACTGGTATATTTTTTTCACATTTTTCAAACAAATCAGAACAAAAACACTCATATGACAACAAAAAAAAAAACAAAAAGACAGGTCACCAGATACGATCTTATTTACATTCATAAGCATTTATGTGTGATCAGATGTCTGCCACACAAAGGGTTACATATCAAAGATCGGAAATCTCTTGAGGGGGGATTTTAAATACAGTGGGGAAAATAAGTATTGAACTCGATTGAACTAAAGTATTGAACTAAAGGTGCTGTTGACATTGGTAACAACCAAAGAAATCAATATATGCAAAGAAAACAAATCCAATTAGTTTACAAATGAAGTTATGCGTAATAAAATGAAATGGCGCAGGGAAAAAGTATTGAACGCATGAAGAAAGGGAGGTGTAGAAAGGCATCGAAAGCCCAGACAGAAGCTGAAATCTCTCAGAAGTTATTCAGAAACCCTTTGCCCTTCCTCATTGTAAATTAATATTAGCTGCTACAATGTTACATCTACATTATATCAGGAGGATGAAGATGAAACCAGAGTGGACATTTCAGCAAGATCGAAAACACAGCCAAGGAAACTCTCAAACGCTTTCAGAGAAAGAAAATCAAGCTGTAGAATGGCCCAGCCAATCACCTGACTTGAATCCAATATAAAATACAAATTAATGATCAGATTTGATAGAGGAGACCCACAGAGCCATCAAGATTGTTACACTGTGCTGAAGTCTTTTTTAAGCTGCTATCACCAAAAAGCATTTATATAAAGTATTATAAATATAGATGTAGGATATAAATACGTTTCAGTAGTTTAGTTTATTACACATAACATGAAATGTTTTTATGTTTGTATTGTTTGGGTTTTTACCAAAATCTGGTTTAATTCCCAGTCAACAAATGGGATAATAGATAAATAAATAATAGAAATATTATTTCTAGGAAAAATACTTATTTTTCTAGTACTCTGTACACTCATTTCTTTTGATAAAGTTGTTTACATTGTAGTAAAATGCTAATAAAATGTATCTCTTTTTATCCCAGCTGTTTATTTTGGTATTTGTAATTATAAACTGCATAGAACTAATTTTTTGGTGTTATTACAGCAATATGTCTAAATATTCATGGTAAAACCCTGGAATTAGAGCAGATTTCTAGCTCTAATCCATTTCCAGGTGGCAATTAGTCACTTGGCCTTGGGAAAAGGGGTTGTGGGATGTTGTCTTACTCTTATTGCAGTGACGTCCATGCCAGCCTTCCCGACACTGGCACCTGTTGGGCTCCACGCAGGTCCCGTGTGCTCCACAGCTGGGCTCACAGACAGCTGCACACACACATGCGCACACACACACACACAATCAGCCATACACAGAGACGCAGTGTTTAGTCTTACAAACCTTCAGCCTGCAGTCCCAGTGGAAATTTGAAGGTTCAATCAAGCACCGACGGCTCGTTTTTACAGTTTGTTACTGTTTGAATTTGCTTGTTAAGTCTGACGTCTCTATCAGCTGCCAAAAGCAAACGACAAATGGTCTTTTATGTGCTCAGAGTGTGTGTTTATATTACTGAAAATCATGATAGTGATATATTCATATTTATAATATACAGTTGAAGTTAAAATTTGTAGCCCTCCTGTGACTTTTTATTTCTTTTTTCAATATTTCCCAAATGATGTTTAACAGAGCAAGGACATTTTCACAGTATGTCTGATAATATTTTTTCTTCTGGAGAAAGTCTTATTTGTTTTATTTCAGCTAATATAAAAGCAGGTATTCATTTTCTTTAAAAAACATTTTAACATCAAAATTATTAGCCCCTTTAAGCCATAATTTTTCGATAGTCTACAGAACAAACTATCATTATACAATAACTTGCCTAATTACCCTAACCTGCCTAGTTAACCTAATTAACCTAGTTAAGCCTTTAAATGTCACTTTAAGCTGTATAGAAGTGTCTTAAAAAAATATCTAGTCAAATATTATTTACTGTCATCATGGCAAAGAGAAAATAAATCAGTTATTAGAAATGAGTTATTAAAACTATTATGTTTAGAAATGTGTTGAAAATATCTCTCTGTTAAACAGAAATTGGGGGAAAAATAAACAGGGGGACTAATAATTCAGGGGGGCTAATAATTCTGACTTCATCTATATGTATCTTCATCCCTAATCTCAGATGGTTAGACTGTAGGACAATTTTTATTACAAATTCACATGAAACATGAGACCGTGAGAAGTAATTCCAAAAAGAATGCTGACAGATTTAGGTATAGGTTTACTTATACTGAAAAAATGTACTTGCAATTTGTAGAGATGTGTGTGTGCATCAGAAAACCATTAATGGCAAGACATGTGGATTTTACATATGTGACCTGTATATGCAAAAAAAAAAAACACTTTGCATCGCAGTTTTGTTAAATATACAGTTGAAGTCAGAATTATTAGCCCCCCTGAATTATTAGCCCAATTCCTGTTTAACAGAGAGAATATTTTCAACACATTTCTAAACATAATAGTTTTAATAACTCATTTCTAATAAGTGATTTATTTGATCTTTGGCATGATGACAGTAAATAATATTTGACTAGATATTTTTCAAGACACTTCTATACAGCTTAAAGTGACATTTAAAGGCTTAAATAGGGTAATTAGGTTAACTAGGCAGGTTAGGGTAATTAGGCAAGTTATTGTATAACGATGGTTTGTTCTGTAAACTATTGAAAAAATATATAGCTTGAAGGGGCTAATAATATTGACCTTAAAATGGCTTTTAAAAAATTTACAACTGCTTTTATTCTAGCCGAAATAAAACAAATAAGTCTTTCTCCAGAAGAAAAAATATTATCAGACATACTGTGAAAATGTCCTTGCTCTGTTAAACATCATTTGGGAAATATTTAAAAAAGGTTTATTAATTTTGATTTCAATTGTACGTGACTTGTATATGCGGGAAAAAACAAACATGTCCATTGCATTTTTGTGAAATATTCCTTTTTCAAATAGCCTAAAAACCACTTCATTCAGTCATAAATTCTTTTTTTTTTGCAATATATAGGTGTTTGTGAAATTGACGTTTTGAAATTATCATAAAATTTAAATTGTCCAATAGGCATATTTTCAATTCACAATTTCATTTTGTACGATACGAGGGGTAATACAAACCTGCCCTGTTGATTATTCTTTTGTAAATCATTAAAATATTGTTGTCTGAGATGCAGAAATCCAGAGACTTTAATGTGTGATATGCCTAAATGGCTACTAAAAGAGTTCTCCCAATTTATATGAGTGGAGAAATCAGGTTTAGAGTGCCGTTGGTGAATGTGTTTTTCACCACACGTGTCCAGAGTGGTTCTGTCAGCCTCAGATAGTCTCACCTTTGGAGCACAGATCTCCATGATATCCTTTGCTGCACTTGCATTTGTTTCTCCCTGTGCATTTGCCTCCATTTCTGCAAGGCTGTCGACATTTACCTGAAAAGGACAATCGTAAAATGAATAACGGGAATAAGCCGAAGGAAAATGAATGAATGAATGTAAACTAAAATAAAAAGCAACAAAAAAAGTTCCTGATATTCCACGACTTGAGGAATAATCTATCAAATTCCCAGACTTTTAATGTCTGGAGTAGAGCATTTAAAGTTCCATGGTATTCCAGAAATTCCATGACCATGTGTGTGTGCACATGTGTAAAATGACTAAAAGGCTCTCTCCAAATGCTCACGTATCCTCTTACACCTGCATACTTGATCAAGATCAAATACATCTCGCCGGCTGCTTTCCTTCTTAAAGCTCAATGTAATCCATCCTCATGAAACCATCCAAAAAAAGGGGCTAGTTTTTACACAACATGACCTCAGCAGGACTCTGCACATTCACGTCACAGTCCGTTTTGACAGAGAACACGATACTGCGGCGGACCAGACGGCAACAACTGGCCTAACGCTATTAAAATGTTCCTTCAATATTTTCTCTTCCCTCCCTTTTCAGACCAAACACCTCAGAATACGGCAAAACTTCCTGCCTTTGAACAGGAGCGGAAGAAAAACGGGGTCAAACAGGAGTCGTTTAAACATTAACCAAACAGACCGCGGGCCTTTGACGCAAAGCAGCTAAATCTATAATGGAAAACCGACATCTGTAGGCAAATATAAAGTAGAGTTTATATCAATGCTCGCTCTTTATTTTGTTAAAGGAGGAAAAGGCTGATTTCTGTGAAGCGCCGGCGATAAAATGCCACACACATGAGCTCATGAGGTTGGTTTTAGTGATTAGGGTGACAACACAACTGCATTACATCCTGTGTTTGCTCATGTAGGTGCCGGACCATTTAACACTAATGTGAGAACACACTTCACTAAAGACATTTACTTGCTGAAGTGCAATCTCTGGAAGTCAGTCTATTAAAGCCTAAGAAAAACACAACAGCTTTCCTTTGAAAGATGATGATGATCATGATGATAATGTGACTGCCAGTTAATAGCTGTTTGTTTAGTCGTCCTAAAACTTAGAGGAGGATTAGCCATTTTGAGCCTTGGTTCAGGATGTTCTTTAATGTAGTTTTCTACTTTACCTATTTTAAGTTTCTCTTTCCTCTTTAGTGTCACATAAGTCTTGGGAAATCATTTTAACATGTTGATTTGCTGCTTAAGAAACATGTGTTATTGTTAGCAATGTTGAAAATCTGTTTTTTTTTTATGAATAAGAACATCATTTATTTTAAATAAGATCTTTTGTAACATTATTGTTGTTTTTACCATCACTTTTAATACACTTAATGAATTTTTTTTACTGAATAACATTAATCATATGGACTCTTTCAGAAGTGTTTATCAAGTATTAGTCCATAAAGACATCAAAAACACTATTAAATGATCAAATTAAATTTGAATGTGCACCAGTTTTGCACATTTGCACTTTCTTACCATCGTTCAATATCTAAAAAAAAAAAAAAAATTATGAAGTGAGTTATACACGGGTGAGTGGGCTTGACAAACCACCTGTAGAAACACTCTTCTCTCTCTCTCAAAAAAAAAAACCACTCCCATCTCTTAACTTTAGCACTTAATACTCTGAGCACTCACAGTTCCTTTGTATAATAGGGTATATGCACAGCTAGTGTTTCGGCTTCCGGTGAACGGTTAATGTGACTTTTTTTCAATTTTATATGGTTTATTTAACAGAATCGATGTTGTAATGTAATTAAAATACAATCAGTTAAATAGACTTGAGCATTTATTTAGTTGTTTAACCGTAAAACGAGATGAAAAGCCGTTTACAAGCACACACTGTCAGGATCAGCAAGGGCAGAAACACCATTGAAAATGCTGGTGTAAACTAAATGTTCATATTTTAAAGACATGGCACTGGAAAATTGAATATAATGCAGTTCTTCTTGTACAATCTGAGACCCACTTTATATAGTATCTCAATAAGGCAGTGGAGATCATTGATTTTTAAAGAAAACAGACCTTAAGCGCCCCGATTTTGTAACTGTATAAAGTTCACCAGAAGCGCTTGACCCAGGTTACTGAAAAATTAAAAGTCCTTCTGCATATACCCCATTAGCACTCAATGCCTTCTCAATTGTAAATCGCTTTGGACAAAAGCATCTGCTGAATGACTTTATGTAATGTAATGATAGTTGAATTAATTAAATGAATTGATCAAAACGGATTTCATATACATAGAGAGCAAATTAAATGCAAATAAAGTCTATATTTTAATGATTAATATAACTGCAGAGTTTTTAAATTATGGGTAAAAAATGTTCTTCGTCATTTGATATAGATATATTTTGTCACAGATATTTTTGTTAAAGTGAAGCAACATGCCTATTCTGGACTCTATAAAATCCATAAAATAAAAAACGATCATACTAAATGTTGTTATATTTAAAATAATTAAAAACTGACATCCGTGTTTGCGTGGGTTTCCTCCGGGTGCTCCAGTTTCTGATATAGGTGAACTGAGTAAGCTAAATTGGCCATAGTGTATGAGTGTGAATGTGAGAGTGTAAGGATGTTTCCTAGTACTGGGTTGCAGCTGGAAGGACATCCGCTGCGTGAAACATATGCTTAATAAGTTGACGGTTCATTCCGCTGTGGCGACCCCTGATAAATAAAGGAACTAAGCTCTAACTAGTGAATGAAAAACTGACATTTGGGTAAAACTTAGCAGTGTTTTTGAAAGATAGTCGCACTGTTCATACTGAATGGCATCTTAGTAGCGGGTTGTCTGTAAATCGAAGCAAACTTGTATAATAGTGATTATTTTTAGGCCAAAAAATAAATGTATATGAAAAAAAGGTTATAGCTTATTGCATTTTGATGGTTTGTAAGCTTAACAATCTTTTTTCCATTAAACTCATTAGAAAATCTATAATGTTGGCCTCCAAACTGGCATTAAAGTATGTTTTTGTTGTTGTGGTCTGACTGTAGTTTGTTCTTTTAGTGTTGATTAATGTGTCTGAACTCACTGAGCTCACAGCGGACCCCTTCAAAGCCCACGGCGCAGATGCATTTGCCAGGATGGAAACACGTCCCTCCGTTCAAACAGGTGGTGCTGCAGTTTGCTGTTAATGGAGAACAAAAACAACATGCCAATGTCACGCCGCAAACTACAAAGAGAAATAACAACACACGAACAGCTAGAGTGCTTTATTTATTTATTTATTTGACCATTTATTAGATGATGTTTCTGGCCTTTTGGTGTTTACATCTGTAGAACACAAATGGGGGAAAAAAAGTGTCCAAAGGTAAAACCTTGTCTATTTATTGGTTAATTAGTCATGCTAAGTCATATGTATTTAAAGCCTGTATCTTGTGTATTCATTACATTTTATGCTTGGAGTCAAGTTCAAGTTTAATCTCATGTGGGGTATTGATTAAAATTGGTGATTCATATTTTCAGAATATAAGCATTTTACCCTAAAAGGTCCTGTGATTTCTATTGCAAAAATGCTTGTAGCAACTTCAGGAATTAATATATATATTCATTTTCTGATATTAAAAAAAGGAAATTGCTTTGATAGACAATATTTTAATAAGACATTTGGAAGACACCGGCTCTAAATGCAAGATAGCATGACAAAGTTTGAATAACAGAGGCGTAAGTCATTTATTATGGTTAAAAAATATATATATTCACATATCATGCCAGTTTCCCAGGAAGCAAAAATTTAATTCTCTTGATTGCATGGTATGGAAATAGTACCTCATTCTTTATTCGTTATTTACATTTGATGCATAAAGTATATTTGCAGCTCTGGATGGAAACAGCTTGTGACTTTTTTTTTTAGTTTAGTTTATTTGTTTACAGGGTCAACACACATTAATAAACATTACTGTAAAATGTGCCAGAATTAGCCAAGAATGGCTATTTTTCATCTGTAGACCCCTTACAGAATGTTAAGAGTACTTAACAGTACTTAACTTAAAAGTAATGTCACCTAAAATCTTTTTTCTCTCTCTATTTTTAAAGACCAAATGTAATTTATTATCAGGTATGACTTATTTTTCAGAGGGAAAAAGCCACCTATAAAAAACTTTGGCACAATTTAGCACTCTAACCACATGTAGCATGTAGGAAACTAACCTCTCTCACAACTGGATCCAAAGTAGCCCGGTGGACAAATACACACGCCTGGACTCATACACAGACCACCATTCAGACATCTTGGAGAGCACAGGGCTAATAACAAAGCAAAGAGGTGAACATTTAAATTCTCTTAAGACGGTTTATTGCTCACCGACTACTACAATTAGACCATTAAAGTCCACGCGAACAGGAAGTTGCTGAGACTTTTTATTTCAGTATGTTGGAGTCCATTTTTTAAAACTAAAATGGAATATTAAGTAGGGGGTGGGGCATTCTTTTTGCATATCATTACCTCTTGGAAAACTAACAGTAAGAGGGGAGTGATTAAGAATATCGTGGCCGTCAAAATGATCAGAGAAGGACTCCAAACGCAGAAGCAAATGGTTAGACTTTGATTAAAGATTACTAAAACCAACTTTTTAACTGCTCACCTAAAGAATAACAATGAGCACTAGCAAAATTTTGATGTCAAACTGATTTTTAATAGATTTATTTCCATAAAAGTGTAAACACTGAGCACTTTCGAAAGATTGACACACTCTCCTGCTCGACCAATCATAGTTTGGGGCGTGGCTAAAGGCTGAGACACTGTGTGTTTATGGATGATGTGTCAAATTTAGAAGTACCAGTCAAAATTTAAAGACTTACAGTATTATTCAAAAAGATTAAATATAAATACAAAAATGAGGAACTAAGTTCACATAAGTGGATGCTTTATGTAATTCTACGAATATAAAATGACATACTACACCTTTAGATATTACAACCAGCCATAAAATGTGCCTTTATGTTTAGTAGCTCAGCCTACATGATTTATGATCTTAATGCGAAATATAAATGTTCACTGACCTTCTAGACTGAAACATACAGTTGAAGACAGAATTATTAGCCCTCCGTTTATTTTTTTCCCCAGTTTCTGTTTAACGGAGAGCAGACTTGTTCAACACATTTATAAACATAATAGTTTTAATAACGCATTTATAATAACTAATTTATTTTATCTTTGCCATGATGACAGTAAATAATATTTGACTAGATATTTTTTAAGACAGCTTAAAGTGACATTTAAAGGTTTAACTAGGTTAATTAGGTTAACTAGGCAGGTTAGGGCAAGTTATTGTATAACAATGGTTTGTTCTGTAGACAGTCGAAAAAAATAAAGCTTAAAGTTAATAATTTTAACCTTAAAATGGTGTTTAAAAAATTAAAAACTGCTTTTGTTCTAGCCGAAATAAAACAAATAAGACTTTCTCCAGAAGAAAAAATATTATCAGACATACTGTGAAAATTTCCTTGCTCTGTTAAACATCATTTGGGAAATATTTAAAATAGAAAAAAATTAAACAGGGGTTTATAATTCTGACTTTAACTGTACATAGTCTTAGTTTAGGTAAAAATTCATGCTGCTGGTGTCGTTTGGGCTGCAGATTTTCTTGATAAGCGGAGCACAAAACTTAGTGGTTTTGGCAGCAATGCAGGCAAAAACAAATCAGCCAAAAGCTGTGTAGGATGAAAGGTGTTTTGTGGATGCGGTTTAGGTACAAACACAGCAGAGCTACAGTGAGGATATTGAAAACATTTTCAGCATCTAATGGAAGCTTTTTTTTAATGGTAAACCGCTCTTTTAAAGTTGTAAATAGATGAAAACCACATGTTTGTGAGTCCCAACCTGCTGGGTAATTCATGTTTTTTTTCTTCTTCTTCAGACAAGAAACCTTTTAGAATACATGCATGCTTCATTCCTTCATCTAAACTAGTACATAGCAGACTTAACCACGCTTTGTAATTTGCACAAGGTATTTTGGGAAGTGATGCCCAGAGGTTGAGTATAATCATCATCATAATAAACTATATGCATTCGTTTGCTTCCAAAGGAGGCTTGTCCTTCTGAGAAAGGACTCTTGGAGGATACACTTCTCTATTTTTTTTTTATGAATCTATTTGGCTTTTGCAGTGGAGGCTTTATAACAAAGTTCTACATGCGCACATCTGTTGTTAATGGGTATGGGTTGTTGCGGGTATGCTGGTCAGACGTTTATGGGACATCTATAAAAGCCAAAAATGTTAATGAAAATCGAATATTTCAGTTGGTGTTATAGAAATACGGCAATATTTTATACAAATTAAATGTTTTATTTTAATATAGAACTTTTATGCTGTCATCAAGTACACTTGTTAACGATTTTTGTAAATTACACAGTATTTAACTGTAATATGAACTGTATTTTACTGTAGTATTGTATTTTAAAGTTGCATTGTTAAAATGACTATAGATATACAATATATACATATTTAGTCAATATACAATGACTAAAGATATACAATACTGTAAATGCATACTAAATGGTGCTGTAAATGTAAATACAGCATTTTTGCTGTTATTGATTTACAGTAAATTACTGGCGAACTGCAGGAAATTGTTAACAGTGTACATATCAACTTGTATGGTAAAATATGGTTACCTTTCTCACAGTGAATGCCATAAAACCCATCCTGACACTCGCAGACCTGTCTTTCATTGCAGTAGCCTCCATTGCGACAACCTCCAGGACACTTTGCTTCATAAAGAAGAGACATAAATGGTGAGAACATTTCATCTCTATTTTTTTTGTTTTTAATGTTCAATGTTCTCCAAATGCTCCATAATTTATGCCACTTCAAGGACTTCAGATTCCTTGAGAAGTTGAAAGGCCACTGAATTCAATTCAATAACAGTACTTCCTGATACCAGCATATAAAAAGGAGGGAAAAGCCTTTGAGGTAGAAACCACAATGTCAACAACTCTGTCAAATCTGATGTGGCCCCAGTATACTGTTACAGATATGTTTTAACGTAATTCACAACTAGCTTTAAGGACCAAAGTTTAGTGTACCTAACATTCTGTCAACATTTGTCATCTTTTGAAACTCGTTTTTCTTCTGTGAAAAGCAAAATGAGAGGTTTAGCAGAATGTTCACACCGCTCTTTTTCATACTGTGAAAGGGAATGGGGATTTTCCAGTGAAGAACGTCTTGAATTTTGGCATGTTATTCATTTATAAAACTCTTGAAATACAGCACAATCATTTTTATTAGCATTTAGTTCCTATAAATGTTCATTAGAAGTTAAAAAGCAGCTTGGACATTCTGCTAAACCTGTGTTCCACAGATAAGTTTGGTATGAAGGTAAATAAATGATGACAGATTCTCAAATAGTGGTTACTTCCATTATTTCTATTCAGTGTACTGTAACATCCATGCATTTTGCTTTTATATTTATGGCAGTTTTATAAAACACAGAGCATAATTCGCACTTACACAATATGTTTCGGTGCACGTTGCATCCAGTCATTTTACATGATTTACTCAAGTCCTTTAAAACTCACACATGCTTTTTGTAAAAAAACAAAAACAAATAAAAAACAGAAGTTTAGCAGAATGTCCAAGCTGCTCAAATGAGACTGACGCTGTCAATCAGAAAAGATTTTTACAGAATCAGTCTCAAAAGTAATTGGAATAAATTATGTTAAACATATTAAGTGTACTTTTTCAATGATTTTGGCCTAGTTACATCAAGATCATCAAGATTTTAACTATATATAGCGTCCAGACCAACGGAGAATAACATTCTGTTTTTTGTAAGAATGTTGTGCACTTTTGTCAGCTACAACTTTAAATCCTCAAGCAACACTCAAAAAACAGGGGACATGTGCATGGAAGAAAAAAAAAACATGTACAGGAAAAACAAAATTGGGACCCATGACTCCTGAGGATACACATTTGTCTTTTACAGTGAAATGATCATTCTGTGCAAGAAACTGAACATTACTATCATACTTTAATATATGAAAAATGGTCCAGCACACATTCATGACAGTCTGGACCTTCCTTTTGCTTATTGATATATGAGAAATCAATATGCTTGATCTGTGATGTTTATTCATAATAGAGAAGGAGGATATGTATGTTTCATTATTCATAAAAAAAGGTATTTGTATATATCTTGGTTTCTGCAATTAATATAAAAAAGGTTGTAAACAAACAGTGTCAGTGAAGTTGTGAGTTTGCCTTCATGCATGCATCATTATGAAATTTGAAATCATGAATATGCTCTGGTCCACTCACGGAAGCTGTGAATTACAGGTAATAATGTTGTAAATAATAGTCATTTTTTTACTCATTTTGCTTCATTAGACCTCAGTGTATCGCCAGGAACCATGGGAATTAATATTGTGTTGCCTGTATTGTGTTTTGACACTCGGAGTGCTGGTAATCTTAAGGGTCATTCACACAGAATGCTTTTCCATTCCAATGCACTGCTTTCCTTTAGTTTTTCTATGATGGATATGTGTGGATGATATGTTTGTGTCTTTTACAGCACCTTGCACTTGAGTGCTGCTCATTAATATCAGTTCCTAAGCAGTGGACCAATCAGAAGAACTTGGAGGCAGAGCAAGTGTTGTACAGTAGCAAGTTGGCACTGTTAATAACTGTTTTATTTGACAGCAACTATTGTTCTCATGTGAATGGCCCCTAAGACTTGTGTTTTATGAAGCAATGATCCAAATTTCTGCAAAATGTTCTAGTAAAATCACCTGCATGTTGGATATTCCAAGGAAAAATAAAAGAAAATCAAACTGAAATGTTTGTATGAAATGTTTTAAAGGGATAGTTCCCACGAAATGAAAATTCTGTCATCATTTATTCACCCTTTACTTGTTTCAAACCTTTATGGGTTTCTTTATTCTGCTAAACACAAAAGAAGATATTTTGAAAAATGTTGGAAACCTGTAACCATTGCCTTCATAGTATTTGTTTTTCCTGCCATGGAAGTCAATGGTTACAGGTTTTCAGCTTTCTTCAAACTATCTTCTTTAGTGTTTAAGGTTTGAAACCACTTGAGGGAGACTAAATACTGAGTAAATATTCAGGTTCATTCAATGCACAGTCCAGTTTATGAAACATCACAGCAAACATCGGCAAACATACGGCTCAAAAGGCGGGTAAACTTGAAACGTTCAACTATATCTACTACGTCATCCTGTTGGTGAAACTCAAGCAGTCAGACTTTTAGAAAAACATCTTGTGAGCACTAGTCATTAAGGCACCCTCAGCTGTCAGTAGGAAACACTGGGCTTCCTCCCCGCGGGGAGGCTTCAGACAGATGGACCATTTGATCTGTGAAGTCTGCAGGCCGAGTGGAGAGGGGTGGAGAAGGGTGTGTAGGGGAATGCAACACCGTGAGGTTAGTGTGTGTGTGAGAGGAGGGAGGGAGGGAGGGGGGATCAGAGAAAAACATAACACGCTCATTCTAAAGGGCTGCAGCTGGCAGGATTCACATGACCTCATGAGCCAGCGATGGCTTTGTGGGTGAGGCTGAGCGTCACCCGGACCGTGATCTCTGTTTCTCTTACCAACTACACTTAAAGGACATCAAGATGGAGACCAGACATAACATATGCGTTTGTGCTCATCTCAAATCCAAACTTTCACCTGATGCATTCTCCAGCACGCTTACATTCATTCCCTAAAAGTTTGAGATGTATGAATATATATGTAACATACAAAGATATATAATAATATACATTTACAAAGCTCCACGCATGACTTGCAAGGAAAAAGTGTGTACATCATGGCCATGAACGAACAAATTCATTACCATAACTTACTAATATGTCAGATTGTTTTGCTACTTTATTTATTTTAGGTAAATCATAAGCATGATATCATAATTAACTCCCATGTTTTACTAAAATTTGAATGTTTTATTGAATCAATTATGTTATATAAACATGTTATATTGAATCAATTATAATAATTTATTTTATACAGCAAAAGGGAAAGAGTTACAGAGGCTGTCAAGCAAAAGTTTGAGTGGATAGTATCTTAATTTTGGCTCAATTCTTAGCACAAAAGTCTCAAAAATATTACGAAATTTATTTTAAAACAAATATAATTTGTTTGCTTATGATATATACATTAACAATAATCATTAGTTTAATATTTTTGAGACTAATTATTTTGGATAATGCCAATTTTATGAAGAAAACGTTTTTGTTATATTAAGAATATCTTTAATTTCTATTTAATGCATCCTTGTAAAACAACTGTAGTATTAAATACCTTTTCTTGGGTTTCAGATCTCAAAAAAATCTCTACACAAAGAGGAAACCATATTACGACTCTACATTCTGTATATGGATTGTCTTTGTTATACTTTATTATACAACAAATCGTTTACTGTCATCAAAGTTATGACAGCAGAATTTGTAAGCTCACCTCTCTGGCATGTTTTGAAGAAGATGGCGTTGTGTGGCGTCCTCAGGATGATATTTCCTCCAGCGTCCATCACCAGGATGGTCACCTCGAATGCCGCCACACCGTCCTGGTCACCTCTGCACGGAAAGCCCACCTGAACCACTGAGTATATAAAACCACTGTTGATTACTAAACTTTGAGAATCAACGTGAAACAAATCTCAGGATTTATGATGAAATCTTCTTATGGGTGTGTTTTACGAATATTTATACACCCACACACACACACACACAGTTGAGGGCAAAATAATTAGCCCTCCTGTAAAATATTTATTGTTTTTCAAATAGGGATGAACTGATACCACTTTTTACAAACCGATACGAGTACGAGTATTTTAATTTGTGTACTCGCCGATACCGAGTACCGATTCCGATACTTCTTAGATTTGGTTTCAATGAAAGTGTAATTACTTTAAAAGGAGGTTTTTATTTTTTGCCCGTAGCAAGGATGAACACAAAATTCCTTACCAGAAGGCTATTCCAAGCCAAAAATATACACACATTGCTAAGCATGACATATTAAGAATGGATAATTAAAGGATAAGTTATCTTTGCGCTGACACGCATCCACAACTTCACACATTACATAATCAAGGATCATATTGCATATTCGGTTTATTCTTCAGTAGCCTATAGATTCAATAATAATGTACTCTATAAATAGATTGTTTATGAGGACTAAGCTATTAATATATAATACGTTAAACCATACATTAAGACAATGAAGTCAGGACAACAAATAACATCTATTTAGTGAAATACTGTTGAGTGGTAATAGTGCATGGTATTGGCATTTCATGTACGATACGTGTACGAGTATTTTACCCAAGTATCGACCCGATACCCGATACTGGTATCTGTATTGATGCATCCCTATTTTCAAATATTTTGTGTGTGATATGATATTTAATGGAGCAAACCAATTTTCACAGTATTTCCGATATTTGTTACTTGTAGAGAAAATCTTATTTGTTTTATTATGGATGAAATAAAAGCTGTTTTTTTACCTTAATATTGACCTTAAAAAAAGTTTTAAGGCCAATATTATTAGCCATCTATAGGTAAATATTATTATTTAACTTTAAGCTTAATACTAGCATCTTCAAACATAGCTAGTAAAATATTATGTGCTGCCATTATGGCAAAGATAAAATAATTATTAGAAATAAGTTACCCGATACTGGTATCAGTATCGGTTCATCCCTATTTTCAAATATTTCTCAAGTGATATTTAATGGATCAAGGCAATTTTCACAGTATTTCCGATATTTGTTTCTTCTAGATTTCTTATTTGTTTTATTTTGGATGGATTAAAAGCTGTTTTTTACCTTAATATTGACATTAAAATCTGTTTTAAGGTCAATATTATTAGCCATCAATAGGTAAATATAACTATTTAACTTTAAGCTTAATACTAGCATCTTGAAACAGCTAGTAAAATATTATGTGCTGTCATTATGGCAAAGATAAAATAATTATTAGAAATCAGTTATTAAAACTATAATATTTAGAAATGTGTTAAAAGAAAATCTCTCCAATAAACAGAACTTGGGGAAAAAAATGTAAGACTTTAAACTTAACAAGAGGGCTAATAATGCTGACTTCAACTGTATATTGATATATTCCTCAAATATTTTGAGATGAAACTAAACCAGTACAATGTCAAATAGAATGTATTAAATAAATGAATGTGCAACAAAAAAATGAAAATAATAAATAATTAAATAAAAAAAGAAATGACATTTAAATGTGCAAAAATTCTAAATAAAAGCGCACCAGAGGCTTTGTGTGGCACTGATCCCAAAAGAGGAACATTGACAGTAGGATCATCCATAATGTCTTTATCCAATGAGCGCAGCGTCTGAAACTCATAAAAATACTCTGCCTGAAGAAACAAAAAAGAAACAAACAGAAATTAAATTTGTTAGTAAAAATTAACCAATCAAGCAATGAAATTTACATTTATAACACAAAAAGTTGCATGACAGGAGCACATAAAACTTTTTAAAAAAGGGTTTCCGGGTATGCTTAAACACGCAAGGTAATCAATTTCTTCAGAAACGTGCAACTAATGACCTCAACTCTTTGAGAACGAGGACAGCCGTGATGCTGAAGCCAAACACAAACTACAAAAAAAAATGTCCCAAAAGAAGATGAAAGCGAGGTGGACGCTTCTCCCCCCGTCTTTCTTTTTTCTTTCCCCTTGCTCTCTAGATTTGGGAGTGTAAAAGCTGTGCAACGTTTGATGAAGGCAAAAGTACACAAGCTGTGTGGAGAGCTTAGCTAATCCTACAGCTGAATGGTAATAACCAACACAGATAACTCTCGCCGCCAGCCTTTTATGCCCGAGACCTTTGTTCTAAAGCCTCGGCGGTCGTCTTTGAAGCTAACAGGGGCCGGGACAGAGCGGGCCCTCTCTTTTTCGCCACTATCCCTCCCCTTGCTATTTTAATTTCTCCCTCTTGCTGCTCTTTCGTCAAGTCAACATGCCACTCACGAATTATGATCCCGGTGTGCAAAGATAGATCATTGATCAAAAGAGATTCATGGGAATCCCTAAACATGTTTTTGTATTTGATTTGTATGTACTTGCATGTAAATAATTGCCAATTGATGATGCATTGAATGACGCACTGTTGCATGCAAGAGCATCATAGAGCTGTTTTTTTTTTGTTTCTGTATGGTAAGTATTGTGTTATTCTTGATATTGCGAGATATGTTTACTTTGAATTTTTGCAGGGTTTCTGCAGGTTTCATCAAGTCAAATTTAAGACTTTTTAAGACCTTTTTAAGAGCATTATAATTGAAATTTCAGACTTTTACAGGGCAAAATGCTAAGGATTTTTTGTAATGGCCAATGGATTATTTTCACTTGCCCCATTAAATTTGAAATTCGGTTATTTCTTCGCCACATATTTTAAATAATGTGTCAAAACATATATATTTTATATAGATAATATTTAATATAGTCAGATAAAGTAACATTTTCATAATTTTTATATATATTTTTTATTACCTTAAGTTTTAAAATAATAAACTATGATAAACTAAATATATTCTCAACAAACATTATGTTTAAATACATGGTAAACACAACTTTTAAAGAAATTTTACTGTAAGGATCTAAGGAAGATAAGTAAACCCTATTATTAAAATTAAATGTGGTTATTTCTTAGCCACATATTTTAAATAATGTGTCAAAACATATATATTTAATATATATTTATATATAAATTTTAGTTTTAAAACTGTTTAAAAAAAGACATTTTGAATGCTGAGAGAAAACTCAGAAATAATGCTTTATTTTAATCAGAGCATCGTCAAAACATTTGCAGAACATATTTTCTATTTTAGTGTTTTGTTCTCAGTATTTCAATGACTTTTGCTAGAAATCTCTTAAAATATTAAATATATATGTGTTACAAGTTGTTTCAGAACATTTTCAAAATTTGTATATATTTTTGTATTACCATAAGATTTAAAATAATAAACTATATTAAACTAAATTTATTTACAACAAACATTATGTGTAAATACATGGAGAACTTTTACAGAAATGTTACTGTAAGGATGTAAGGAAGCCTATTATTAAAACTGAAATTTGGTTATTTCTTAGCCACGTTTTAAATAATGTGTCAAAACATAGTTATATATGTAATATATATTTATATGTAAATTTTCGTTTTAAAAAACTGATTATAAAAAACAATCTGGATTCTGAGAGAAAATTCAGAAATAATGCTTTATTTTAATCAGAGCATTGTCAAAAGAAATTTTAGTGTTTTGTTCTCAGTATTTCAATGACTATTTTTGCTATAAAACTCTTAAAATATTAAATATATAAGTGTAACTACTTGGTTCAGAATGCTTAGAGGATTAAATGTTCTTTTTAAAAGACTGAACCATCAGATTTTTAATATATTTTTATTACCATAAGTATTAAAATAATAAACTATGATAAACTAAATTTATTTACAACGAACATTATGTGTAAATACATGAAGACCTTTTAAAGAAATGTTACTGTAAGGATGTAAGGAAGATAAGTAAACCATATTGGCAAGTAGAGTTCATCAATTTTACTTGTGTTAAACTTTTTTTTTTCCTTAAATGGATTGTATGTTGTAGCGATTGGGAAGCTTTATATGGACAAAGGAAAATTAACACCTGTTTAAAAGTATTTAAGACACACAACGCCATATTTCAGTGAATTTAAGACTTTTTAAGGCCTACATTTTAGGAATTTAAGACATTTTAAGACCCAGTGGACATCCTGTTTTATTTATAACAATATGCATTCAAGAAGTGTGTGTATTTGTGTGTCTTTTTATTAACTTTTCTCCTGGCTATTGTTATATTTATCTGCTCACAAGGTGTAAAGGTAATGTGTACATGTTAAACTGCTATAGAAAAATATTTACTGTGGAATGAGTTATGAAACAAAATCTAAATTCATTCATTCATTTTTTTTTTTTTTTGCTTAGTTCCTTTATTAATCTGGGGTTGCAACAGCGGAATGAACCGCCAACTTATCCAGCATATGTTTTACGTAGCGGATGCCCTTCCAGCCACAACCCAACACTGGAAAACAAAATCTAAATTATTCTTATTATTTTAATGAAGTAATAAATTAAAATGTTAATATAAAAGTTACTTTAATGCAGTTATGTTGGCTGTTTTAATTTAATATATTTGAGATATGTTGGTCTAATGGTTTATATATGAGGCTTATAGTTTTCTTAGGTTTATTTTAATGTCATCGAGCAACTATTAAACATTTTAGTAATAATAATAATTTCATATTTTTTGTTTTAATTTACATTTAAAAGTTTTAGCACTTTTTCTGGCTGTTTTGATTATCTTTTTAAGTTATTTATAGTAGTATGTATATACTTTTTTAAGCCATTTAAATTATTTGTTTCTATTTTAAGTTAAACTAAATAAAATATGATTGACTGCTAGCCTGCAAAATTTTACATATATGTTTCAGTTAACTATATAATACATTTAAATGATGATATGTAATTATTTTAAACTAATTTATATAAAAACACCATTAAGTCTATTGACTTTTGACACATTATTATGAATTATCATGCTTACAATTATATTTAAATACATCTAAATTAAAATAATCTCCTATAATATTATAATCAAGGGGTCCTGATCAATCTTATATTCTATTATCCTATAAATCATAATGCTTTAAAAGCCCTGATAGGGAAAAAATCCCTCATAATTCATAATCAATACCAGATACTCACTATATTTGTGGTCTTCTGATTTTATGAAACTATTGGAAAAATCTCTGGAGGGTAAAAGAAATCATTCGCCACTGTTTCTGCCAAAACCATAACGAATTACAAAGCGGATCAACAAGCAATAACGCCGCTACAAAGTGATTCCAAATGGAAG
Source organism: Danio aesculapii (assembly GCF_903798145.1). Lineage (NCBI taxonomy): Eukaryota > Metazoa > Chordata > Actinopteri > Cypriniformes > Danionidae > Danio > Danio aesculapii. Next base: position 46,444,049 of record NC_079438.1, read on the forward strand.
TTTCGCTGGTCAATAAAGCGCGGGCTCTGGCACGCGCGCTCGCGGTGGAGGCTACTGATGATGACGAGCCAGATGTTTGGCACATGCATGAGGATGCGCGCTCACGAGGCGGACCCGCGCTTTGATCCGCGTGCAGCTTTACAACATGCAAAATACCGCAAGAAGAATTTAACTAATTTTTTCTTTTCAAATTAGTCAATATAGGCTACGAGGCATATTTGGACTATATTAAAGTCTTTAAATAGGCAATTTAAAGTTTTTTATTTATATAATTACTGTTATCATGGTACATTTATTTTCTACAAAATGTATTTTTAATCTAAGCCTTGTTTTAAATAGCTTATAAACCATTTAAAACTACAAATTTTTAATAAGCAGCAATAATGGTAAATATTTCGAGTGTTTCAGATTAATTCACTCATTTCAGAGTTATCCAGACGTACAATATGCATCAGGTTAATCATAAAAATGAAATAAAAATACCATATAACTAATAAATAAACTACGTGAATGCAAAAAATACAGTTTTTCTTATTAACTAACACAAATTTAAATATGTTAAGCTAATAAAAAAACCTACAACGGCTTGAGAAAAGTGGTTTGTCAGCATGACGTGTAGCCTACTATGTTTTGACGTACAGTACCTGATCGGTGGCTTGCCAGGTGAAGTTGACGTGATGGATATTGACAGGTATCGCTGGCATTCTCTGCTGTGCTTTCCTGAAGTCGTGTGTGAATGGAGCCATTTTCCCCTCAGAGACTATTAAAATATCCTCCTCAAAACCTGTTCAATAAAACACTGAGCATTCACAAGCCTCTCATACTGGAGTTTAAAATCAAAAACTTTTAATTGAAATGTTTCCGCAATTGTTTGCTCTAATAACAACACTGGCGTGTCAGTACGGAAACTACGCAGACTATTACCAATTAATATTCTTGCTTGATTGGCATCAATCCACATGTACATGGTTCCTCGCTCTTCATAGGCAGCTTCCAGCAGACCCCCTAAAAGCAGAAGGAAGCACGCTTTAAGGTGCAGTTGAACAGCAGGCGTCCTGAAAGCCATCCTTTGTTTGGTTTAAAGCGAACTGGCCGTTTTTTCTGTTTGTCTCCGCTCGCTTCAGTCCCGTGAGGTAAATGTGTCTCGAGCGACTCTTCAATTGACAGAATGATTCGCGCGGTCTGCTCCGCGAGCTACTTGTACGCAGCAGGAGGCGCAATTTACAGAACTTACCACGAGGTGGCGCTGTTAATTATAAGGTGCCACTGACGCATACATTATTAAAATAAACACAAACAGTGCTCAGCATAACTGAGTACACTCTATTTTGAAAATGAATATTTCTCAATGAATATAGGCAATGTATTTTGGTGTAATTAAACAAAACAGATTTATTTAACAGATACATTTATTAAAATAATATTTAGTCACCAAATATTTTAAAATTGAAAGATAAAACAATTAAATTCAAGCCAAATTTAGTAAAAATAAATATTACAACCTACAAAATTTCAACTAAATGTTTCTTTTTTTTGCGTCTTTTAATTTTTCCTCTTTTTTAAAATTTGTATTTAATATTTTTATATCATATAAACTTGAGTTGAATTGTTATCGTAAGTTATTTTGTTAGATAAGCTCCAGATTTGGCTTCAGTACTGACTAATCTAATGTATATGCACAAATATAATATTGTATAGCTTCCTATTACAGTTTTTCTCAGTCACTTTGGTCCATTTCTCAGTTCAGAATTGAAGTTCTCAAAACTACCTGTTTGATCTTCACATTATTGTGTCACTTGTGCACATCAAAACAGCAGCAGTTAGCATCTGTGCAAATGATTATGCGCAATTCTCTGATGTTTCCTACATTATCAACTGTATGTCGTGTTGATCCAAATCATTTTGGTCTATGTTGAATAGTCTCACTCCCCACAACATTTAATCATTTGTTCATGCCGTAAGTCTTCACATGCAAAATGGCTGAACAAGTTTTCATAATACTTTTTTATATCTAATTTTTCTATACATTTCCAGTAAACTTCTTGTTCTAAATCTGTATACAATTGGTAAACTTCTCCCAGGTGAATCTTGACCTTTTCTAATAAAGGTGTATCTAAAAGCAGATTGTCCTATGTTCACATTTCTACTTTTGTTTTGTTTTTTCTTTGTGCTATGCAGTTTTGTCTTTTCCTTTCTGTATCACAATATCTGGCAACAAATTACAGTACAAAGAGCAAAAAATAAATAAAATAAAAACCCTATTTTATATTAGAACACCTCTTTAGACTCTGTTATATTGACAACATGACTAAATAATTCAACTGTCTTATCCGTACATAATGACCCAAGGACTTGTCATTCTAACGGCACTGATACATTCATTGACATAGAAATGTAGTTTTGAGAGATGAACTAAGGATTTTGAGCTGGCTTTTGCTGGCAACCCATGGTGTTTTGCTATTTGAACACGTTGTTTTGAGAAATGCACTTACTGTTTTGCAAAATTTCAATTCTGATCTGAGAAATGTGCCAAAGTGACAGAGAAAATCTGTAAAAATATGAATTTAAAAGATAGATTTGTGAGGGGTGTACTTATATACGCTGAGGACTGTATTTGCCTTTCAAAAACATAACAATTTAGGCAAATTTTATATTCATAAATGCAAGCGCCTTCAAACAAAACCCCTGTTTTTGGTTTTCCAAAAGGAATTTGGCTTATAGGCTACTGTAAATCTTTAAAGTTGTTAAGACTGTTTAGTTTATTGGAAAAAAATATTAATAAAAGACCCTGCAGTGTTTTTTTTTCAGTCTGTGTTTGTCTGTTCTGTGTTTTATAATATATTTATTTGTATTATTATCTTATTGATTTGATTAATATTTGGGGTCTGTTCTGTAAATGTAGGTGAAAGTGGTTAGTCGAATTTTACCTGATTGTATTTGTTATACTGAAATAAAAAGAAAAACACAACAATTTAGACTAAACAAAATTCCATTGTAATCTTTCACCAAACTGCATGAGAAATGTCCAACATTCATTCATTCATTCGTTCATTTTCTTTTCGGCTTATAGTCCCTTTATTAATCAGGGGTCCCCACAGAATAATCAAATAAAAATAAATAAATAAAAAATATGTTTTTATATATAATTTAATTATATATTTTAATATAATTTTTTATAAAGTATCTAATTGTTTACACATTTCTGCTTTTTGGTCATCATCGTCATTATAACAGAACAATAACAGAAACAAGCATTAACGCAAAATAATAGTAATAATCATCTTCATATGTATTATTAGTATTATTATTATTAATAATGAAAGAAAAAGAAAAACACTTGACCATTTATCACATTAGAACTCCTTATGAAACTGAAACTGACATGTGTGGGGTGAAACTCTGAAAATATTTCATTTTCTGTGTCTTGTTATATTTGTGACTTGTTTTTCTCCTTTAATGTCTTTTGTTGTGATGTTTAATGTTGGTTATTTAATCACAAAAAGGTTTCCTGTTTCTTTCCTTTCAAGTTGGCCGTCTGTCCGCTTACTTTTACGTCACTTCCGCCGTGTCTCGCTGTGTGCGTTTTTCGTGCAAAGATGGCGTCTGCACAGTTAACGGATGAGGAGCTTGTGTCTGAATTGAAACGGCTCGGCTTTACCCCGGGCCCGGTGACGGAGAGCACGCGGCCCGTGTACTTGAAGAAGCTGAAAAAGCTGCGTGAAGAGCAGCCACAGCCGCGGGGCTCCCGGAGCGGAAAAGGGCGCAGCAGCAGCGGGACTATCAACAACAACGGCAGCAGCAGCGGCGCTAGCAGCAACAGCAGCTCGGCGGCGCGAGCTCCGGGATTCAGCGCCAGGCCACCGGCCAGTGACGTCACGCGCCTGAGCGCCAGCCGGAGCGAAAAGCGCAAAGCCGGAAAGTTCGTGCTGGGCTTCAGCTCGGACGAGTCGGACGTGGAGGCGCCACAGAAGAAAGGAGGCCCGAATCACGGTGGTAGCAGAAGAGACCGGGGATCCGCGCAGCAGACACCCACCATCAGGCCTGCGGGAACACCCGCCGCCGCCTCCTTCGGGCTATCCGCGGACAGGAAAAGCGTTTCTAGCTCTCCGTGGTGGGCAGACCGGGGGAAAGCGGGCGATTTAGAGGAAACGGAAAGAGACAGTCGGGCTGTGAACGGGAATAAGGCTTTTTACGAGTCGAACAGCAGTAAGTTAGCCAGGGATTACTCTGATTCAGACGAGGAGGAGGAAGAGGTGGGTGAACGAGAGCGTCCCCGAGAACGCCGTCTGACTTCCAGACACAGTCCACCAGCCTCTTCTTCCCCTTACCGGAGCGCCTGGAGCTCGGAGAAGACGGCGCTTGGTGCGCATGATACACCCGACTACAGTCTAGATATGGTCGGGGAACGTAGGGACGAGGATGACAAGGAACATAGGGAGTTTAGCGGAAGCTACGTGAGCCGCAGCTACCCAAAACTGTCCGGGACGGGCAGGGATGACAACAGCGGCGGGAGCGGCATCCCGTCCGGTTCTTTTCATAGGAATCACCTCGACAATGGAGACGGCGAATCCGCTTGCAGTAGCAGCAGCAGCCGGTTCAGCATCGGTCTCAGACCGCGCTTTCCTTCCTACACCGCGACTTACCGAGCGAACCACTCGAACCACACCGGTTCCAACCACTCCTACAGCCATGCTTCAGCCCTCAAGCCCAAGCAGCACACCACGGTCCCGGAGGACGAGCTCCTGCAGCAGTTTAAACGGGAGGAGGTGTCCTCTACCGGTGGATTCAGCGCCCACTACCTGTCCATGTTCCTCCTGACAGCCGCCTGCCTGTTCTTCGTGCTGCTGGGCCTCATGTACCTGAGGATGAGGGGCTCCAGCACCGCCGAGGGGGATGCAGTCAGTAAGTATGATGTTGGCATGTACATCAAACCTTGTCAACTTGTGGAACTAAGCAATGTTTTAGGGCTAGTTTAAATGCATTAACAAGAAGAGTTGTAATGTCTGTTAACAAAATATTAATATTCATGACACTTGTTTTCAAAGTTATGGTGGGTCCTCTGTATAAACTTGAAATTGGCAGGGTCAAGTGATGGTGTGCTGTGTTATTGAATGGTAACCACATAAATAATATGAATCTAAGGCTTTTCCGTAATTCTTAAAGTATGCCATATCTATATCATGGAATTAATACTATGGTATAATATAGTTCCACATGGAACTATAAAATAGTAGTAACATGCATGGAGTGTGATGATATGTGGTAATAATGCAATCCAATGGACAAAAAACAAATCAAGAATAAAAAAGGTGGTGCAATAATTAATGTAATATTTTTTTATTATGCTATTAAGCAATAATGTGGTGAATTCTGATTACATTGTACACCATAATTAAAAGAATACTATGGTATTACCATACTGTGATGATCAAATAGTTGATTCAGTAACTGTTCGAGCCCTAACATGTGACCATAATTTAAAGGGTGGATACATTATGCACAAATGTTTGTTCTAGCTCACCAATGCTGTTCTTATTTCATTTTTGATTAGGAATAAGACATTTCATAACTTTATATTTATGTGTGCACTTGTTAAGTGTCTGCTAAATATGCTTAAGAATATGCTAAAAAACTCATATTTGCATCTATATTGTTGTGTAAAATTATCTGTATTATAAAACAGCACAAAAAGCTTTAGAGTTACTAAAAGTTTTTCAACTCTATGACTCAAGCTTGCCCAATCCACACAGCCATCACCCATCACCCCAGACTATTTGCACCTTCTCAGACAGGAAATGGTCTATGTTACCGGTGTTTTATGGGACAGGGAGAGGTATTTGCATTTGAAATATGTGTGTGCTGTGCTAAATCTTATGTCAGAACTGGGATTTCAGATGGTTGATCAAACCTGTGACAAATCAGTCAAATCACTTATCACTTCTGAATATTTATTTGGGTAAATATTGCATTTTTGTCAATTTTAAAATGTAAATTAATTCCATATAAAATGATTCATTGGTCAGATTTAAGTAAATAAAGCAAATTAATTTAAAAGTAACTTAATTAAACATTTTATCTGTCAATTATGAATGAACGGGTGATTCCTGAAAAGTGTGGGAACTCTCTGGATGTCTGTTATTTGACAATACTCATGGCCAGTCCCCACATTTGGACACGTTGGCATAATTTCTGGTCATAATATGATTGCCGGCATTATTCTTTTCATACATTTTCCCAGATGAGAGAAACTGTTCTTGGATATGCGTTCAGTGGCACTCAGTTTTAATAGCTTGAGTACCATCAGAGTAAAGTGCTCTGGAGGCAGAGACGACTCTTGAGAGGAAGCCGACTGATGAATTACTATGTATATCTGTGGCATGGTCGCTCGCTCAGGGAGGAAGCTTTGACTGGAGATCGCGCTGCAGACATCTAGGTCACAGACAAGCTAAAGCGGCCTAATTGTCTGTCTCTCTGGGGACTCTGGGAGCTCGCGGCCAACTAGAGTGACTGACTTCTCTCTGGCTGGATGAATGTCTGATTCTTACTTTGAGAGCGATTATATATGAGTTTGCACTTTCATGGATTGGAGTTTGCAGCTTTATTGTGCACAAAACATGCAGCATTAATTATTTTTTTTGTAACCATGATGTCAGTAATGTAATGCAAATAACTTGATCTTCCAGTATGTCGAGTTTAAGTCACTGTCAGCTATTTATAACGTCATGATTCATTATTTTATCAAGCTGATTTAAGATATTTTAACGCAAGAAAAATGTATATTTATGCAATTATAACTTATTTCTGCTTATTGGCTCCTGTAATGCTCCTGTAAAATTGAAACATTTAGCATTGTGTGTTGTTTATATATGCCAGTTTTTAAAGTATGGTAGTATCCATTTCCAAACTTAGAAAGTTTAATCTGATTCTGAATATTGGAGATTCAAAAATGAAATTATTTTATAAGAAGACCTTTTATCAATGTTTATATTTTAAACAAGCAGGAAGAGGAGTGGGATGCACTGAAAAATAATACATTGTATGAAACACAACCTGAAATCTCAAACAGAATTTTAAGACTAGATTTTATCAAGTGCTTTTTTTTTTTTTTTTTTTTTTTACCAGGTATTGTATTGCAGGGGTTCCCAACAGGGGGTCTCGGCCCACAAGGGGGCCTCAGCGAGCCCTGTGGGGGGGTTGCATCATATTTAAAATAAAAAAATTAAGCAGTAGACAGTTAGGAAAACGATCTTGTTTCCTTAATTCATTTTATCCTCTGGCTGAGCAAAAAAATTGACAATTGTAATTCGTCCTCCACTAAAAAGACTTCAGCAGCTAATACTAATGACTCGAGCATACTGGACCCAGTTGAGGAAGCTCCAAACATTTCGGGTCGCAGCACTAGCAATACTGGAAACATGTAATGCAGGAAATACCAAGATAGTTACCTGAACTATGGTTTTATTCCATTTTCTCAAAGCGAAGTGTCCCTGACCCAGCCACAGTGCATTATCTGTGCCAGTTTTTCTAACGAATGCATGAGGCCGTCCAAATTAATAAGACATTTGCAGATAACTCATCCCCAATACCACGACATGCCCAGAGCATTTTTAGAGCGCAAGGCAAAAGAATTAACACACACCCAAAATGAGATGAGGGATGGCACAAACTTTTAAAAAATTGGCAACTAATATAGGGCCAATTTTTTTAAATACCGAAGGCTTACGTTTTTTAGTTACAAATGGCCTACTGATGTTTTGCTTTTATATTATACATAAGGCTATTATTTGTGCATAAACGCATCTAGATATAGTAATCAACATACCATTTGGTTGAAAACAGCATTTTTTGTCAACCTTACTGCAAACTGTTATGAGCGATAATATCATTAAATGTTGAGGGGGGCCTTACAATATTTTCCTGAGGAAAAAAAAGGTTGGGAACCACTGTTGTATTGGACATACAAGAAAAACCTATGTTTTTTTGCTCAAAGGTGAAGACTCACTCAATGTACTGCACAATTGCTCTTACAGTAAAACACATTCTACTGTACTGTCCTGCTTTTAATGATTCCAGAAGACTTTTTTTTATTAAATGAACTCCCTTAAGGACACTTTTAGCAAAGTGACACCAGGAAAAATTGTGTAATTTTTATCATGTATTAGAGCTAAACATCTTATTTAATTAATGTATTCATTTGTTTGTTGATTTTTTTTTAATTGTGTAATACCATGATCAAATGTTGATATACTTCATGATATAGTTCCTATTGTTTATGTGGATACCATTCCATAACACAACACATCATCAATTTCCTCTGCCAATTTCAAGTTTAGAGACTGCACCATTGCAACATCAAAACATTCTTGCAATGAAAGTAGCCTTGGTTGCTGACATGGCATTAAATAAAAAATAGATAAATAAAAAAACATTTTATATAAATTTAAACAATTAACTATAACTGCGATTAGTTGCACAGTGATTTTAAACACACTAATGTTTAAGTATGTTATAGCAACTTGTCAGAGTAATGTATAAAATTGATAAAAAAAAGTTTTTTTTTTCTCTCTCACTTAAATTTCCTCTTTTTGGTTTCCATTAACCCATTAAAGGTTCAGATTGGCTAATATAATTAGTTAAAATACATTTTAGTAATCAGAAAGTATTTTTAGTTATTTTTAAACATTTAACTTGAAAAGTTAACTTTAAAATTTGAAAAGTTTCACTTAAAAAAAAAAAAAAAAATCTGAAATATCTGTATAGGGGAACAACAGTTTAATTATCTCTATTCATATTTGTAATAATATTATTATTATCATTATTACTTTGACAAATCTGACTAATGTACAAGAGTAATGATAGTTTATCTGATGATAGTTTCTCAAAAAAAAAAAAAAAAAGCCTCGGGGCGACTCTGGAGATAAAGTGCTCATGAGTAGATGAAAGACATTGCAAAAAAACTGCATTAATATGCATGTAGAAAACAAAACTGAACAGTCTTTATGCAGTTCTTCATTCACAAACAGCACTACTTCTGATCAATTCACCCAAGTTTTGTGAAATTCTGCATTAAATAGTTATTTTTTTCTTAATGATTCTTCAATTGTAAAAGCAGTAAGCCACTTGTGGAATTGATTTTCATTGGTTATTATCACTGTTTAGGTTTTAAATGGATCCTTATATACCCCATCACCTGAAATTGAAGTCAAACTTTGTCATGAAACGTAAAAACTTGTTTGGTCTGGTTGGATATGGCTTCCTCTCAGAAACGTGGATGGTTTACACTATCAGACGGCTCATATTTAATACGGCAGACCAATGTAGTATATGATTAAGGAAAGCAGGGTAGTCGCTGTGCTAAATCTGGGACCAGGCCAGAGTGAAGACAGATACGCAATGTTCAGACAATGACTCAAGTGCAAGATGATGAGAGGCTTTCGCTTATAGTCGCACCCTCAAGTGTGAGACGATGATCAGTCCTCCTGTCTGTCTGTTCTCGGTTGGGAAACACTGTCCAGTCATAATACTATAACAATGCTGAACTCTACGAGATTTTGCCAGATGTTGAATAATGCAATTTTGTAATCTCAGTTTTCTTTCTTTTTCAGTCATGCAGCACCCATTTGGAAATGAGTTTGATAAGCAGTATGTAAGTATATGTGTCCCATGTTTTAAACTTAAATTAAATAATGGATGAATAGTCTGTAAATATATATTTGTGTTGGATCTACAGGGCGTTAAAGATCGAGAACTCATCCTTAACCTTCTCTTGTCTCTACATGAGCACCTGGCCAATGTTGCAGGTGAGCATAGAGTTACAGCACATAGTTTTACCTCTCTAAGCGTGGTACGGATTTCAATTGTCTGTATATGGATAATTTTTAAATTGTGCATCTTGTTTGTCCTTCAGGAGAACATGATTGTGGAGACCTTAAAAATCCTTTAAATAGAAGTGTCTCGTTCAGTGACGCCTCTACGTACCTCAAGGTTTGTTTTACATTTTGAAGGGTTTGGTGCTTCCTTTTTTATTTCCTTCAGTTTAACTAGCTTGTTTTTATTAGACTGACATTGATCTTATTTAGTTTGTCAATGTGAAAATGCACATCACAGTAAAGTGTCCTTCTTTTTCAAGCTCCAAAATGAAGCCTATGAAAACTTGATTGAAACGTCTTTAGAATGGGTCATGAAAACCAAAGATGTTGTTGGAATAAGGTACCTGATGTCTGTCTATCATTGTGTCTTAAACTCTTTGTCTTATTGGCTTTCTAGCTATCTTTCAGTCTGTCTGTCAGTGTCTCTGTTTGGAATTCCATCCATGCATCCATCCATCAATCCCTCTATCCTAGATAGAACAATAGATTGAAAGAGAGATAGAATGACAGGTAGATGAATAGACGGACAGCTAAAATGACAGAATGCTTACTAGATAGCTAGTACCTTCTATTATTCTGTCTATCTTTCTAACTTGTTCTACTTATTTATATACAATTTTGCCTGTTTATCTCTATCTGTCTGTCTGTCTGTCTGTCTGTCTATCTATCTATCTATCGACCGACCGACCGACCAGCCATTCTTTTAGTTGTCGTTCTCTTAGTCGGCGTTCTGTCATTCTTTTAGTTGGCGTTCTGTCGTTCTTTTAGTCACCGTTCTCGTTCTTTGTCTGCGTTCTGTCTTTTTTTTTTTTAGTCGGCATTCTGTCGTTCTATCAGTCGCGTTCTGTCATTCTTTTAGTCGCCATTCTGTCGCGTTCTGTCGTTCTTTTAGTTGCCGTTCTTTTTGTCTGCGTTCTGTCTGTCTTTCTGTTTGCGTTCTGTTGTTCTTTTTGTCTGCGTTCTCTCGTTCTTTTTGTCTGCGTTCTGTCGTTCTATTAGTTGGCGTTCTGTCATTCTTTTAGTCGCCGTTCTGTCGCGTTCTGTCGTTCTTTTAGTTGCCGTTCTTTCTGTCTGCGTTCTGTTGTTCTTTTTGTCTGCGTTCTCTCGTTCTTTTTGTCTGCGTTCTGTTGTTCTCTTACTTGGCGTTCTGTCGTTCTTTTAGTCTGCATTCTGTCATTCTTTTTGTCACCGTTCTGTCGTTCTATTAGTTGTCGGTCTGTCGTTCTATTAGTTGTCGTTCTATTAGTCGGCATTCTGTCGTTCTTTTAGTCGGCAATCTGTCGTTCTTTTTGTCTGCGTTCTGTTTTTTTTTTTTTTTTTGTCTGAGTTCTGGTGTTCTTTTAGTCGTCGTTCTATTAGTCATCGTTCTGTCGTTCTTTGTCGGCGTTCTGTTGTTCTTTGAGTTAGCATTCTGTCGTTCATGCTGTTTTCTGTCATTCTATTCAGTTAGCATTCTAGCTGTCTGTCTGTGATTTTATTAAGTTAGCATTCTAGCTTTCTATCCATCGATCTAGTTTTCTTGCAAACATTGTCTTTCTGTGGCTCCAGCTAGCTATCTGTCATTCTAGCTGTTTATCTGTTTTTCTAGTTGCCGTCCTGTCTTTTTTGCGTTCCATCTGTCTAACTGTCCATCTGTTTATCATTTTCTATCAAGTGTTTAGTTCTAGCTGTCTGACTGTCTGTCTATGCTTTTACTAGCATTCTATCTAGCGGTTACTCTGTCTAACTAGCTTGCTGTAGATGTAGTTGTCATTTGTTCTGTTATTTCATCTGTCTCTCATTATATATAGCTAGCGTTTATTCCAGCTAGCTGTCTATATGTCTATCTAGCAAGTTGGTTGGCATTCAGTCTAGCTCTTCTGTCTGTTTGCAACATGCATACCTGTAGTATCTATTTCCGTGTGCCGTTTTCCTATGTTCATTGGCTACGTGCTGTTTTCTGGGCAGGTTGATTGGTGGTGACCCTGATCAACCCATAGAGGACGTATCTGAAATCTCTCGTCTGGAGTCCATCCACCCCCGCATGTCCTTCTTCTGCCGCTTCAGACGAGCCTTTTTCACTGTGATCTACAGAGTTCTCCTCATCCTTGCTGGTACACATCTGCTTTTTGTACAACTAAATCTTGTTTTGGTAAAACCATACTTTAAAAAAAATAATTTCCTTACTCTGTTTCTTTGCAGGCATCGGTGTTGTTGTGGGTTTGGTGTATTACATGAAATACAGATGGCGTAAAGAAGAGGAGGAAACCAGACAAATGTATGACATGGTGGAGAGAATCATCGGTAAGGCCTCTTTACTCTAAGACCACATTTATAACACAGAAACGTACAATGCTGAAGTAAAGCATGACTGTGTGTTTACAGATGTTCTGAGAAATCACAATGAGGCCTGTCAGGAGAATAAGGACTTGCAAGCATACCTTCCCATCCCTCACGTCCGTGACTCTCTTGTCCAGCCTCAGGAGAGGTATTCCATCATTGCTTTTCATTTCGAATCCATATTTGTGTGAAAAATCCTCTTCTCACTGTCCAATGTGCTCAAAGTTCAAGTTCAATGTTGAAAGTTTATTGTCATATGCACAGTAAGGAATGGGTTCCCTGTACCACACTGAATGCTAAGGTGTAATGCATATTTAGAAAATATAAAATTCTTATTTAACAAAATAGACATGCAAAACAGCAAACATAAGTATAAACTGTGAAATAAAAAATAATAATAAAGAAGGTTTCTATATGCATTTGAGTAAATGTTAAAAACTGCAAAATTGTTTCTTTGTTGTGCAAGTTCTGATGAGTTTGTTTTTGTTGTTCTCTCAGAAAGAGGATGAAGAAAGTATGGGACAGAGCAGTTTCGTTCCTCTCTGCGAATGAGTCCCGCATCCGGACAGAGAAGCAGAGGATTGGAGGGGCGGATTTCATGGTGTGGCGGTGGCTTCAGCCCTCAATGTCACCTGATAAGATGTGCAACATGCCCTCCAAAGTGTGGCAAGGCCAAGGTATTGCTTGCTGTTAGATATGCAAATTAAGGCCAAATTTTTGCCCTTTTGTTGTCTAGTTCCAAATGCTGCAAACACAACAGGGACCACTGACATCGAAACAAAGCTGAAAACGGGACATGGTGTCACAAGATGTAACTATTAAAAAAATAAAACAATGCTCAGGCATAGCTGTTTTTCTTGTCATAATTATGATGTTCCCCACTGAAGCTCTCAGAACGTGCTTCTTTTCAGCAGATTTTTTGTTTGTGAATTGCCATTTTCATTGCCAATATATATTGACTTACTCATTTTAGAAAGTATTTAGGAGTTTAATAATACATTCATATGTACACGTATGCAACATCACAGCATACAATATTGTTTTGGATGTCCTGAAGTTTTTCTTTGTCTTTTAAAGCTTAGTCTTAAAAATGACTGACTGCAGTGAAAACAAGGACTAATGTATCTTTTTTTTTTTGACGTTGAGCAAAACAAACCAAGAAAATGACTTGTGAAAGCGCCCTAAACCTTTATGTTGAGTGTCCTCTTTATTTTTGTGATATCAATTGTGTTTGGATTTAAAGTGGCTTGTTTTGCTTTTCAGCGTTTCCGCTGGACCGAAGAAATTCGCCACCAAACAGCTTAACGCCATGCTTGAAGATTCGCAACATGTTTGATCCTGTAATGTAAGTTTTTCAAGGACTTTTACACACTAACTCAATTTAAATATTTGGTTCAGACATGCTTGCGAAGTAAAATGTATTTACTTTCATATAATTAGAAGCTTTGCCTGATATTTAAGTGGTTTATAGAGTAGTTCTACAGTAATTTCCCTCTTGTACAGGGAAGTGGGGGAAAATTGGCATCTCGCCATTCAAGAAGCCATTTTGGAGAAGTGCAGTGATAATGATGGAATCGTTCACATAGCTGTTGACAAAAACTCAAGAGAGGTGAGTGACTTGTGTGGGTTGTTACAAACTTTACAGACTGGATTTATAAGGTCTTGTCCAAAAGTTAACAAATCGTCCTAAAAAGGGAGCTTAAGCAGAATATTGTGTAAAATTCATTTTTATTAAGCAGTGTAACTGTTATTAACTAAAACTATTCAAACTGAGTTAAGATAAAGCTGAAATAAAATCTAATTTGATGGAAACTTGACACTAAAAAAAGAACATTAGAAATACAACTTTACATACTTGATGTGTTACAACGCAATTAAAACCTTTTATGCACTGTAGATGTTCATTTAATTGATGACTGCATTTTGGGGGCTTAACAATTAAATCTTGAAAACTTTTTGCAAGTGTTTGTGCAAGTTTCTGAAAACACTACTATTATCATGTTAATGTAAATGATTAAAAGGTGTTTTTTTTTTTTTTGGTAACTGTACTGCAAATTTTAGGCTTTAAAAAGTCTTACATTCACAGAAATATTGTGTTCTAATCATCTTAAATCATTGTAAACGGGTCCTAATTTTTAATTTGTCCATGTAAAGCTACTCAATTGAGCTGACATCCATCCAATAACCAACAATCCATCTCAGTGAAACCTTATTTTTATATTTACATTTTTTTTATTGCAAGGAGATTCACAACAGCTGTTAGACATTTTCCCAACAGCAAATTACCAATTTAAAAAGATAAGAAAACATAAAATAAAAACCCTGTACAAGTCTAAAATGTAAATCTTAAAGGGTCTTAAAAAATCTTATTGTCTTAAAATACAAAAAGTTAATTGTAGGCCTTAAAGTCTTAAATTCACTGAAATATTGGGTTGTGGGTCTTAAATCATTTTAAACAGGTCTTAATTTTGCTTTGTCCAAGTTAAGCTACTCAATTGGGCCGACATCCATCCAGTCACTAACAATCCATCTCAATAAAACCTTATTGTTAATATTTAAGTTTTTTTTATTATTATTGCAAGGAGATACAGTTCACAACAGCTGTTAGACATTTTTACAGCGAATTCCCCATTAAAAAAGAAAACCAAAAATAAGTGATGCATCATGATAATACCGGTAATAAACCAATAAAAAGCCCTGCATTACTCTAAAATTAGTAATTAGGGCCTTAAAATGTCTTAAATTATAAAAAGTAAATTTTAGGCCTTTAAAAAGTCTTAAATTCACAGAAATATTGTGTCATTTTAAACAGGTCTTAATTTTGCTTTGTCCAAATAAAGCTACTCAATTGGGAAAGAAAACCTAAAATAATTATGATTCATCATGATAATATCGGTAATAAATCGATAAAATATCATTTTTAATGGTCTTAAAAGACTCTTAAAAGTCTTACATTTGACTGGATGAAACCTGCCGAAACGCTGGTGAATGCACCCTAAAACTGAGAACAAAATATTATAAATATTATGAATAATTAAATTAAATCTATAATATGAAATCACATAACAAAATTACATAACCTAAAAAAATAACTAAAAGTCCAAGTTGACTACTAATTATTATCTGCAATGAAGTATGATCTTAAACTATCAAATACTAAATATAGTTAGCATAAATAGACACAAATGTTATATCAAATAATCCATGTTTAAATACATTTAAACTTTCACCTCAATTTAAGCCTGGCATTCTGCAGTTCTCCGAAGACACGAGCCTCCCTTCGCTAAATGAATTTCATTGTGTTTTGCAGCAAAGTAACATCCCTAGAGGCTTTTAGCTAATGAATTGCTTATATGATCTTATTCCCGTCTAGGGCTGCGTTTATGTGAAGTGCCTTTCAGCAGAGCATTCTGGGAAGGCCTTCAAAGCGCTCCACGGCTCCTGGTTCGATGGTAAACAAATAACATATTTACTCTAGTCTAATTAGCAATTTATGTACACTTCAACAACCTGTCACGTGTTTCCAACAGGGAAGCTGGTGACAGTCAAGTACCTGCGCCTGGATCGCTACCACCAGCGTTTCCCACAAGCCCTAGGCTCCAACACGCCTCTCAAACCCTCCAGCTCCAGCATGAACAGCATGTCTCGCCTGAACCAGCGCTCCAGCACGTCCAGCTTGAAGGACACGTTCTCCTGAAGGACATGCAGGACGGCCACCAACCATCCTCTCTGCTCTTTCTCTTTCACCGTAAAACGAAAAGCTCCTAGCCAGAGAGAAACGCGTTCAGGAGCAGTCGGGCGACTAAGGACGCCCAATCAGTTTTGTCAGCCATATGCAAGCAATGGTGGTTAAACCTGTGAGCTGCTGTGTTTTAGTTTCTAATCTTTCTCTGTCCGTCGGAGTCAAGGCAGACACTGTGGCGTAAATCAGTGGAAAAGAGAGCATTGTTTGGTCCGGATGAGAACTTTTAGGACACAATCCTTCTCATATCTGGTGCAAATGGACACAAATTTCTGGTTATTTGATGTATTTTTTTTTTTATATTTTAAATATACCGTCTTTATGGATTCAATAACAAAATGGCTTCCAACTTTAAATCTTACACACTCACACACACACACACAAATGAAAGTTTTCCGGCCTCTGCTTCTTTTTGTTTTTTGTTTTGTTTTTTTACACGTAACTAACTCCCCTCCTTAATTCCAAGGAGCTCTGTTGGGCTATACATAGCTGCATGTGCTGGTTAAAGTATGCCTATATTTAAGCTTTGAATTGTATCATATATTGTGGATGTTTATTTCCCTGAGGATGTTTTTTTTAGCAGATGTATTCCATTTAATTATTATAATTTTTTTTTTTGTTTTTGTTTTTTCGGGCCTTTCTTTTGTAGTTTTTAGTCCAAGAACGGCATGCAGACACACTCTGAAAAAAAAGAGTGCTGTAAATATCTAATTGAATGGTGGTGGTGCTGGTGGTGGTGGTTGAAATCATCTGTATGAAATTGAAATCGTCATAAGCTCTCGTTTGTTTCTTGCCAACGGAATAACTACACTGCTGCATTCAGAGACGCGTGTCATGTGGAGAGTCTACATGCCATTCGATGCCATGTTTCTGAACACTAGTCTTAATTGTCACAGCCTGATTGTATTCAAGTATATAATTATTTACTGTTGTTTTTGTTTGTATTTTAAAGGTTATGCTTTTCCCGTTAATTGGTGGTGCAGATGGATGTTCTTTTTTTCTTTTCGTTCATCTCCCCTTTACCCATTACTTGGCAATTTTAAACGCCATGCAATTGCTGTATTTAATCTGTTCCTGACCCTTCTAAATTTCCAAAAGAGACTTTTTTTTTTGTTTTTTTTTGATGGAAGTTTTTCTTGTACACACTCGTGCGCAGCCTGATCGGCGACCTAATTGTAATTTGTACGGAGACACTCATTAACAGAGCATGTCATGCTGCGTTCATGTCTATTTTGGATCACAGAAAGATTTATCAGCTTTTGTTTAGATGCAGTTTGGGTTGATATGAGGTAAATAAAATGTACTTGTTTATTACTGGTGTTTATTTTCTTTCTTTCGTTGTATGTCTACATGAATCGTTTAGTCTTCTGGTTTGTTTGATTGACTGGGTTTTGCATTTGTTAAATTTGACTTTTTAGACGAATGTGACCTTTCAGTGGTTTAAATGTATATTTAATTGTCAGGCCAGTCTATTTATATTAAAATGGAAGTTTTAAAACAACAGCATTATATTTTGAAGTTTATAATCTCCGAGATGGTTCATAAGAATCATAAGGTGGTACTGTTGCATCAGTGAAACATTTTGAAAGCTGTAATCTATATCTTAATAAATCTGATAAGATTTTATACAGTTAAAGTCAGAATTATTAGCCCCCCTGAATTATTAGCCCCCTGTTTGTTCTTCCCTAATTTCTGTTTAACGGAGAGCAGATTTCTTTAACACATTTCTAAACATAATAGTTTTAATAACTCATTTCTAATTACTGATTTATTTTATCTTTGCCATGATAACAATACATAATATTTGACTAGATATTTTTCAGGACACTTCTATGCAGCTTAAAGTGACATTTAAAGGCTTAACTAGGTTAATTAGCCAGGGTTATAGTATAACGATTGTTTATTCTGTAGACTATCGGGAAAAAAATATTAGCTTAAATGAGCTAATAATTCTAACCTAAATGGTTTTTAAAATATTAATAACTGCTTTTATTCTAGCTGAAATAAAACAAATAAGACTTTCTCCAAAAGAAAAAATATCATTTATATCTGTTAAACATCATTTGAGAAATATAAAAAAAAAAAATATATATATATAAATAAATTCCAATGGGGTTTAATCATTTTGATATCAACTGTATATAAATATCTCGTCTTTCAAAAAAAAAAAAATAATAATTTCACTATGTTGTAACCAGAGACTTGAATAATTTTTATAATCATAGAAAAAATCCAGTATTGAATTGCTTTAAATGTCTGCATTATTTACTTTTCTGCCTTGTTCCCAGTTTCTAAGCTATATTCAGGGTTTAGGATCACTGCCTTGTTAGTTAAAGTGCAGATGTAATATGTACAGTGCTCAGCATATGTAAGTACACCCCACGCAAATCTATTTTAAATTCATATTTTTAATAGGAAGCTAAACAAAATTATATTTGTGCATAAACATTAGATTAGTCAGTGCTGAAGCCAAATCTGGAGCTTATCTAACAAAATAACTTAGGATAACAGTCCAGAAACGAGTACACCCATATTTATGTTATAGAAAAATATTAAATACAAATTTAAAAAAGAGGAAAAATCAACAGAAGCAAAAATTTGAAACAATTAGTTGAAATTTTGTTGGTTGTAATTGTTTGCAATATTTTGTTGAATTTAAATGTATTTTCCTTTTATTTCTAAATATGTTTGGTGACTAAAATATTATTTTAATAAATATATCTGTTTAATAAATCTGTTTTGTTTAAATGCACCAAAATACATTGCATATATTCACTGAGAAATAAAAATATAATAAAAATATTCATGTTCAAATTGGGCTGTACTCAATTATGCTGAGCACTGTAGAACAACTATTGCTTACATTAAATGGACAGATAAATATTATATATATATATATATATATATATATATATATATATATATATATATATATATATATATATATATATATATATATATATATATAGTAAACAAATAAAAAAATAAAAACGGGTTAAATCATACAGTAGAATAAAAACAAAATAATTCCAATATTATAATTATACAAAGTGTATTAATATTTATTTATTTATTAAATAATGCAAGATTAGAATAATCCACATTTTTAAAATTAAAAATATAAAGGAACACTAAATTAAATTAGCATAAATATGGATAAAACAATAAATGCAGTACTATAAAACTAAATTGTGTGCAAATACAGTATTAGTATATAGTCCTCTAGTACAAAAAAAAGTATCTTAGAGATCAAATATTTTCAAAAATAATTTTTAGACCCATTTACATTATTAATTTCATTGTTTTGTTTGTGGACTGAAAATCTCTGATCTAAGGTAAGTTTTTTTTATATTCCTATAATAGTATGTGTAGTTGGCTGATCCCAGAACAGAAAGTACTGACTGCTTCATCCCAAACCAGCAAGCGGAACAAGTAAGATTGATGCGATGACATGCGAAGTAGATTACTTACACAATATAACACAAAATTAATGAATATTTTCTCATATCCTAATGACGTAGTTGAAATACTAAAACCTTCAAACTGCTTCGCGCTGAATAACTATGCGCGCAAATTACGCATTGCTCATATTTGGAGAGCCCCTGCTGCCCGGCGAGAGGAATTTCCCACAATGCACTTGTCATTACCTAAGAAGTACACGGTGGTGAAGCTCTGTTTGACAAATGCGCTGCTCTCCCAGCGGCCCCCCTTCCCTCTCTAGTCTACTGTCCTGCTCGGTTATAACGCTATTTCTGCTGTCCGGTACGTGTAACTACTTATCATATCTGTATGTTGTTTATTACGCACTTTTAAATGA
Source organism: Danio aesculapii (assembly GCF_903798145.1). Lineage (NCBI taxonomy): Eukaryota > Metazoa > Chordata > Actinopteri > Cypriniformes > Danionidae > Danio > Danio aesculapii. Next base: position 46,463,796 of record NC_079438.1, read on the forward strand.
CTTTCATGAAGGCAACAGGGTCTCTATGACTACGCGTTGATGTAACTCAAAACCTTTAACGTTATAACGTTACTTTGCTGTCATGTTAATTAAACGTATTAACATGTAAGGTTATGTGCTTTTTACATCTATTTATTCGTTTTATTATGTCAAGATACGTAAATAGTCACAGTAAATTAGTTTAGTTGTCTGTGGGAGCCATATCAATTACATTGTATTGAATGTATACCCTCCCACGTGATATCATACCAGCTTGTTGTTATTATTACGTAACGTTTTATTTATGCAAACCACACCCATATATATATCCACACCCATATATATATATATATATATATATATATATATATATATATATATATATATATATATATATACACAGTAGTAAGCTACAGTGGCACTACTGTTTAACAATGATGTAAACACCTGACACTTCAAAACTATAAGTGCAGATTATTAAAATATATTAATATTTTATGTCATGTTTATTTAAATAACCTACATAGTAACTTACTGGCACATATCTAATGAACTTCTACAAGTATGATGATTTGCCATTTGATGGAGAGATATTTAATATAACCAGATTTATAAAGTTTTGATGAAAATTTTTTTAATGTTTTCAATGTTGACTTGACAAAAATCCAAAACTGAAACTTTAAAATAATTTTGAAAAAATTAAGTTTGAAGATTTTGTAAGATGACAGAGAAAGTCAATTAAATTAGCACATTTGTCTTGTGAATTTGTAACATGAATTAGTATGACTTTATCACATAGCCAACCTTTAGTTTTGTATTTTATCAAAATAAATTAGCATCTTGCTAGCACATTTCGCATGCAATAATTAGTGTGTAATGTTTGTTTAAAATTAATTCTGATGTCATTTCTAGCATTTCTAACACATGACTAACATGTTATAACATGTTAACATGTTTCTTTCCATGCTAGCTTGCTTCTGGTATATTCTACCTGTTGCTAGCTTGAATTAGCTTGCTGTTAGCATGTTTCTAGCATGTTTTAATATGTTGCTAGCATGTATTTGAATGTTTTAATGCATTGTAAACATGCGTTAGCATGTTCTCGCACTCTTCAAACATGTTTTAACTTATACAGTTTTTTTGGATGAACTGCTAGATTATTGCATGAGTAGCACATTGCTAATATTTCTAGTTTGTTTTAGCTCATGGCTATATTGTCTTAACATATTGCTAGCATGTATCATTAATACAGTTTGTTTCTAACATGCTATAGTACAGGTTTTTAAGATGTTTTTAGCATTAATTAGCATGTTTAGCTTAATGTTGACATGAAGTAGCATGCTGCTAGCATGAATTAACATTTGTCAAGCTAACATAATACAGATCAAATTTTGACTTGATGTTTGTCATAATTATAAAGAACAAATTAAATAATTGTATTTGCAAATCATGAAACTATGAAATGTTTTAGACAGTTACCAAACAAAATCAGATCATTAGCCTAGTTTCAAATGTTACAGATATTCAAGCATTCATATTTCATTTGCCAGCATTTGGTTAATCACTGCTGATCCCAATGATGTTTACCCATCAGAACCAGTGTTTTGAAATATCAGCCATTTGTTATACAAATCTGATCTGCTTTTAGATCTTTTCAGATCTCATTTGTCACTTTATGACCATATATAGTTATGACTTTAACCCAGTGTCTCAAGCATGCTGTATTTATAAACCACATTAATACTCAGAGCACTTGATATTTTTGGTGTGTGATGGCTTCAGTTGATAATTTTTTCAATTAATAAGGTTTTACCCAAATAAATAAATAAAAATAAATTCAGCTGTTCTTTCTTGAGCATATTTTGCAAACCAACTGAGTGATGCGTTGAATAGCATATAAATTAATTCATAAATTATTCGGATATTAACACTACGTAAAAAACTATTTTCTGAAGTGCATCATGTAAACATCAGCCTGTAGTAGACAATTACAGACCCTTGGTGTGAATCTGCAGCTTTGCAATCAATCAAGTCCTATTTATAGTCCTCTCTGGATGTGAGCGCTGAGTATTTTTAAAATGTGGCCTTGCTTGTGTCTGTATCAGGTCTATATCTGTGCATGTGTTAAAACTACTTGCACCAGATGGACCAGTGCAAAGTGAAGAAAGTCAGTGGATTACCAACAAATTACACTACATACAACAAGTCTGCATTTAGAAAATGTTTGTTTTTTGTTTGCTTCTTCAGCTAGATATTTGATTATTTGTTTATTTATTTAGAAACAAATATTAGTGCTATATATATATATATATATATATATATATATATATATATATATATATATATATATATATATATATATATAGCACTAATATATATATATATATGTATATACGTTTATATATATATTAGCTCAATTATTATATATACATATATCTCATTTATTATTTTCAAATTAGACAAATAATAGACTAAATTAAATGGACAGAAAATCTGACCAAATTACATTTATTTTAAAGTAAAAAATAAATATTTAAACAGTAAAACTATATATATGATTTCTTTTACTATGTGAAAGTATTTTAAGCACTTTTTAAAAATGAACCTTGTGTATATTATACTTATGTAATCATGTATATAATAACAAAAACTATATTATTATTTTAACTTAATTCAACTATATTATAATTTTTAATTAATCATGCATAGGGCAATAAAAACACAAAAATAAATGTGCAAAGAAACCTCAATGAATTTATTTAAAATGTGTTATTTAAGATAAATACATTTTTAAAGTAGTAAAACTATCTATAATTAATATTTTATATATGCATATTAAACATATGCACTCTTTTATAATAAATGCAATTTCAATGTTTTATTTTATTGATTTATTTAAGCATCATTGAATCGTGTGCATGCTTAATATGATAGACTACACTTGTAACTTTGCTGTGTGAATCTGAATTGAAATAAACCAACAAGCAGAAATGTACTCAAAATGTTGCAGTACTGGGAAAATCTTGCTTAGTTGCAGATTCCCATGTAACTTATCCAAAATATATATTTGTTTGCTCCTCTGTAAAAATAAATCCTGAATGAAAACATCCTCAAATCAACCTAATTGTTTAGATTAGAAGATCATTTCTCCCATGCACACTTCTCATGCCTCCTTGTCTCAGTGAATGAACTGAAAAAGATCTTTCTTTTCCTCACACACCTGCACCACCACTAGATGGACCTCATTCCTCATAAACCGCAGCGACACCCTCTCCCTCACAGTGCTCTTGTGCCTGTTATTGCTCCTGTAAATTCTTTACACTCTCAAACTACACTTTCATTGGTGTTTATCTTTATAGCTTCAACAAGTCTCGGTGAAGCTTTTTCAAAAGCAGTCTCTTCCTCAAAGCTTCGTTTGCTGTAGGCCCGGATGGCTGTCCGTCTTCTCCGATCCATGGCCCCGTGTGCATCCATGGCCCTGCTCCAATGCATGCGCTCCTATAAGACCGCACGGCCACTCCTAATACTGACTACACCCGCTGCGCTAGGTACTGTAAAACAGTGTAGCTATAATTATTTAAGTCAAGTGTAGTCATATTTTTATTTAAGTGTAGTTATATTTATTTTAATGAGAACTACAGATATTTGTGTTGTGTTTTGTTTTAGAAAATTGAACACAAATGCAATTTTTTTGAGTGCAATATTAGTGATATAGTGGTATTTGCTATGCGATTAGTTACATTAGCTGATGTGCTACAGCCATTGAAGAACTCTGCATTCATTGTTAAAATGCAGGGTTCCACACACACGATTTGTGGTGGAACAACATGAAGGAATTCATTTAACTTATTAGTTTTTAAAAAATTAAGGGGATTTAAGAAAAAAAATTGAGTTGTCTCAAAAAAAAACCCTTAAGAATTGTTTTGTTTCAGCTCACTTAAAATAAGTAGTTTGAGCAAACAGCAAACATATTTTTGTTGAGTATTTGCAGCTTTTACTTCTTTTTTTCTAAGCAAAGTGCTTCTGCGCTTTTGTGTGTGTGTGTTTGCTTTATAATCCAAGCCATGAAACTTGACACTAATGAGGTTTTCTGAACTTTTAATATTTAAAATCCAATTTTTAAAAATGTATAAGGCTTTTATCATTCTGAAAATTAAGTACGTAATTAGTTAGTTAATAAATAATATTTAAAAATGACTACAAGCTTCTTGAAGTGCTTTTTAAACCCACGTAAGTGTCATGGATTGGTCAGGCTCTCACGACCCCCACTCACGAAGATCACCATCACCTGACTTCTAATGAGCACACAGCTGCATCACATTCACGAGCACCAGATAAAAGCACAGCACTCCAGTCGCTCATTGTCCGGGCTCGTCTCGACGAAAGCGGACAACTGAGCGACCACTCAGCGTAGTCATCCTCAGCTAAACAAACGATTTACTTACCTGTTCTCTTTGTATTCCTCCTAGTCTTCCTGGTCCTCCCGAATCGTCCTGTCTTCCAGTCCTTCCAAGTCTGTGTCATCCTCTGTCAGCTGTATCTGGTGTGTGCTGTCCATCCTCGTGTATTCCTGTTACCCAGCCACGGAGGAAAAGACCCCAACATCATTCCTGATCCTCCTGGCTATCCTTCATGTGCTCCTTGTTGTCATTCAATAAACACCCTAACGTTTCCTTACCTCTGTCTCCTGTCCGCTTCATAACAGAAGCCCGGACCCATAACGACGACAACATGAGCACCCTCGATCACTTTCAAGAGCTGGTGGACCAGTTGAAGCGGATTCTACAGCCACCAGCTCCACTTTCCAACGCACCACCAGCACCGAGCACTTCCGCCTCCACAGTTTCTTCTTCGGCCCTTCCTTCCAGTCCCATGGCCCGACCAGCGCCCTACTCAGGCGGAGCGGGGGAGTGCAATGGTTTTCTGTTACAATGTTCCCTCATATTCGAAATGCAACCTTCTCTATATCCCACAGATAAGTCAAAGATCGCCTACATCGTATCACTACTCTCTGGACCTGCACTTAAATGGGCTGAGACGATCTGGAACCAAGCCGGGCCGGTCATGAATTCCATCACTACCTTCACGGAGTATTTCAAAGAGGTGTTTGGACGTTCTGATGGGGAAGTAGCCGCTGGAGAGCAGCTGTATCATCTAAAGCAAGGTACTCTATCTACACAGGAATATGCTCTCCGGTTTCGCACTCTAGCAGCTGCAAGTGGATGGAATGAGAGATCGTTGTTGACCACGTACCGGCTCGGCTTGGAACCCACTCTCCGAATCCAGCTGGCCACATTAGATGATACAATGGGTCTGGAGAGATTCATCCAACATTCTCTCCGATGTTCCGATCGTCTCCGTTCCTATCAACAGGACACCATCACCCCCTCGTCTGCACTCCTCCAATCGCCTGAGTCAACAGCCTCTCCAGAACCAGAACCCATGATAATAGAGTCTGGAAGACTGACATCAGCGGAACGACAGAGGAGGCTGACCCGGGGTCTGTGTCTATACTGCGGTGTCAGTGGACACACCCGTATGGAGTGTCCCCTTCGTCCCATTCGGACTTCAGTGAGTGTATTCAGTACGAATATTGAACAATGTAAACCACTTACTACCACCGTACAAATAACTACTGCCTCTATTTCTCTCCTTGTCACAGCCCTCATCGACTCCGGGTCAGCAGGGAACTTCATCTCCCAATCCCTCTGTCGTCAACTCCACCTCCGTACTGAGGCGTCCTCGCATATATACCAGATACAACCGATAACCCAGTGCACTCGATCTTCGACCCGTATCCATCGACAATGCGAAGACATCCTTCTTCAAGTGGGGCTGTTACATCAAGAGAGGATTCAATTTCTGGTTCTGGAGGGTGCAAATATGGACATCATTCTAGGGCGCCCGTGGCTGGTGAAGCACGATCCCATCATCTCTTGGGGCACAGGAGAGATAAAGAAATGGGGATCTGGATGTACACCTACCTGTTTTCCAAATCTCCCTCTTCAAGGTCGGAACCCCATTTCTTTGTTTGCAACATCGGTCGAGAGCCCTCCTGAGAAGCAGTCTATCCACATTCCTAAGGAGTACAGCTCCTTTCATGATGTCTTCTGCCCCAAGAGAGCTTCCCAGCTACCGCCGCATCGGCCATGGGACTGCGCGATCGACCTAGTTCCAGATGCCCAGTTGCCAAGAGGTAGGATCTACCCGCTCTCGCTTCCAGAGAATCAGGCAATGGAAGATTACATAAGGGAGGCTCTGAGTCAGGGGTACATACGTCACTCAAAATCACCAGCCGCCTCAAGCTTCTTCTTTGTGGCCAAGAAGGACGGAGGGCTGCGTCCATGCATCGACTACAGGGTCCTAAATAACGGTACAGTAAAATACCGATATCCCCTTCCTCTGGTACCAGCCGCTTTGGAACAGCTCCGAGAAGCTAAAGTCTTCACTAAATTGGACCTCCGCAGCGCGTATAATCTGATAAGAATACGTGAGGGGGACCAATGGAAGACAGCATTCGTGACCCCTACTGGCCACTATGAATATGAGGTCATGCCTTACGGTCTGGTCAACGCCCCCTCCGTATTCCAAAACTTCATTCATGAAGTCCTCCGGGAGTTTCTTCACCACTTTGTAATAGTGTACATAGATGACATCCTCATTTACTCCCGGAGTGAGGCCGAACATCGCCAACACGTTGCGGAGGTCCTACACACATTGAGAGAACATCACCTCTACCTCAAAGCGGAGAAATGCTCATTCCACCAGAAGTCGATTCATTTCTTGGGATACATCATTGATCAAACCGGTATACGTATGGATGGGAAGAAAATTGAGGCTGTTCTATCCTGGTCAGAACCCACTTCCATTAAGGAGCTCCAGAGGTTTCTTGGGTTTGCTAACTTTTATAGACGGTTTATCAAGGACTACAGCAGGATTACATCACCTCTCACTAATCTCCTCAAGGGTAAACCCAAAGGACTGGAGTGGACCAAAGAAGCAGCCGCAGCCTTCCGCCTTCTTAAGAAGGAGTTCACAAGGGCCCCACTCCTGACTCATCCTGACCCAAATCTTCCTTTCGTGGTGGAAGTGGACGCATCCACCACCGGCGTCGGGGCAGTATTATCTCAACATCATGATACACCGCCCCGACTGCATCCCTGTGCCTATTTCTCTCGGAAGTTGAGCCCGGCGGAGCAGAATTACAGCATAGGAGACAGGGAGCTGCTAGCAATCAAGCTAGCCTTGGAGGAGTGGCGTCACTGGTTGGAGGGAGCCAAACATCCGTTCCAGGTGATCACAGATCACAAAAACCTCCAATATATCAAAGAGGCCAAGAGACTATGTCCACGTCAAGCCAGATGGTCACTTTTCTTCTCACGTTTTGATTTCTCCATTTCCTATCGTCCAGGACCCAAGAATCTAAGAGCAGACGCTCTCTCTCGTTTACACGAGCATCACGATCATGAAGAACTCCCAACGAAGATTCTTCCCGAACACATCTCCATTTGTCCGATCACCTGGAACGCTCCTCCAGTCGTTGCCACTCCGGAAGCCCCTGCTCCGCCGGGATGCCCTCCTCATCGGCAGTTCATACCACCTGAACACCGGGTAGATCTGATCCACTCCTTACATACCTCGCTAGGCACTGGACATCCAGGGATCAACAATACTCTCTCGCTAGTATCCCAACGATTCTGGTGGCCAAACATGGCAAGGGATGTGAGGCAATATGTTCAGGGCTGTAAGGACTGTGCCCAATCCAAGAGCCCACGTCATCTACCCGCTGGAAAGCTCCATCCCTTGCCGATTCCGAACCGTCCCTGGTCACACCTAGGAGTGGACTTTATCACTGATCTCCCTTCGTCAGAAGGTAATACCTGTATTCTAGTCATAGTAGATAGATTCTCAAAGTTTGTCAAACTAATCCCTCTGAAAGGTCTTCCCACAGCCTTTGAAACAGCCGACAATATCTTTAATCAAGTCTTCAGGTCATTTGGTATTCCAGAAGATATTGTGTCGGACAGAGGTCCACAGTTCATCTCACGTCTATGGAAAGCCTTCTTCAAGCTCCTAGGTGTGGCCGTCAGCCTCTCTTCTGGATATCATCCCCAAACCAACGGGCAGACAGAGAGGAAGATTCAGGAGGTGGGACGGTTCCTGAGGACCTTCTGCAGTGGTCACCAGAGCTCCTGGAGCCAGTATTTGGGCTGGGCAGAATATGCCCAAAATTCACTGCGGCAACCCTCCACCGGACTCACGCCATTCCAGTGCGTCCTGGGCTTCCAACCACCGCTCTTTCCCTGGGATGGCGAACCATCTGATGTCCCCGCAGTGGATCACTGGTTCCGGGAGAGCGAGAGAGTCTGGGACGAGGCTCATCAACATCTGCAGAGGGCAGTCCGTCGAAGCAAGGTAACCGCCGATAGAAGAAGGTCTGAAGAACCCAGATACACACCCGGACAAAAGGTGTGGCTATCCACCCGGGACATACGCATGCGACTGCCCTCTCGCAAGTTAAGTCCCCGATTTGTTGGTCCCTTCACCATCGTGGAACAGGTTAACCCCGTCACCTACAAACTACAATTACCCTCTCACTACCGTATTCACCCTACATTCCACGTATCACTCCTGAAACCCTATCACGATCCTGTTCTTCCCTCCACAGAGCCTGACCACGAAGAGGAACCCCCTCCTCCACTGCTCCTAGAAGAAGGAGCCGTCTACGCAGTGAAGGAGATCTTGCGTTCCCGACGTCGTGGTGGCCAGTTGGAGTACCTGGTGGACTGGGAAGGGTACGGCCCCGAAGAAAGGACATGGGTTCCCAGAGCTGATATTCTCGATCCTAGTCTCATGGTGGAGTTTCATGAGAGCCACCCTGAGTTCCCAGCGCCTAGAGGCAGAGGGAGACCACCACGGCGTCGGAGGTGTCGGCCCTCAGGAGCGGGCCCTGGGGAGGGGGGTACTGTCATGGATTGGTCAGGCTCTCACGACCCCCACTCACGAAGATCACCATCACCTGACTTCTAATGAGCACACAGCTGCATCACATTCACGAGCACCAGATAAAAGCACAGCACTCCAGTCGCTCATTGTCCGGGCTCGTCTCGACGAAAGCGGACAACTGAGCGACCACTCAGCGTAGTCATCCTCAGCTAAACAAACGATTTACTTACCTGTTCTCTTTGTATTCCTCCTAGTCTTCCTGGTCCTCCCGAATCGTCCTGTCTTCCAGTCCTTCCAAGTCTGTGTCATCCTCTGTCAGCTGTATCTGGTGTGTGCTGTCCATCCTCGTGTATTCCTGTTACCCAGCCACGGAGGAAAAGACCCCAACATCATTCCTGATCCTCCTGGCTATCCTTCATGTGCTCCTTGTTGTCATTCAATAAACACCCTAACGTTTCCTTACCTCTGTCTCCTGTCCGCTTCATAACAGTAAGCTTATAAAAATAAAAAGCATTTATTAATGCTCATAATGAATTTAGTAGTTATTTGATCCTTATAAGATATAAAATGCATAGTTATTATTAAGGGAGCAAAATTTTTGCAAATGCTGGAAGACCCTCAAAACATGTAGCATTTAATATTATACTTTTACAGTTGTATTTAAAAGAGATATTACCTTTTTTTAAAATGGTGCATGATGAAGGTTACAGTGCTCAGCATATCCATTTATCCATTTCTCAGTGAATATGGGTGATATATGAAGAGTTCAGATGCAAAAACCTCTAATTCCCATCTGATATTTTCTTCGAAAATTTGCATTTTTCTCCGACTCCTGTGTGTAGGCTCAGTAATTTTACTTTTATAGTGATGAATAAGTTTTTTACATTGCCTTTAAAGTGAAATAACTGAACATAAACAGAGGAGAACATTTCACACAGCATTCAGAGGTTTTTGCATCGAAACTCTTCATATATTAATGCATTTGATAACAACAGATTTATTACACAGATATATTTATTAAAATAATATTTTAGTCACAGAACATCTTTAGAAATGGAAAGATAATACATTTAAATTCATACAAAACAAAATAAATAAATAAATAAATAAATTTATATATATATATATATATATATATATATATATATATATATATATATATATATATATATATATATATATATATATATATATATATATATGTATATTAATGTTTTTCCCTAACATATAAATTTGGGCTACAAACTTTTAAACGATTATTGAAAGTTAATTTGTTAGATAAGCTTCAGATTCGGCTTTAGTACAGCCTAAACTAATGGATATGCACAAATATAATATTGTAAATATAATATTCACTGTTTTAAGTGAATTCAGAATTATTTAGTCCGTTTTGCATCCACATTTCAGTCAAACCACACTAGAAGCAGTTTAGAAGCAGATGGAGGCTCGTCTTTCCATCAATTTTGTATTATTATTTGTTTTTTGGTGTGCATTAAGCTTTGGAGGCAGCGTTCAGGCTTCAGAGTGATCACATCAGAGTTCATTTTAATAGACTCAACATGACCAAGTATCAACGCACACTTTAACTTTCATTTACATGAGTAAATATGTCTTTTGACTTGTGGATATTATGTTTAACATCTTTATCATTCCTCTTAAACTCTCTCTCTTTACACAGTGACGTTAATCAGGCTTTCTCTGCATGACAAGCGTCAGCTGTCCCGTGATTGGCTGCTCTAAGTGTCCATCTTTGTGACTGACATCTGTGTTGACCAATGTTGTGTTTTTTTTCTCCTTCCTCTCCCTCCTCGCCTGTGTTTGTCTGTATAATTTTTATTTTAGTCTGAGTGGTTGGCGGGTGTTATTAGGTGGCTCTCTTCTCGCCGCTGTTTCTGTTCACCCAGGAGCACCGGCGGCCATGTCCGGCTTCAATCTACTGCATCTGGTCAGCCAAGGCCAACCTGTAAAACTCAAGGCCTGCGGGCTCCCCTCAGGTCACCTGGATGCTGTGTGTGTGTGTGTGTGTGTGTGTGCAGTGTGCTTTGCTTTCTTGATGCCTTTTTTAACGTGCGCACACGCGTGTTTGAGTGTCCGGCAAGGGGGGTGTGTTTGGTTGATGATAAGGTCACTTGTGGAGAAACCAACTTTTGGAATTACCCCTAGGCAGCTTGACATTGACACTTCTTCACTTTGAGTCTACAGGTGAACTGTAAAACCCAAAAAGTTTAGGTAGCTCAAACCATTTAAGTTCAAAAGCTAGTCCTAATGAGTACTGTGAACTTACTGTATTTAAGTTGAAGTAATGAAGTATTTAATTAACTCATTACCTTCAACACTGAGTTCAAAACTCTTTTTAAATGAGAAGAATATAACTTTCAGTCAATTTTGAGTTTACTGCATTTCATTTCATTTGATAAAGTTGACTGTTGGGCTTTACAGTGTATACTTAAAAAATATCAGTGTCTTGTATTGATTGTTCCAGATATCAGGTTCCCCCTGATATATAAGTTGGTTTTTCTGTATTTGATGACCCCTTGGCGTAAAATGTCACCTTTTGCTTTGCTCCTTTTCTCTGTTTAGATCTTCAGTTGCTCATGGATTAATGCCTAACTCACTGTTTTTCCTTCTTTTAAGCCTGCATGTTCTGTCAAGCTTTAACATTGATGTAATTGCTACTAATGATTGCGTTTCTGTTTTGCATTTTCCATTTTAGGACTCTAGATGACACTGTTTGTGTTTTTTCTGATGAGTTAATCATATGTAATTGCAATCACTGGTGATTCATTGGTATATTAAAATAAAAAAAACTAGATCTTGCTGTGTCAAAGTTAAATAGAACTGCATTCGAATTTTCTGACGAAAATGAAAGTGCTTGCAAAATAGCAAATAAATAAATAATTTAAATAAATGATTAAAAATATATCATGAGAGAGATAGAGATGTTGTTGTAGCTTAGTGCAGATTAATTTCATTATAAATATTAAGCCTTTGTTCATGCAAAGGTATTTTTTGGATTGGATCTCCAACACACTGCTTATAAGCACTTAGATTCTGCTATTTTAGGCTGTTAAATCAAAACCGAACCATGGAATTGTAATTGAAGGGATAGTTCACCCAAAAATTCTGTCATCATTTACTCGTTCTTACCTTGTTTTAAACCGTTATGAGATTTGTTGTTCTATTGAAAAAAATCTTAGATTTAGACAAAATCTTAGATACAGTTGAGGTATGAATTATTAGCCCCCTTTGAATTTTGCTTTTTTAAATATTTCCCAAATGATGTTTAACATAGCAAGGAAATTTTCACAGTATATGTCTGATAAAGTTTTCTTTTCTTCTGGAGAAAGTCTTTTTTTCTGCCTAGAATAAAAGCAGTTTTAAATTTTTTAATAACCCTTTTAAGGTCAAAATTATTAGCCCCTTTAAGCTACATTTTTTTCCCGATAGTCTACAGAACAAACCATCATTATACAATAACTTGCCTAATCACCCTAACCTGCCTAATTAACCTAGTTAAGCCTTTAATTGTCACTTTAAGCTGTATAAAATGGTCTAGTCAAATATTATTTACTGTCATCATGGCAAAGATAAAAGAAATCAGAAATTGGTTAGAAATTAGTTATTAAAACTATTATGTTTAGAAATGTGTTCTTTAAAACATTTTTTGTCTCTCTATTAAACAGAAATTGGGGGAAAATAAACATGGGGACTAATAATTCAGGGGGGTTAATAATTCTGACTTCAACTGTATATTGAAGACTGCTGTAAACCTGTAACCATTGACTTCCATATTTGTTTTTCTACCATAGAAATCAATGGTGTGGGTTTCCAGCTTTCTTCCGAATATCTTCTTAAATATTCAATAGAATAAAGAAACTCATAAACGTTTGGAACCACTTGAGCAGAGATGCCCAAACTACGGCCCACGTGGCAAAGTTGGCTCATGGTAACCTTTGATTTGGCCCGCCATCCCATCTGAGAAGAGAGGGAGGATGATGGGAATCCTTACGAGTTTGTCAATTCAAATTGAATGTAACTCCTTGTTTGTTTTACTGTTAAAAGCTAACTGAAATTAAATGTTTCAATTAAATGGTGTAAATTAATCCGATTTTGTTTAAATGTACCTACTGTCACCTGACAATAAAGACTATGGTGAGCAAATCAAGTCAAAGGCAGATTCTGCTTGACTAATGTATTCAGCATTGAACTCCATTGTGTTAAAAATGTGATTGTTTGTTTTTATTGCAATAAGTTATTGTTTAAAACGTTATACTGCATTAGTAATAAAAAAAAAATGTAATTAATATTAAATAAATGACGAAATGACCCACGGCAACTTTAATGTAATCTAATTTGTTATATTTACCTTCTGCCCACGGTTCTCAATGATGTTTGGATTTAGGCCCTTCATATGAAAAAGTTTGGGCACCCCTGCACTTGAGAAAGAGTACATTTTCATTTTTGGGTGAGCTATCCCTTTAACATCAATACATCCTCACCTTTGCAAGCCTTATCAAAAGTTTGAAAGCAATGAGCTGAAAATAGGAGAGAAGTCAAGGGGAACACGTGATATTTTGAGTGTGAAACAAAAGGCCTGTTCTAAGAACAAAATTTTGCTTCCAATCAGGAAATAACTTTCACTTGAGGTTATAGCGGAGGGATGTTGGAACAACGTGCTGATTTGTAGCGTGACCTCTCGGTGCACCAAAACTAAATCATTTGCAGGGGGTGACACAGACCGAATTCCTGAATTTCTTTAAATGCCTCCTTAGAGGCTTTTCTAGACAAACCAAGAAATAAAACACTTTCCCCCCCTCCCTTGATCTCGCAGTATAAATAGTGCTCAGAGCTCTCCATACACAAAAAAACTAGGAATTCTCTCTCTCTGTCTCACTAATAGGATCCAGAAGACCCCTCTCACAGAGTTGAGAGGACTACGGGAGAGTCCTGCGGGGAGGCGACCCCCCCCTCCTCTCTCTGCGCACTCCTCCCCTCTTCCCCATGTTTGTCAGAAGTAACTTTGTACTCGCTGGACAGAGCAGGGCCCATCAATGGAGCCCATTCACCAGAGGGACCTTTAAAGACCCCATTATTTCCTCCATTCACATGGTTTCAATCTTGTCGAGAGGAATTCTCCACATACTCTAAGTGAAGGGAGAACGCAAGCTGTAAAACCGGCCGAGCAATACAGGAGCAGGACAGACCCCACAGGAACACGAGTGAAAAAATCGTTATTAGCTAAAAAAGAAGGAGGTAGAAGGTACTCTGTAATGGGAAATTGCAGTAGAATTGTATGTAATTTAAAACTGCTGTATGTCCCGGTGACTAAATGGTGTACAGATGGACATCTGGGCCTCTTTAAAAACACAGCTACAGTCTTTTGAGGATCTGAGAGGATTTTCATGCTCGTTTTTTTTCTCGGTATCTCATGTTTTTCCCAGCCTTATCAATTGAGGTTGTATCACTGTTTGGTCCTTCTGGTGACTATTATTCACTCCTCAGCTTGACCTCTAGAGGTCAGCATCGGCGTAAAGCTAGACATCAAGCGTAGCGGTCGAGATGAGCTCTTGTCTAGATTTAGCTAACTCTGTGTGTGTGTTAAACACAATTGCCTCGGCGTAATACTTTGGCTGTAGCACATCACTGACAGAGCGTTTAGACTGTGTGTGTGTGTGTCACTGACATTGTGATTTTTCCAGGCAAGAGTTAAGTCATTAAAGTAGACATTGCCAGATCATTCGAAACCAAAGTGACCAGACACTTGCTTGGAAGGAATCACGTTGAAAACTAGATCAGAGTGACAGTTTGTTGTTTTTAGTAATGCAAGTGTTGTCTTTTTGATGATTTACAAATGAAACTCGCTTGTCTTTCCATCAGGAACGTGCCGAAGTAAGAAGACATGGCCTAAAACGTTCCCCGAGGAAGAGCTGAGGAAGCGTTTGACCCCAATGCAGTACCATGTTACTCAGCAGAAGGGCACAGAGAGGTGTGTGACCAATAATCACCCAGTTTGACAGCATTGAGGTGGCAAATGCAGCTGTTTCACTGGCTGTTGTTCTTGTTATCATGGTCAAACTGCAGGTTGATGGTGATATTTCAGACTTTTATTTCAGGTTGATGGTGATATTTCAGAGTTTCATTCACTTTTCAGAAGTTTCATTGAAGACTTTTGCCCAAGATTGCTTTGTGTTAGACCAGGGGTGGGCAAACTCGGTCCTGGAGGGCCAGTGTCCTGCACAGTTTAGCTCCAGCTCTGATCAAACACATCTGCTTATAGATAATTAGTGATCTTGGAGACACTGATTAGCATGTTCAGGTGTGTTTGATTAGAGTTGAAGCTAAACTATGCAGGACACCGGCCCTCCAGGACCGAGTTTGCCCACCCCTGTGTTAGACCAATCCTAGCTAAAACTCACTTTTAAACTCACTTTGAGGCTGAATTTTTCTGAAAAGAAAAGGAAAATTGTGTACTAAAGGTGTACTAAGGTGTAATCAATGAAATAATTGTTTCGAAGGGGAAACGTCCTGGAATATGAAGCATAAGCAGCCAAAACAATATTTTGATTAATATTTTATTAATTCAATTCAATGTAATGTTATGTTTTGAAAGAAAAACTTTCTGTACTACACCATAAATTAATTATTTATCGCATTAATATATTTAAAAGGGGTCATTTGTACTGGACTGTAAAGAAAAAATCTTATATTTAAGTGAAAAATCATAAAGAATCATATTTGTCCAAACAATAATAAAGGACATTGGGTTCCTATTAATTTACATCCCCCCCTCCCACAGTATCCAACACTTTGTCCTAGTTGATGTGTTTTGCTGTAAAACATCAATAGACAGGACATTATCTGAACAAATTTCATTATGCAGGGCTCAAAAAGGCATTTGACACTTTCTCTCCAAGGCCTTGAGATTGACTAAATGGAGGATGTAGCATGGAAGGGAAAACACTGACACTTCCCCTCTTTCTCTCCGTTGCTCTGCGGTAAAACACACACGTGGGGAAAGTATTTATCGGCCCATTGGCAGTAGGAATGTGAAAAATGCCCTTCAGTGAAGGTGCATTCTGGGGCCTGCGCCTCTGTTTATCCACAAATCCCCCTTCGCTTATCTAGAATAGACTGTCAGTCGATGCCATTTGCTGGCTGTTTTGCATAAACAAACAGAGAGAATTGGAAAATGATTTGCAATTTGATATAAGTGAGCATGAGTGAGCTTTTATTGGTAACTATGAACTTTTATTGAGCTAACAAAATAGTGTTGATTGTTTAAATTTATGTGCGGTTTTATCTTTCTTAGCGCATTCACAGGAAAATATGTAGATAATAAAGAGGAGGGAACTTACCACTGTGTTGTTTGCGGTGCACCTCTTTTCATGTGAGTGCTAATACATTCTCATTTTTAACAATTCACATCTTATTTAATCTTTATTTTTTCGGTTATAGTGATACATCTTTTTTTGATTGTCAATATTTTTGTTTTCTGTACCTGCAGGTCTGAAAAGAAGTTCGACTCAGGATCAGGTAGAGTTCTGCACTCACCTATAATAAGTATAGTAATCTAAATATAGCAGACGCTATTATTTTTGCCAAAAAGCTTTATTTTACTTCTCAGAACTACTAGACTTTTTTGTTTTATTGTTTGAAAATGAATAATTATTGCTTTTAAGGCTGCACGATATATTGTTTGAGCATCGATATCGCAATGTGTGTATCCGCCATAGTCACGTCGCAAGATTAGATTATTTATTAAAGATTAAAATATAAAGATATTATTATTTTTAAATAATTTATACAATGATGACCTTGTTATTTTATGTTTGATTGTTAATTTCTATATCTGAATACTGTTAGACTCTTCAGACAACCATAAAGCGCTGTATATTTTACTTGTATCTTTGCTCTGTCATATTTGTTTATGCTTGTAATTTATTATAATTTATGTAAACAGACTGCATAGAAAAAGACTCAATCATCCCAATGTATCGAAATATTTCCAAATAGAGCTATTCAAATCATCTGGTGAAATTATATTCATATCGCAATATATATCGCAGTCACGTCGCAGGATTAGATTATTTATTAAATATTAAAAGATAAAGATATTATTTTTAAAGTAATTTATACAATGATGTTATTTTATGTTTGATTGTTCCATTTTTTTATGTTTGATTGGTCATAAATTGGTTATTTCAGTATCTGAATACTGTTAGACTCTCCAGAAAACCATAAAGCGCTGTATATTTTACTTTTATCTATGCTCTGTCATATTTGTTTATGCTTGTAATTTATTATAATTTATGCAAACGCACTGCATAAAGACTCAATCATCCCAATCTATTTAAATAAATTAATCTTTCCAAATAGAGCTATTCAAGTCACCCGGTTGAAATTATATTCATATCGCAATATACAAATCGAAGAAAAACTAAATATCTATACTAAATAATTTCCAATATCATGCAGCCCTAATTGCTTCTCTGAAAATGAACTCTACAATAATATATTCATTGCTCCACATTACTCTGGTTCATCTCTTAAAACTGTTTTATGGTTTGTTTCAAGGACACATACGAATCTGCTGCTAATAGGCTCTAAGTGTGGGGTATGAATTACAAATAGCCAAAACATTTTTTAATGAACGTTATCTATTCCCTTCAAGATTAATGTTATTGGCTGCAAACATTCCTCCGCTGTCACAATCTTTGGAATCCTGCTGCTGTTCATTTGCGCATAACAAAATATGTGCACATCAAATAACTGTGCAGTTCATCTAATTTTACCAGGGGGGAGCAAATAGTGGAGGTTTTATTTATTTACTTAATTACTAGAATTAACAAAAGATCTCTAATCAATTTCTTATAATATGGTGTTTTGATAAGGAGAATACAACATAACAAATGACTCAAAAATTCAAAGACATTACATTTAGGGCTGCAAGATATTGGAAAAATCTGATATTGCGATATTTTATTTTTCTGCAGTAAATATTGTGATATGAATACATATAAATGGGTCTATTTAACAGTTTTCTTGGAAATCTAGCTTGCATGTTTCGGGATCTATAGAGCTGCGCATTGTTGGATTTGCTCTTCAGTGTTTGGACTGTCAGTAGTGATTATTAAACCACACTGAACTGAGCTAAACTGAACTAAACTTAAACACTACAAACTGAACTACACTGTTCCAATTTACTATGACCTTTTATGTGAAGCTGCTTTGACACACTTTACATTGTATAAGCGCTATACAAATAAAGGTGAATTAAATTGAATTGAAATCTAACAGTATTTAAGTACAAAAAATGTAATAATAACAATGCAAAAAAGCTTTTCTTACTTTTCTTTGTAGTTCAAATATGTAAAATTTCTTAGATCAAGTAAAATTATAGTTTCACCTTCAGAAATAAGTCGAAATGAACAGTTTTTCCTTAAAACAAGCTAAATTAGCTACCAATGGGGTAAGTAAAATAATCTTTTTTTTATTTTTATTGTGGATATTTGGACTAGAAACAAGGCAAAAATTGTGTAAGGATAATTAAATACACGCAAGCTTTGTTACACCATCAAACATCCATAAAATTTTGTGCCCAAATGTTCTAAACTCTATTGAAATGCTCAGTCACAGGCCTTAAAAACACTGATGTTACTATTGCAGAGTGCACATTGCGATATCGATGCTAATAACATTTATATTAGCCAACAACAGCATAAGGATTGTTTTACTTTTTAATAGTTATATTTGACTTGAACTTTTTTGAATGCAAAATTGTTTAATGGAGCTATATGGAAGAGAAATTATAAAACTTTAATTGTCACTGGTGACCATTAACTGAACTGTAGCTTGCAATTTTAGCTTGGTCTTTCACTCATAAGCAAGAAACTTACTAGAGACTGAATGTAATTCAATGCCCTGGTATATTCATTGTAAAGTTCTTTTTCATTTTGTTATATGAGGTAAATAGATGTTGTAACTACAAAAAAAGGGTTATTTTATGTTTTAAATCACTGTGATTTTAATGCAGATGTGCAAATAAAATCCAAATTAAATTGAAATTACTTTAAATGCATCCCATTATGCTCCTAACATGACCTAAATGGCATTTATTGTTGCATTGACAGTACTTCCTCTTATGACACAAAGGTGCGTATTAAAGAGTCTCATCAGCTCAGACTAAATGAATGTTGAGTTAATACTGAGGGCACACAATACCATTATAATGTATCGCAGCAACGGTTTGTTGATCCTGCACAGATCTGAGCTCAGATCACATACTTCTACAACATTACACATGCTATTTTTATTCCCTCTCTGAACAAAGTACATGCGTATGCACAAATTCTCTACAGAAAACATAGGGTGAAAATGAGAAACATCTGGGCCCTCTGTTGAAAAATCTGATTTTCGATGGAGTTGAGTCTTTTCTGTCTTGGATGTGGAGATGGGAGCCAAACGGACTCATATAGACTCAATTTCCTGTTTTGTTAGAGCGCCGTTACACTGCTCCATTCACTGGGCCGTTCGCTCCGGCGATAAAGCTCCATTAGATCAGCTCCGCGACGATCCACCGGGATTCTCCTGGTCTGACTCATAGGATTCTTATATTCCCCCTAGAGCTTCCTGTGTCTGAGTGGAATTTCGTGGCTTTGTAGTTGCAGCCAAGCATCTCCTCCCTAAGAGGGAGTAGAGGGAGGGGGGGAGGGGGGGGTCGGTATAGAGGCAGATTGAAGGGTCGCGGGGGGAAAGTGTAGAATGAGCGACTGGACGAATGACTGACTTCTGTTTCTCAACATACGCTGTGTTACAGCAGTGAGCTGACTCCTGCTTCCTCAGGTCTGACCTGATATCATTAGGAAAGGAAAATCAGATGTGAACAAGATGTGCTTGGATAATTGGGGTCGCAAGCTAAATAAAGGAACCATTCTTGATTTATTATTTAGAAAGGGTACTTAAAAAGTCTTGCGCTAACTTTTTAAGGGTCTTAAAGTCTTTGAAGTTCTTAAATTTGGTGACAAAGTGTTATGTTTTTAGTTTTTAATTTATTTGATACATGAAAAACAATGTTCACGTACTGCCGTTTAAAATTTTGTGATCATAATTCAAATAAGTCTCATTTGCTCACCATGCCTGTAAATTAATATACAGAATACAAAAAATTTAAAATATTACAAATTGAAAGCACTTATGATTTTAAAATATATTAAAAGCTGTAATTTCTCAATTTTTTTCTGTCTCACAAGATCCTCTAATTTGGTGTTTTAAGAGACTTTTTTTGCTGAATACAGTGTATTATTACAGGTAATTATTTAATTTTTGCAGAAATGCTAAAGAAGAACCTTTCAATGATTACAAAAAGCTCATTTTTATGGTCTAAAGAACATTTTAATAATGTCAAGAAACCCTTTATACCATAATAGAACCTCTCATGCATAATAAAACATAAATTATAGATAACTATACATTATTAAGAACATTTTGTTCAACAGAAAAGTTCTATAAACCTTAATGGCACCATCAAGGTGAATAGAGAACCTTTATTTTTTAAGATTGTAGAATTTCTCAATTTTCCTTTAAATCCTTCTGATTTTTTCTTTTTAAGAGACATTTTTCATAATTGTTTGCTGAATACAGTTTTGTTTATTTTTATATATTTTTTGCAGAAATGCAGATGAAGAACCATTCAATGATTACCTTAAATGGTCTAAAGAACATTTTAATAATCTCAAGAACCCCTTTATACCATGATAGAACCTTTCATGCATAATATTACATAAATTATAGATAATTGTACATATTAAGAACATTTTGTTCAACAGAAAAGTTCTATAAATCTAAATGGAACCATCAAAGCCAATAGAGAACCTTTGTTTTTTAAGAGAGTAGAAAGAACTAGTTAGTAAGTCCATGCTAAAAGTAAAAGCAATATAAAAGTATAAACTTCTCAATAAAAAAACTAAAACTTACTGACACAAACTTTTGAATGGAAGTGTAATGTAAATATTGTTTCAATAATAATTCTTATTTAATTAAACACAAATCATAAATATCTAACATTTTTGAATTCATCTTGTGGAGTGTTTGAACCTTAAAAACAGTCAATTTATTTTGCAAATCTGGAGTTGCAGAAATTACACACTTCATCTACTACAGTGTTTTGAATAATGATTGGACATGGAATACGCCACAGTGCCAGTAGCCTTTTACTTCCCATTTGTTCCGCTTAACTTAATGTGTCTCCCTCTACTAGTAATCAGGAGGTAATAGTTTAACGTTTGTAGAGCTTTTGTCAAAAGTCTAAACAAATATGCCAGCACAGGCCTTGTAGCTGTAAGCTCCCAAGGTTCCTCTCCTCCAGACGTTCCACCTACCCAGAGAGCCATGAGCCGGACCACCCATGAGCAGCCATTCTTTCCACTTACACTCCTGTTACTGGGTAGAAATTTTCCAGATGAAAGAAACAGGATTGTGTAACTTTGCAGATAACACAGACTATTTTCAGGGAGGTTTGTTTCCCTTCTTGACCTCTTGAGATGCCGTCCAGCCATGTGGTAGGACAGTTGGATGATCCTTATAAATCTAGTTTATCCAGAAATCAAACACCTAAGGATTGTGTTGGTCATTTTGGCATTGCCAAACACCAAATATGCTTTGGAGCACCAGACTTTAAACAATGGAGCCTTTTTAAACTTCCGGTAAACCTAGAGCGCAAGGAGAGTACCACAAATAAATTAGTTGAATTGCAATTTATTCAAATAATAAAATAAATACCTGAATTTGTCCCATACATGAACTCGTCTGTCCTATTTTGACTGCTAAGCCATCATAAGTTGTAAAAATTACCCATCGAAAAGGCTTTAAAGCCAAACAGAATCCTCTGTTGGCTGTCGCTTCAGTGAACCTTATTTTTGAAACAAAAAATAAGCAATAAAAAAGTGAAGCACCATAAGCGGACCATATTAAAATGAATTTGAATACTGTTTTGTCTATTGTTGTTATCCATGAATTTTCAAATGTACTTTTTTTTTTTTTTACAAAAGAGGCTAGAAAAATTGTAAAGCTCTACATTATTATTATTATTATTATTATTATTTTTTTTTTTATGTTTTAATTTTTATTATTCAAAGGGCCAAGTTCTGAATGAGGAAAATGAAATGTGTGTTATTTGCCTAATAAATGACAATAGGTTACAGTTAAAAAAACTTTAACAGACTTGTATCTTTTTCTTATGAAAAATAAGTATTTATTCATATTTCTTTGTTCTAAATCTTTAGAAAATATTTTGGTACATCAAAAAGTGTGGTTATGATCACCACCCGACAAGCTAATCCAGCTAAAAGTAGTGCGTAAAATGTCACTAAATGCAGTATTTAAATATAATTAAATAGAAAATAAGGCGAATAACTGCAAAAAGGTCCACTTTTTGAGAAAAAAAGAACCACTCCTTTCACCAGGCTGGCTACGAGCCTGTATTGTAACGAACTGTCAACCACTTCCAGAGATAGTCAAAAATGTATTTGACCAAATTAGACCCTCTTATCAAGAAATCAGGAAAATGGTCAAAAATTGGTAGAAGAGACATATTAAAACTCCTGGTGTAAATGGGAAGGTTTCCCTCATTTGCTTGTGATCCAATCAACCAAAATGCATCTTAATACTAGGTGTACATGAGGTATGCAGGTTTTACTTCAATTGCAAAACAAAACAAAAATCTACAACGAGAGATTGGCGGGAAATGTGAAAGATTTCACCCAGGAAGAGTTTCAATACCCTACAAGACAAAACTCTTAAGATTATAGGTTTGTGTCATTAACTTTTAACGCTGTACTGCTTTTTCAGGATGGCCTTCTTTTTTTGATTTGATCAATAAGGACGCTATAGCTCAAACAGATGACTTTTCATACGGGATGCACAGAGTGGAGACAACCTGCAGTCAGGTACAAAATCAGATTCACCTTTTTTATGCTCAACTATGAAAGCATCATTCTTTAAATTTGACCTCTTCTTCAAAGTGTGGTGCTCACCTGGGCCACCTCTTCGATGATGGACCTCGACCAACAAAGAAACGCTACTGCATAAACTCAGCCTCGCTCAGTTTCCAGCCCAAAAACAGCGCCACTGAGGAAGTTGAAGCATCTGGTGCAGCAGGTCAATCATCCGCTAGCAGGAATGAAGAACTTTAATAGGACTTGGAAGAAGATCAGATCGACTCCAAAGTCACTCCAACTGTCGATTCCAAATCAAGTGAGCTGTGCAATCATGCTTAGCAACATTGGTCTGAATGATGGGTCCTTCAAAGATCACAATACGCAATAATATCAGTGTTCAGATATCAGATTAGAATGGCCTTATGTTTTCTCCTAAACTTTTGCATTTTAATTATTGCGTCATTTGAAGAACTCACTTCACTTTCATAAAATTTACTCCGCTAAACTGTTATTTAACACTCAGTGGTGGTTTTAAAATATAGATAAATATAATATTTTTCTTCTACAATGTGTGAGACCAAATCTGGGGTTTTAAGTGAACCTTTTCAAATTTTCTTTTCATTTAAAACAAAGGCTTCCAGAATACTTGAGTACAAAGAAACATCCCTGCAGGCACAGGACGTCAACATGATGTCATATTGACGTTGTATCCCAACGTACCCAAACATCATGGGGACGTAGGATTTTGTTTGGAAATGAAAATTGGGTTGACGTCAAACCTAACGTCAGGCCAATGTCAATGTCAAACCTAAAATCAACTAAATATCATTGTCTAATCATGTTACACCTTGACGTTGTGTAGATGTTACTACTATGACATCTATCAGACGTTGGATTTTGGTCACTTTCCAAAACAACTTCAAAACCAATTATCAACGTAATTTGACGTCGTTATAGGACGTCAAAATAACATTGTCCTTAGATGCTGGCTAAACATTGAATTCTGGTCTCTTGACGTCATGACCTAAATCTAACCTTACATTAATGTCTTTTGTTGTGTGCCTACTGGGTTTGTGATGGAATGGTAACTAGAACTATTTCGTATTCTGCACTATGACTCTGTACAGACGGTTAGACCTTCCATTTGAAGATCAAGACTCTTTGGGTTATTTTTAAATCATGCTAAAGAACATGATAGTACGGTCGACGTTGAATCTTCCTTTGAAATTTTAACTCAAATTGTTATTCTGATAATATTTTCCATGCATTTTTCACTAGTGGTCTCTGACTTTCTGGACCCCATTGTATATTGAAAGCCTAGTCATTGGAAACAAATTATAGATGTGTACTTTCTCAGAGCGCTGTGTTGTTTTTGAAGTGACATGTGATACAGGGGAGGTCAAGAAGTTTGGAGAAAATGCTATGCAAGTGCTCCTGTGAGCAGTAAAATAAGCACCGGTCTGAGAACAAAGCATTCTTTGAAATAAAATGGAACAGATGACAAATGTTTAGTCTGAACACAAATGTAGCCTGACTTTTAAGGGTGCTTTTTTTGGTCTCCCTGCTTGCAGTGCCTATTTTCGTCTTGAGTTGATATGGGTTTTTTTTCTTGAGATATAAATTCACGGAGATTGGTAGAAATAAATTCATTTTGACCAGTGTGGTTGAATAAATATGAATAATGTGGTGTCCTGAATTTGTTCAAACATGTAAATGCATGTTGCACATGCATTATTGGGGTTACACTTATTACAGTTTTATTATTTGACTTTAAATGTTCATCATTGATCCATTGATTTATTTAAATGCTTCGAATTCGGACAGTATGCACAAGAAGTACGGACATTTGGTCTGTTTTTTTCAGTTACAGCTTTCTTATTGCTTTGGAAGGTGTGAATATAGCATGCTAGTTGTGTGTACTGTGTGTTTTTGTCCTTCAAGCTTGACAGCCCTTGTCACTGTGTTGTTTACTGTATGGTAAATATCTACTTGAACATATGGAAAATTCTCTGTTGCGTTCGACCGAAGAATTCCGAAGAAGTTTGGAACCCAATGAGGGTAAGAAAACGTTAATGTACTAATTAAAGGACTACTCTAGCTTTTTATTAACCATTGTGCCTGCTGAAGCCAATGTGCTGCAACAATTACGCCATAATGAGAATAACGTTCCTACCTGTATCGACTTAACAGTAAATAGCAACATTTCATTTTCCCTCAGTCTTTGTACATGATGCAAATACAGAAGCATCAAGCTTTAAATAGGGAATTACCATCAAATATACTATCATATAAATACTATCAAACGCGGAGATCTGCTGAGTAGATCCAAAAATGGTTAAACTCAAGTGTTTAACTCTAGAGGATTTTTTTTAAATGAGCCTATTTCCCCTAAAAGTGGAGACTTCCTTTAATAAAAAGCATTAAAGTCACATTTCACATATGCACATCAAGCTAAATTTCTATTTTACCAAACATTTGCTGATTAAAATTTTCTTGCAACAGGAAATCCAGACACCCTGTATGTCCTCTTTGGGATGACTGGGCTTTGATGCTCTTGGTGAGCTGCTGGAAGTCCTCCAGGACTGGAGAGGTGACGTCAGCCTCGCCATCCTCTTTGGAGTGCTGTTGTTTAGAGAACAGAGTGGTTGGCCTTACTCTGAGAGTGTGGGAAAAATCGTCCAACAGGCCTGTCGCTGAGAGCGTTTACGTTACCGATGCAATAAAGAATATTTACAAGTCAGGTGTGTTTAGACTGAGGGATGGTGGTGAGGGGGGCTTTCGGCGGAGAATGGAGGTTTTGAGGGGACTGGCAGCTGGAGTGTCTCACACTGGCTTTCAACCCCATATCATCTCCCACCCGGAAGTCAAACAATTTTGTCATTTATAGAGCCAAAAGGAACAAGCGTGACTCTCTCGGTAGGTGCGTGACTACTCAAACCGTTACAACCCTTTCTTTTTTAGCTGGAGTTTCAAAACATCCCGTTGAAATAAGTCACGTCTTGTCTCTGGTTTAGACACTGATGCTTTCATCGCAGTGTGTAGGTAAACCTTATCCGTTGATCTGTTTCCACGTTGTACGCATCACTTCCTGCCACCGAAGTGTCACCCCGAGCAGGTCATACTATATCTTGTCCCACTGGCCCCATTAGTCTGTTCTATGAAAGCACAAAACCAAACAAAAGAGCCCCTGCCAGCAGCAGTACAACCCAAACACACAGTCCATGATCCACAAAAGTCATCCAACACATAAACACCTCCCTTGAACCCTGGGAGAAACACTAGAATTTCCTTATAGGCTGAACGCGCTCATTCACAGTTTCTTTGGGAATGTATGTGTGCAAGCCCCCTTCTTTCCTGCTTCATGGCCTGCTATTAACTGTGGCTCTATGCTGACTTTGAGGGATTACAGGTTCTTTGCACAGACCTGCCTCTGTGTTCCCCTGAAAATGCTTGCTTGTTTTAGACCACAGCTTTGTTGCATGCACAGGAAACCTTGAATTTAACAGGGTTTATGAATTATTAGTGTTAGTCTTCTCCTTACTTCCTTCCTTCAATCTGTGGAGGACTTAAAATTTAATTTGATAATAAATCAGACCCCTTTGCCAATCATTCTCTTATGCCCCCATTCAGTCTCATATTCAAAGGTTGTGGGACGCTTGTGCAAACTGAACTGCAATTAGGTGCTTGGGAAGCAGTGGAAATGGTTTCTGTTTGGCTTTCCAAGCACCCAATCTCCTGGCTATGCAAAGAAGTTCTGTTTTTGCACAAATTCAACATTAAACAAGTTTCATATACAGCAATTATGGGCATTAAGGCCTACATGCCAATTATTTTAGAACTGCATGGAAAAGAATAACCTGGACACTCATGTTATGTTCAACATAACAATCTCATACAGGT
This sequence comes from Danio aesculapii, assembly GCF_903798145.1. Taxonomy (NCBI): domain Eukaryota; kingdom Metazoa; phylum Chordata; class Actinopteri; order Cypriniformes; family Danionidae; genus Danio; species Danio aesculapii. Next base: position 46,490,555 of record NC_079438.1, read on the forward strand.
TTGAGATAACATGAAATAATTGAATCCTTTTTGTTTAGAGTAGGGTGTCAAACTCGGTTGCTGGAGGACAATAGCCCTGCAGATTTAAGTTCTAACCCTTCTTCAACACACTTAAGCTGCGATCACACTGCACATAGACTTCCATTCATACGCATGCGAATGTGTCAGACCGGAAGTTTCTAGTATACCTAGATAGAGCTTGATTAGCTGGTTCAGGTGTGTTTAATTGTAGTTGAAGCTAAAATCTGCAAGACACCAGCCCTCCACGACCGAGTTTGTGCACCCCTGACCTAAAGGAACAAGAGTAAAGGATAAGTCTTTGGAAACTTATCATAAGTCTTGAAAACCATTCCTTATTATCATTGAAGAATGTCTTCATACTAAGTTCCTAACAGTCTTATTAAAGTCTAAATGATTTCCCCCTGCATTGCAGGATCTTTTGGATGTCATAATCTGGGTAACTGCAGAATCCAAAGAAGGGAGGACAAATCACTGCAGTGAGAGTAAAAAAGAATTTGTGGAATAATGTGGCTGTGCCAGCTCTATCAGACATTTGGCTGATGGATGTATTGTGACTCCTTTCCTGGAGAAAAGTCAATGATCTCATTTCAGCTCTGTTAACTTCTGCCAAGTATTTACTTTTTTCAATGAGCAGTGTGGGGGCAGAGGGACAGAGTCTGCCTGTGGCCTCACTCCAAATCACGCAGTTTGACAGAAACCACATGAAGGGCAGAGGGTATGCAGTGTAGCCAGGGTCTCAGTGCATTACCAAACTCTTTTTGTACCAACTACTCAAGGTTGCACCAATCCCAAAGCCTAAGCCAACAAGTTCAAGATTGGCACTAGTTTCAATATTAAACTAAAAGAAACCACCAGTCCTACCGACTGTTGTCTTGCACGGCATTTGCTGAACTGGAATTGGGCATCTGTAAGTGAGACATCACAGCTTTGGAATGCCACCAGGCGATCACCACACCACCTCTCCGGCATGCTGAACATAAATAAACCCCAGGATCTAGCCGCCTTGTTATTCCTAGCATTGCTATCAGGAAGTGTCCAGCGGTGATCTATGCTCTTCAAATAGTTCATTTGCAGCCTCAGTAAGACATTCTTTTCCCAGGACAGGGAATTAAAAAGCAGCTCTGTGTTTTGAAGTTGGTCAAGGGGATGAGGCTCACCATGACCCCTGTGTTTGGTTTAGGAGTACGTGCTGTTATTCTGGACGTGTGTGTTTGTCTGCAGCTGGTGTATGGGAATGAAGAATCCAAGTGCAGCATCTCTTCAGCCTGGAAACGTAATTTCTATCCCTGTTTGTTTTGAATCTGCCAGGTTGTTTTGACTGCTTAAGTTTGCATCTTGAGCACATATCCTGATGAACCCAGTGAATGTGTCCTCCACGTGACCCTGCAGCTGTCCAAGGACTGAGCGGATGCTTTGGGAGAACTTTAATAGGCGATGAATGCAGAAGCATAACTTTTATGAACAAGTAATATCAGGCCTGTTGTGAAGGGAAAGCTTGGGGTGGAGGGACGGAGACAATCATGGAATGTAGGAGAGCTGGTTTAATAAAGAATCTGATGTGCTTCTTTTAGAACCTTCGTATAATAACCAAAGGGATCCTTTGTTTTCAGGGAAAGGAATGGAGCCATACCATATTGATACAGGGAGATGTGGTGAAAGGTCATTTAGTCTTTAAGTAGAGGATGTATGGAACATGTTAACCATGTGATTAATTATTAGGTAGAGGTGTGTGTTTGTGAGAAAGGAAGTTCAGAATGGCATTCAGAAAGGTTCTGGGATCAATTAGGCCTCAGAGAAAGTGGAGCGAAATTGTGGCCACTGGGCCTCTTGTTTCATTGCCAAGTTCTGCGGTTCATACCATCGAGCGAAAATTAGCTTTTATAAGAGCATATTCAAGAGCTGACACCATAAAACTGACAGAGGGCATTTGTGCCTTTGTAGTTTCAGCCTGTGCAGATCTTGAATGTGGAGGAAAAGACAAGATTAAGGTTCTTAGCTGGCCCCCTCTCTCTGAGAGCCCATGGGAGGAAAGCCAGCATCTCAGAGCCCAGAGTTAAATATAGAATGGTTACAAAGCGCTCATGATTTGCATACCTGAGACTAAAATGATCCTGTTCTGGAACAACTTAGCGGTGGAAGCCATGGGAATTTCCCTGCTCTGCAGGCCAGAAATGTGGAAAATCTTCTGGAGAACTGAGCAGTTCAGAACAACTGCTTTTTGATTTAAACTCTGACTTGAAAATGTAAGTCTTTGACCAAACAACTTCATTTATCATTTCCCATAAAAAGAATCAGACTAGTTAGTTTTTATGAGAAAACGTAGTGATATCCGTGCACTAAGGTAAAATCCTTCTTGAGGTGCAAGGTGCATGATGATTTTTTTAAAGTCATTTACCAATGTTTGATATATGTCCGTGGATTTGCTACAACTTTATTTTACAGTCCTGTTTTGTGCATGCATACTGTGTACTAATTCAAGTCATTACCTAAACTGGGTGTATAACTAGGTACTTTCTCTAAACTTGCCTTTAAAGCTAACCTTAACTCATGTAGCCAACTTGTATAACCTGGTACTTTCTTAGGTAAGTACATGGTCGTGATGCCTTGTTTTGTGATTGGCAATTTTTAACACAAGCTTTATTGCTGAAATATATAGTAAGTACATACATTTGCTGTGTGTGTGTGTTGATAGATGGACTAAAATTAAAGAATAAAAGAATCCAAACTTATAGTAAATCATCAAAATCCCAAAACTCTAACCTAAACAGAAAACTGTAAGAAAGTGTGTACAGCTCCTGACATGCAATGGCCAAGGAGCACCAAGTAAACACTTGAGATCTGCGCACAAAAACATTTTTTCCTCATTGACGCTTTTTTACTTTTATGTTCTCTTTTTTCTTTCTTTCTAAAGCAAGAGAACTTGCCTCTGGCTCCCTGGGCGGCAGGGAGCATTGAGCGAACGCCAGATCTTTAGGATGTCACCACTGCTCAGTTGCTTCCACTTAGCCTTCCAGACTTTCCCCTGGCTTCCTTTCAAAACAAATCTTGGAGCGGGCCCACAGAAAGTGCATTCTTTCAGGGTCCCTGTGAGCCGTGCTCACGCGCTCCGCTGCTGCCAGAGGATGGCCAGACAGACGCTCTGAGACGGCATTTATTTACACTATCTACATCAGGAAGTGTGTGCATATGAGATGCATATTGTGCATCCAATGTACTTTTTTCTAACAGGATCAACTACTTAAAGAGTTAGTCAACCTAATAAGAAAATTATGTTATTAATTACTCAACCTTTGTTGTGACCATTGGTGTCTATGGAGGATTTAATCTATAATATCTTAATTTGTGTTTTGAAGATTAAGAAAGATCCCAGGGGATTGAAAAGACAAGGGTGATTGATTAATAATAGACTTTTCATTCGAAACTTGAGAATGGGGTTCTGTGTAGTACTTTAGGGATGTTTGCATGGCACCATTTTTGTCATTCACACCAGAAAAATCTTCGTATGGGTGTCGAATACGAACTATTATCATAGCCATGCTATATGTCATGTTAAAAGTCTAAAGACATGCATCAGGACTAGACAATCAAAACCAAGTCGGAATACAAGACTGTACGTGTGCAGATGTGTAGAGTTTCTTAACATAGTGACATCGCCTTCTACTGGTCTGGCATGCATACTACAACATTGTTAGTTTGCCTAGATCTATGGGAACAAATTGATCTGATAATATTTTCCATTGTTCGCAAAACCTTGGTTAGTAACTTGTTGTGGTCACAAATTCCCTTACCTACCTAAAATATTGTTGACAAATATTGACTGATAATGTTTGTTATTATAGGGTCTGATATTATTTATATTGAAAGCTCAAATTGGGGTGACATGGTGGCTCAGTGGTTAGCACTGTTGCCTCACAGCAAAAAGGTTGCTAGTTTGAGTCACAGCTGGTCCAATTGTCTTTTCTGTGTGGAGTTTGCATGTTCTCCCCGTGTTAACGTGTTAAGACGTGCGGTACAGGTGAATTGAATAAACTAAATTGGCGTTAGTGAATGAGTGTGTATGGATGTTTCCCAGTACTGGGTTGCAGCTGGAAGGGCATCTGCTGTGTAAAACATATGGTGGATAAGTTGGTGGTTCATTCTGCTGTGACGACCCTTGATGAATAAAGGGACTAAGCTGAAGGAAAATGAATGAATGAAAGCTCAAATTAGAAATCCAATTGCAAAAGACTAAAGCATAGGTTGATTTGACAAACTTTGGTGTCACCCTCCACCACCCAAGCAAATAAGTTTACCTAAGTTTGCTTTAATCTACTGTTCTCCTGTTGGCTTTGGCAGGTGTTTCATGGTGATTTAGTGTAGTTTTACTTCCACTGTTTGCTTAGGCTAATGGTAAATGGGCTTTTGGCAAATTCTTCACCTATTTAAGCAATGAGATTAGGCAGGCGTTAATGTTTGGTCCAGTGAACAAACACCCAAACCCTTTTTTCTTGGCAGGATCATAAACATCAGAGGGAATAATCTCAAATGCTTTAAAAAAAAATTCTTCAGTGTAATCCAACAGTCTCAAAACAATTAGTAACTATTTTATAGTGTCAAGTTATTGGACAAATCGCAAGAACTTTGTGTGTTCTCTTTTTGTGCAAATTACGTTGTTTCCCAGTGAAACTAGGTTGTGTAAACATTTTATTAGCAGTTTTGATTATTGACTTTCAGATTAGTGGGTGGCACGGTGGCTCAGTGATTAGCACTGTCGCCTCATAGCAAGAAGGTTGCTGGTTCGAGTCTCGGTGGGGTCTGTTGGCATTTCTGTGTGAAGTTTGCGCTTGGGTTTCCTCCAGGTGCTCCGGTTTCCCCCATAGTCCAAAGACATGCAGTATAGGTAAATTGGGTTAACAAAATTGGCAATTACGTATGATTGTGTGTGTGCATGTTAAAACCAATATTTAATATCAATAGACCTTGCTTTTGAAGCTAGAAGTCATGCATGTGATTTTTAAATATTAAGGCACACATTTGATTTGCTCCTACTGTGTTCTCATTTATTTCTGTGGTAATCATCTGAGCTATTAAAGAGTATAAAGGTTTAATATGACAGTTAATTGGTATTTTGGGGGTCTGTACCAAATTATTCTTGTTCGAAATATGCCTGATAAGATTGTCAAAATAAAATACTTCAGTGGCTGTAAAATCAAAGTACAGTTTATTTTATTAAAGTTTTTTTTCATACAAAAAAGAGGAGACATTCTAATATACAGAAGGAAAAATAAAGCTGTATTGCAATTGCTCCTGATTTTTGAAAACGTTTCTTCTACTTTGATCCGCATGCATGTAAGCTGTAGATAATGTTATGTAATTAAGACTTTTTTTCTAGTTTTTTTCCATAAATGCCTATTCTTTTTTACCATATCCTTTTTGTTAATCTGCACAAATATACGGCAAAGACCAACATACAATAGAAATACCAATAAAAAAGTGTGCAATTAACCAAAAACCTTTTTTTGCATGTGTGTATTTTGCAGGTAGTGACAACGTTGACCTTTGCAGGCCCTCGTTCACTTTTTTTTCTATCATCCCACATTCCCAACATTCCTGATGCAGCAGGACTCACCAATCACCTCCTGAATCCAGACAGAGGCCACAAGACTGACCTTTGCTCTGGGGCGGAAAACCACACTCCAGGTAAAGGTATGCAGCATTAGCTTAAGTGTGTGTCTTTATCTCTAATGTCTACACGTTCATTTACTTAACAGGAAACTGATCAATAACTGGAGTTACTGACCCACAAAAACCCTTTAAGTCAAAATGAAGTCGCTTAGTCTTGAATAAATCAATGACCACAAATATATTAAAGACAATATATTACATTTTTATTTAGATGGAACACCATTCCTCCAAGCCGTTTATGTGCATATATAACAATTTCTTTTTTCTGTGCAAGAAGTGTGAGTTAAAGCACTTACAATGGAAGTAAAAAAATCAACAACTCAATATGAAGTAATTTTGATTTCAGTTCTTTCTTTTGGTCTTTTTTTTTTCATCTTTAGCCTCATTTGGTCTAATATATGTTCATTGTTTTTAATTGATTCTATGTATAATTTGATATATTATCCAATTTATAAATAGCTTTGCTTTCATTTAACATTTAAATTGAGCATTTTAGTGTATGTAAATGCTTTAAGAATTCTGTTGTTATTAATATGATTAGATGGATGGATAGATAGATAGATAGATAGATAATAACCACTCGTAACAACTGAGGTATGCAGAAGAGCATCTCTGAATGCACAACATGTCCAATCTTGAGGCAGATGGGCTACAGCAGCAGAAGACCACACCGGGTGCCACTCCTGTTAGCTAAGAACAGGAAACTGAGACTATAATTCACACTGGCTCACCAAAATTGGACAATAGAAAATTGGAAAAACGTTACCTTGATTTCGGATTTGGCATCAATAATATAAAAGCATGGCTCCATCCTGCCTTGTATAAACGGTTCAGCCTGGTGGTGATGGTGTAATGGTGTGGGGAACATTTTCTTGGCACACTTTGGGCCCATTAGTACCAATTGAGCATCGTATCAACGCCACAGCCTACCTAAGATTCGTGGCTGACCATGCTCATCCCTTTATGACCACAGTGTACCCATCTTTTGATGGCTACTTCCAGCAGGATAATGCGCCATGTCATAAAGCGCGAATCATCTCAGACTGGTTTCTTGAACATGAAAATGAGTTCACTGTACTCAAATGGCCTCCACAGTCACCAGAGCTCAATCCAATAGAGCACCTTTGGGATGTGGTGGAACGGGAGATTTGCATCATGGATGTGCAGCTGACTAATCTGCAGCAACTGTGTGATGCTATAATGTCAATATGGACCAAAAACTCTGAGGAATATGTCTAGTTAAACTAGTTGAATCTACGTCACAAAGGTAAAGTGGCCGGTGAGTGTAGATACATATTTGTATTACAAACGAGATACAGGCTGAATCTCAGTTAATGTAAAGTTCTATACATTATAAGTTACACAAAATCTAGTCACAGTCACTTTGTACTGCCTTTTGAAGGCTTTCTGTACCACAGGCCAACGCTTCATGAATGTGTCAATGAAAGCAAGTTAATTGAAGAACAGAGCAAAATTTATCAGGGCTGTGTATGAATGAGTGTTGAATGTATGAGTGTGTTTGTATTTGTGCACAGATGTGTGTGTGTGTGTGTGTGTGTGTGTGTGTGTGTGTGTGAGAGAGAGACGGAGACATCATGCCTCTGAAAATATTTCCTCCGCTGGAAAAACATTTGCCTTCGAGGAAAAACTCACAAAGCTGCGGTTTGCTGCAGCCAATAGAGATTCTGTACTGACCAAAACTTGCTCTATTCATAAACTTTACATGTGTCTCCTCTTGGCCAAAGCCTGTCTTGAGCATAGCTGTCGCCATATGACAGAAGAGGAATTTCTTTTACAACTACTGCGTGGAAGTCAAATAAACATGAGACGTACTCACCAACTTAGCGCCATCAATAATAGTCCTTTTCACAAATTCGGTTTCCAATAGTTCACATTCAAACTTGCTCACTACAAGGGTTTTTTGTCTCAATTACAACAGCAGCACTAGATTAGGCAAGAGAAAACATATAAGGTTAAAATTATACAATTATAATTTTAATTCACAATCTAATGAGAAAAAGAGTGATTTCGTGTAATAACCAGCCTGATCTCATGATGGAACGTAACTATTTTACATTTTGTCTGTTTAGTGGATAATTCGTACAAATTTGTATTTCGTATTCGAGTTCAGTCGTACAATTTCAATTTAATTCATGTTTATTTCTATAGCGCTTTTACTATGTAGATTGTGTGAAAGCAGCTTAACCTAGAAGTTCTAGTAAGTTAAAACTGTCAGTCCAGTTTTAGAGTTCACCTTATTAAGTTCAGTGTGGTTTAATTTTCACTGCTGAAAGTCTAGTCACTGAAGAGCAAATCCATCAGTGCGCAGCTCCACAAGTCCCACTTCATCACTTCCACAAGTCCCGTACAAAAATGTATGATTTTTAAAAGGAGGCGTGGCACCCAACTGTCGTTGGAGGATAAGAAAATTGTACTAAATTGTATGAATGAGAATGTACGATTTTATACGAATTAACCATTATCATTGGTTATAACATGAACAGGGGTGGGTTTCCCAATTAACGTCATAACTCGCGGCTGAACTATCATAGTATGATGCATCGTTTGGGAAAAGAACGATGTAGTGACAAGTGTTTCCCAAAACCTGTAGTTTCTATCGCAGATCCATCGTTTAAACCACATTAGTCATAACGTAAAACGACCATAATAATGCTCTAAACGGGGTGGTAACAACTTCTTTTGAGAAGAATCGCATAATTTTTGTGTGCAAATTATATTGTTTTGCAAACACGCATTTAAAAAAAATCCAATATTAGTTGTGGTAAAAACATGCACTCATTTTCCATATTAGTTGAAATATATGTAAACGACACACATAGGGCCTATGTTTCCTTTACAAATATTATTGAGAACATTACATATTCTTTTCTAAAACATAAAATCACTTACAAAAGCTAACACGTATTCTAATATCATATATAAATTATATAAATAAATCAATAATGAGGCTATTTATTAAGAAATGAAATTTAATATTTATTAATTATTAGGAAATGTAAAAAAAACCCACTTTAATAATATTAATAATATTAATAATATTAATGATGATGATTATTAATATTAATATTATTGAGTAGGATATTGTTTATATATTTTATATTTTTTGAAAAGTCTACTTTTTGACACAATTTGACACATGCAAACCACTGCAGAAATGTTCTAACCAACAGACTCATGTCATATACAATACAGATGACCTACTATAAATTAAAAGCATTAACGTATGCTGTGTTTTTTGTTTTCACAAGCTTTGGAGACGTAACATAAATTCCACTTTTAAATAATAGGTCACCTATAGCTTTCATAATGAGCCACGGCTGTGTTCAAAATTACATCAATGTTTTCAAAGTGCACTGCGAATGGAGCGCATTTGTCAACATGAAGATCGCTAAAACTGAGCTGTAAAAATACTTTGAAAGCAAATTACAGCTGAGAGAGATGACTTTAATGCCTTTTTTTAAAGTTTAAATGTCAGAATGTTTTAAACGAATAGGGCATAGGGGGGATAACTGGGAATAGAACACAGCCATGTTTCTAACTACAGCTCCAGAGGTGTAATTGCAAGCGTACAAGTTTGCGACACAGTTTGCGATTGTTCGTTGGAACGATGGATCTGGGAAACGCCAAATCAACAAACTATGTTTGTAACGATGGTACTTGCAACCTTAGTTGGCTAACGATGGTTCTTGGAAACGCACCCCAGAATATTTTATTTTTATCTGCTTGTTTTATATACAACAGATTTACATGGGCGTATTTTTATAAGTATTTTTAAAGTAGCATATAAAGAATTGAATTATACATATAACAGTTACACATAAATCTTTTTTAAATGAAGGTTTTTGTTTAATTTGATTACAATCCAAGTTAATTAAGTTTTTATATAATTTAAATTTTAAATTCACTTGAAAAAAATAATAAATATATTCAATTTGTTCATATTTGTATATAATAACAAATAAAAAAATAAACAAATAGACTCCCTAATATTTAAATCTAAAGATATTTGTGTTACAATCTGATCAAACACTTCCCATTTCCCCATTAGAAATCCATCTAAATGTTCTAAATGGTGTAAATGTGGTGGAGATGAAGCAGTGACTGCTGTTATTGTGTCTGATGTGCACCGAGAGATGAAGTGTTGGGACAGATTGATCTAGGCTGGAGTGGGGAATGTGTTCACTTGGCGTCCTCTAAATTGCAGTGAATGGGAGTGTTAGTTGTCCACTTCTCTCGGCTGTGCCGGCAGATGGAGCCTTTGGCCTGCCAGCACACACACACACACACACACATTTACAGCTGCCACACACCTTTAGTCTGTTCATGGAGTTTTGAGTAAACATTCTTCCTGAAACATTAAATGGTGCCCATTCAAATAGTTTCGAAAGTTTGATCGTGTTCATGGGGTGGACCGTACGCTATGTTTAGAATATTTTCAGTTAAATGCCTTCTTATTCACATTTTACCTTTAACACCGCTACATCTGTTCTCGTAAAAATGCTCTGTTGAATTCCTGCTAAGCAACTCCATCGAAAATACACAATGGGCTCTGATTGGTCAGCTGGGCCAGTGTGGTCTTACGGTGCGTTCCAAATGGGATCTATATTGGAGTGAAAACATTCATGGCCGCCATATTGAGGTGTCGTTCCAAACCAAAGTGCTCAAAACTGACCACTTCAAAGGGCTCTTGGGAATGATGGATTTCAGATGGGTGCAAATAATGGACACTTCAGGCTCCCGTTATCAATTGTGCTGGGAAGTTGTTTGGTGTCAAACATTTCGTAGGGCTCATCCCGATGCCGCAAATCCCTGTCACCCCAGAGGGTAAACCCTTAGAAGAGATTAGAGCATAGGGATCAGGTTTATGCAAATTTTAGGGTTAGTGATGTCACATTTGCACTAAGAAGATCTTTGTAGTCCTCAACAGCCATTTGTTAGCTGTTAAAAGCTAATTCTGCATAAGAAAATGTCTCCTGTTATATATTAATCATATTCAATCATATGAAATGACCCATTTAACTGATCATTGAAATGGACAAATAAAAGATGTAATTTGCCCAAATGACCAAACACGTGAACATTTCCCAAACTCATTTTGAGAAAACTGTCTTGTAATTGAAATCTACAGACACAAATTTAAAAAAAAATTGACAAATGGAGCTATTTTCTTTAAATTAGACTGAAAAAAAATTATTGGTATAAAGAAAAATCTAAAAACTGAAAGGTGCATGGATGTGTCTGTATTTATACTTAATTATAACATTTATTGTTTTCATAACCAAGAGAAACTGCCTTTAAACATTCATAGAACATTCAGAAATATTGTCATGTTTTTAGTTGTTGCTACTCTGAGCAAGCTAATGTTAGCATTCCTAGTATTACTGACTGAAGGCAAGCTAATGTTTCATCATATCAAGGTTTTTAAAGGCACTTAAACAGCATAAGATGCATCTTTCTCAGTCTCACAGTTGAGTGTTTTTACTTTGGATTGTTTATTCTTTAACTAGTAAGCTAATTAGTTTTTCTAGTGGTGATAGAACAAGGAAGGCGAAGAACAAAGTGGTTTTCTCGGTTGGCCTCAGTCTGGGAGGTTCAGTCTTTGTGTTGGCTACTCTTTGACCTTAACAAGGTGTGGAGGTAAAGTCTGTCCAGCAGCTCCGGGTCAAAGGACGTGGAGTTTTTCTGCTCTTACTTTCCTGAATTCGTTCATCACAGGAAGTGAACATGCTGAGATTTTGCACCACTGGCTGTTTTAAGGAGAAGTTTGCTGATTGGGCATATTTGAATAAGTTTGATGATTGTTTAAAAATATTACATTATCAGAGTTTGAGAATTTAGAGAAGGTAAAAATAGTATTTAAAGAAGATTTAGATGCTTAAATTTTTTGAAAGACTGATTGATTATTACATGGTTACATGTGTTGTGTTTTTTTTTTACTTTGCGAACAATTTTAGGAGTATAGACCTGATTTTTAAAAGTATTTATCTATGTATTTATTTACGTTTTGGTATGAATGTGTTATGTGTGTCAGCATAATGGTGACATTTATGTTATCTTTTATTTTGTATGTATATTTATATGAAACTGATATGAATATGAAGATCTGCTAATGCTTCAGATTTTTTTTTCCTAAATAGTACTTTAAAAAGATTGTTTTCTTGGCCAGTATGGCTAGGAACTCTGCTTTCATTTTGGCGTAATAATCAAGAAACATTGCTGCCATACTATGGCTGCAGCAGGCGCAATGATATTATACAACTCCTGAAAATAGTTCTAAATCTTCTCGCAAATGTTTACATGGTTGCAGGATTTTCCACAGTAGTGGAACTGGTGCTCTAGGGTGGGCGGTTGGGGTCTCCATGTCGCCCCAGGCAAGATGCCGCACTTTGCCCATGCCTAAATCCGCCATTTGATTTTAGTTTTGTATGCATTTTTAGATTTTCAGGAATGGCAACTTCTCATTTTTCTTCAGTCATAGTACAAGATGTAACTTTAGACGTGTCAAACTTTAAATAGAAAACATATTTATTATAGGAATTTTGGTCATTTTTGAGTGAGACGCTAATGGTCTATCCGATTCATTGATCTATGCTAAGCTAGGCTAAATGTACTCTTGCCAGACCCAGAGTTTGTCTAAATGGTTTAAAACTCAACAGCTTAACTCAAGAACAGCTGTAAAAGGAGACTATAGCAAAAAAGTGGAGTGTTCCTTTTAGTCAGAGATGCTTAAAGTAGGGCCCACGGGTCAAAGTTGGCCCATTGTAAGCTTCGATTTGGCCATCCATCCCATCTGAGAGGAGAGTGAGAATGACACAGAGATCATCATTTCTAATTTGATGTTAACTTTTTTTTTACGTAACCTCTTTTGTTTTATTACTGAGCTACAAAAAAGCAAACTGAAATTAAACAACTGTCACGGATAAAGGACTATGCAGAAGGCATCGGCAAGCAAAATCAAGGCAAAAACTAGTGTAATTCTGTTATAAATTAGATTGTTTTGTTTTTACTGTAATAAGTTCATTATAAATTGTATAAAAATACTGTATTAGTTAATATAAAGCAATGTTTTCTAGTCATTTTTAAATATTATTAAATAAATTAGGGAATTACCCATGGCAACTATATTTACATTCGGCCCACTAGCCTCAGTCAAGTTTGGTTTTTGGCCATTCATAAGAAAAAGTTTGGGCACCCCTGCTTTAAGTAAAAGTATTATCATTCATTCATTATGATCCCGAAGAGCTTGAAATGTTGCATAATATATAGTCTGTAAACCAGCAGAACACACATTTACCTCACAGCTTCTTCAATGAAGAACATCTTGAGTAAAACATCCACATCTGACTTCACATAACTGCTCAAGTCTGTAAGACAACAGATGCCTTATGACACTCAATTAGATTAGCAGATTAAAGCTAACTTTAAATGCAGACGCTAATAACATGCTGTTCGTTCAATGTCTGTTCATTAATATAACAATAAATTCATTGACTTCTGCTTAATTACAGGAAAATCTTCATGGAGCAGTATTAAAGAGGTAAGAATATTACTTCTATAGAATATCCAATATATATATAATTGATTTGAGTTGATAAGCTCTGTTTCTGGACTGTTATCACGATCAGAAGGTTTATTTGTGCATCACTTTGGTTAATGTTCACAGGGTTCGCTGATATTAGTTATCAGTGCAGAAGAAGAACTGATGGATTGATGTGGGACAGACAGCAGATCACCTTCACCTGCTGAAGTTCTACAGGTCAGTCTATTGTGTGGTGTGTTTGCGGACAAACACAGCTTCTCATGTCAGTGGAGCTAGTCCAGGTCAGGCCCTCGGGGTCCCGGGAACAGCGGGACTGCGTTACGGCTCATCCCACCTGTTGCCTGAATTGGTAATATATCAAGTCATTTGTTAAAAAGGATAGGTCACCCACAACTAAGCACTCTGTCTATGTTAACTCATTTAACTTTTTTTCAGTAACACTCTCAAGCTTTAAACTCCTTTTATATATTATATTATATATTATATTATATATATTAGTGCATGCATTGCGCAGGGTAATGGCTTTTGTTCCATTTTTTTATACAGTAGATAATTTTTTATATGTTTTCCTCATTAAAAGAGCATTTAAAGTTATAGTTCACTCAGATTCTGCCGTCATTTGCTCATCCTCTATTTGTTCCAATCCCACTTAAGTTTCTTCTGTTGAACCCAAAGGAAGATAAAGTGAAGAATAATGGACAGCCAAATGGACAGCTATTGACTTCTATAATACTATAGATGTCTTCCCAACATTCTTCAGAATATCTTTTGTTGTTTTAAACTGAAGCAAGAAAAGTTTAGAATCATTTGAGAGTGAGTAAATGATGAGGAAATATTAATTTAGGAATGAACTATCCCTTTTTGACCGGTTTCCCCCCAATCATCGAGGAATTCATGGACAACACATACACTTAATATACAAATATACTTCATCAAACATGAGCACATAGACATCACCTATATGATATAAAACTCCGGGTTAACTATATTTATATATAATAACTTATATTTGATTTTAACTTTACCCTAATTTGAAACAATAATTATTGTAAAAAGCACTATTCACCATACAAGCTTATTTTGAAAACTTAAAACCAAACTTAAGTTCAGATTTTTGACGGCAAAGTTTAAATCCCATTTGCCTATAATGCACTTCAACAACAGTACCCATAAGGTTTAAGAATTATAGGTATTTTTGGCTATTCAAATACAGTCCGTTTATCATTTATGCTTTGAAAGCAACCCAATCATCTCTAAAATTGGTCTAAAGTGAACAATCTTTATTTGACCATTACTTAGTGTAACCCACTTCTGATCGGATCACCAAACCTCATCTTAACAGCAGGTGTAAAGAGCACTTAAAACTATAACTGCCTAACCATAACGTGAAGGAATTGTGTGGAACTTAGAATTTTTTACAGTGCGTCTTGACAAACCATCTGTAGGACAAAATCTCTCCTCTCCGTATGCACCAGACACTTTCTTATCAACCCTTTAATATATTTCTAGATATATAGTGCAATTCTTTGTGTGCTTAATGCAGGCTTAATGTAGGAGACACAATTGTTTCCTCTCCATATGCACCAGACACCTTCTCATAAGCAACATATGCTTACTTTTCTTTGTGTGCTTAACCCTTGTGTATTGTTCAACTACCCTTTTGTTATATTGGTGGCTATTTTTGCCCCATTGACTTCACATTTTTTGATTGCAAAGCCATGAGACCAAATAATCATGCATGCTTGATTGTTGGTGGTTTTCAATATGCACCAGACACCTTCTCATAAGCAAACTATGCTCCGCACAGGTGAGTGCTTGACAAGCCACCTATAGGACAGTCTCCCTCCTCCCTGTATGCTTGGAAAAAATTCTAATCTAACATAGACTTGTTTGCATTTACACATTCCTGCTCCCAGATGAGGTTGTTGACAGACTTACACACAAGTGTTATGCTGGATCAGCAGCTTCTGTTCACCCAGTGAGCCCTCAATGTACCTGTTTCCCAAACCAGAGCTTGAGTTCACAGAGGTCCATTTCCATATACACTCTTCCCTCCTCCATCTGACTGCATTAGGAATCTGAGAGCGGGTCTATGAATAGAGCAGCGGACCCTGCCGTTCACAGGGGATTCGACTTCAGGTTTTTTGTGTGTGTGTCTCACAGGGTGGCCTGGATCTGGCCAGACGTCTGTGTCACTTTGAAAGAGACAGAGCAGGATCATCATTTGTCTTTATGGCCCCTCGTCACCCTTTAACCCCTTCCACAGGGTGACTGACCCTAGATAGTCCACTTCTGAGTGAGCAAACAGGCGGTTTGTCTGATTAGTAGATGAGCGTGTTAGATGTTAAGTACTCATTGTGTGTAAATAAAAGTGACAAAATATTATGTACAGACAGCATACAGCATGAATACACTCCTCACAGAGCTCTTTTAAATTCATATTTCTTATAATTCAATTCAATTTAAGTTTTTTTGTATAATAATTATTGTTTTGAAGGAGCTTTACAAAAGATGCACATTATTGCTTTACAAATTTATTAAGCAAATTTGGAAACATTAAGGTTATTAGTTACCATAAATGTAATAGTTACTAATAACTT
Organism: Danio aesculapii; assembly: GCF_903798145.1. Lineage (NCBI taxonomy): Eukaryota > Metazoa > Chordata > Actinopteri > Cypriniformes > Danionidae > Danio > Danio aesculapii. The sequence continues at coordinate 46,506,401 of NC_079438.1, forward strand.
TTACTAATTAACAAGTAATAAATAGCTATTAACAGTCAAAGGTATAAAATGCTTTAAAATAATGTATTTGTGCATGTACACTATATTAATCAGTATCAAAACTGCCAAAACTGGAACTAATCTAACAAAAAAAATTAAGATCATAGTCCAAAGGTATAAGGCGAGTCCACTCAAATGAATATGTTAATAGAACAATATAATTTGTTTCTATTCCTGGTTAAGATGTTGACCAAACACTCATTTTAATGAGATATAACTGTTTAATAAAACAGCATTGTTTACATGCACTAAAATTATTGGCTATATTAACTGAGAATTGGATAAAAATATTCATTTGAAAAAAAGCAGTGTACTAATTTATGCAAAGCATTGTGTTTCTATAGTTTGATAGTTTATATAGTCAACAAATATGAATGTGTTTTTGTATGTTTATTGTAAAAAGAATAATGCATTCAAAATTATATCAATAAATACATATTCACAGTTCCTAAAATATATAAAAAATGAGTTATTATTTCAATCAGTTGGCAAGAAAATGAAACTTAGAATAACAACTATGTTATAATAAGAGTTAATTAAAACTATATTGGCATATTTTCAAACCATATCAATTATATGTGTATATATATATATATATATATATATATATATATATATATATATATATATATATATATATATATATATATATATATATATATATATATATATATATATATATATACATACATACATAATGTATTTATTTCCATATAAATATATTGCATATACAGTATAAATTAATGAAAATATAATTAAGCGTCTGTATAATAATAATAATAAGAAGAAGAAAATGAAGAATCACAATCAGAAAGAGCTTTATTGCCAGGTATGTTCACACATGCGAGGAAATTCTTTTCGTGACAGAGCTTCAACAGTGCAACAGACAGGACAAAAAACAGATTATGGATATATTTTAAAATTAGAAAAAAATAGTTAACCCTGCATATCTCACATGAGCATTGAATAGTTTCACTTCAGTTTCTTTAACTCAGACAATGCAGTGAGGAGGGAAATCAGCTTGATATGCAGCTTTCATGAATGTATGGCATATGCAGGGCCGCTTTCAGTCTGTCTGTGGGTGAAATGGTTAAACTGACATGGGGTGGCAGAGGGGCTGTGGTTTGTCTCTCCACTCTTTTTAGTGTGTGGCAGTGGACAAGTTCTCCCACAATCTGCACAGCGAGAGAGGGAAAAAGAGAGAAAAAAAAAGGAAATCTGTGTCCGACCCAAAGAATGTCCTTTGAAATGCACATGCTCCTGCTTTTTTACACCCTACGAGTTTCCTTCACATTTCTGGCTTGCATTCTTGCCGTTTACCCATTGCTTTTAATAGTGGAGAACAGATTGTGTATTTAAATCATGCACCTATAAGTTTTGAGATTTTGTGCTCTTCTTTTTTCAGTGTTTTAAGAGTAATGAAAAGAAAACATCAAAACAAATGCACCTTTACGTGTTTTATTTGCACTTTGTCTCTTTAGATTTAAGTTGTTATGCATTAATATAATAGCAGTTTACTCATAATACTGTAGTTTTATTCATATTTGTTTTGAGGATTTTACGGAAGGCTATGTGTATGCATTATTTGCCCGTTAAATGGCTGATTCTATTCTACAAATTGATTGTATTTCTGGCTGGAAGAGTAATGAAAAGAGATTCTCAAAATCTCCTTGTAAAAAAAATAAGTTAAATACAATAAATTAAAAATTAAGCAAGAATTTTTAAACAAATTTTAAACTATATGATCAGATTTATTATTTTTTTAAAATAAAAATCTATGCAATTTGGCACATATTTAATGAAACCATTATTAATTTGCATATTTAGAGTGAAAACTGGTAACACTTTACAATAAGGTTGAATTTGTTCATGTTGGTTAATGCATTTATTTAATAAACATGAACAAACAATGAACAACACATGTATTACAGTATTTGTTCATGTTATTTAACATTAGTTAATGGAAATAAATATATTTATTGCTAGTTAGTTAACTCACAGTGCATTAACTAATGTTAATAAGCATGAATTTGGGTTTTAATTTATTAGGAAATGTTAAACTAATAATTGCTTTGCACATATTGTTCATTATTAATTCATGGTTGTAAATACATGAACTATCATTAACTAATGAAAGCTTATGGTATATTGTGACCCCAAACTTAAGTGTAAGTAAATGATGCGGTAATATTCATTTAATAGTGCACTATCCCTTTTAGACCTGTTCCCCCTCCAAAGATTTATTTTGGAAACTTAAAGCCAAACTTAAGTTCAGATTATTGACGGCAAAGTTTAAAACCTATCTGCCTATAATGCACTTAATACCATAAAAACCCATAATGTTATTTTTATTTATAGGTATTTTTGGCTATTCAAGTGTATTTGACCACATGGGGCCGTTTACACTGTGAAAGCAATTCAATCATCTCTAAAATTGGTCATTAACTGATGTTAATAAGCATGAATTTGTGTTTTAGCAATGCATTAGTAAATGTTAAACTATGGTTAATAAATGCTGTACACGTATTGAAAACCTGTAATATATATTAAACGATATTAGCAATTCTTAATTTAAGCAATCAACTGGCGAAATATGATTACATTTTTCCTCATTCACCTGCAGTGTGATTAAAATATGAGGCACATGCTTTTGTCTGGATTTTTTAAATGCATATATGCACATACAACCTTTATTAATAATCAACCAAATCCAAAAGAAGTCTTGCAAAGTAGAGACTAAAATGCACAATATGCATTGAATTGTTTTGCACAAAATGCATTGAGCTCTTATACGTGAGCATGTTCTGACAGAAGCCTGAAGCTGGTCGTAATCGATCTGTGCAGTTTTTTGGGCAGTAATTTGTGGTTGGTCTATTGATCGGATTGGTTTCATTGGCTGGCGCTGCTGACGCCGTTGTGTCTGCGGGGGAGTGTCTCACATTCCTCCTCTCCACCTTCTTTGGGGGTCTGAGAGCTGTTTTTTATGAATGAACTGAATACCAACTACAAATTAACTAGGCTCTTTCACAGGGATAGCGCTCCTTTCGCTGCCGCTTCTGAAAACACACTCACTTTCTGTCTGAAGAGGTGCAAAAATAAGCATCCAGATGTGGACATTTTAGAAAAATGCACTAAATAATCAAGCAGATAAAAAAAAGGGAAAGAGAGAGAGAACTGTGTCCTTTTTTGTAAGTAATTTGCAGGTACACAGTGTTTTTCCTTCTTTTTTCCTAAGTTTGTATTGCTTTTTCTATTTGTTCAGGAATTTTAGATTTTTAATTATTTATAATTTATTATACATTTTTTTGTGTTACACTTTTGTTATATTCATACAAAGTTACATCAAAGTGAGGGTACCTATAATCTCATTTAAAAAAGAAGAAAAAAATATATACAGTTGAAGTCAGAATTATTAAACCTCCTTTGATTTTTATTTATTTTCTTTTTTAAATATTTCCAAAATGATGTTTAACGAAGCAAGGAAATTTTCACAGTATGTCTGATAATATTTTTTCTTCTGGAGAAAGTCTTATTTGTTTTATTTTGGCTAGAATAAAAGCAGTTTTAAATTTTTTTAAAAACATTTTAAGGTTAAAATTATTAGCCCCTTTAACATAACATTTACTTAGAGTGTTTACAAAATAAACAAATAGATAGAAAATAATAACGTTACATTAAAAAAGGGAAAAAATAAAAGTAGATAAATAAATAAACAAACTCCAATATAAAGACAATAACTACAACAAAAACCCTATCAGCATTTCAAAGATCAAGTATGTTTCGATTAATGCCCAGGTCTGTTGGAAAATATCTGATTTCAATTGTAAATCTGCAGTCATTTTCTCAAATATATACAGTTGAAGTATTAAAAAAAATAGCTTCGTTTATCAAAAAATTAAAAACTGCTTTTATTCTAGCCAAAATAAAGCAAATCAGACTTTCTCCAGAAGAAAAAATATTATCAGACATGCTGTGAAAATTTCCTTGCTCTGTTAAACATCATTTGTGAAATATTTAAAAAAGAAAAAAACTCAAAGGAAGGGCTAATAATTCTGACTTCAACTGTGAATCTAATTCAGCCAATGTTTCCATTATGTCGTTTAGTAGGTCAGGGGATCTTCATCCAGTTCACTGTAATTATCCTCCTAGCTGTTATTAATAATACATGTAGTGCAAATAGGTGAGACTTACTGAACTGATCAGGGGGGAAATATACTGGGTGCATTGGTATGTCGTATCCTAAAACTTTACTAATCTCCCTTTTAACCTCCTGCCATACACTTGTATTTTGGGACATTCCCAAAATATATGAACATAGTCCCTCACTTCTCCACAACCGCTCCAGCATTGCGATTATTGTAAAGAACTATCGAATTTGGCGACCACTATTGGAACTCTGAAGAACCTCATCTTCATCTTCCAGTCGAACTCCTTCCATATTTGACTGCTTATGACAATTCCTGCATGTTTGTTCCCATGTTTCATTCTCTATTTTTTTGATGTAATAAGAGTCATCAGATTTATCCTGCATTAAATTTCCATATAAATGGGTTACATGATTTTTAGTAGACAGACCATGTTTGATGAAATTTATAAAATCTATATTTGTTGGGAGATCTTTTGATTATATCCCATTGTTTATGGTTTGTGATAGCAAATTTCTTTACTCATAATAACACAGATGCAATTATTTTGAAGTTTTTAAATAAATTTGCTACATTTTCAAGAATATTTTCAACCGTATTTATTATAATTTGCAATCTGCAAGCTTACTTAAAACCCTCTTGTAATTTTCTCGTTTTTGCAATTTGCTTAGACGCTTTTAAACTAAACAAACAAAATAATTGCAGTTTTCACAGAATAACTTCCAGCCCAAAACAAAAGCATCATGTCATTGGCCCAGGAAACATCCACTATAAACTATTTCTTGCTTCACTTTTTCTTTTAGTTTTCTCTCTTTTTCTCCCTACTTTGCTGTGCTTTGTGTGGCTCCTGGAGTTGAAGATCCTCTAGCTCTTGGTTGTAAAGCTCATCTCTGCCACAGTTGTATTCATCTGGAGAGGCAGCGTTTGTGGAGCAGCTCGGTCAGATCGTGGGAAAGGCCCTCCACGTAAAGCACTTTCTTCTTTGTCACTGTTGTTCTTGTGTAATTGATCTCACTCCACGTCGATGGGCTGAAGACTTCAAACACACGCGGCTGCTGGAGGTCGATCTGCTGCTGCTGCTGCTGCTCACGGCCTTCAGGGACAAAAAACAACTGCTTCCCTTTCTCTTACAATGCACTTCTGATCAGTCTGGCAAACTCAATTTAGGACATCCTCATTGAGCCAAGCCAAACATATGAGGAAAAAGTGGCTAATTTGTACAATGTCTTATGATTTTACTCATCCAATGATAATTATTGTGAAAAGTGCTGTACTTTAACTTGAATTTAATTAATTGGACTGCATTAGCCTGATCTCATGAGAAAACGTAAGTATAAACCCAACCCAAAACGTCCCTAAACCCAACCGTCATTGGTTGATGAGCAAATCGTACTAAATTGTATGAATTAGATCGTACGAATTAGCTACCAAATTAAGAAGTTATGAATTGCCGTGCGATTGCGTTGGATTGAATACTAAGTTGTTTGATTTTTAAAAGAAGGCGTGCTCTGTAACCCCGCCCCTAAACCTATCCCTCAGCATTAACAAATCATACTTAACTCTATGAATGAGATTGTGAAAATTCATATAAATTAGGCACTAAATCAAAAGTTGGGAATTGTTTAATATTGGCTATTTTGCTTTGTAATGAACACAGATATATAGCATGAATGGTGTTGTCCATTTCGCAGCTGTAATAGTTACTGTACCATTTTTTTGGTAATGCCCAAAAACATGACAAATGTTTCCCATTTTAAAACTGCAAGAATTTTTTTCCAGCCTGATCTCACGAGGAAACTTTAGTATATTAGGTTATGTCAGTTTAGTGGCTAATTCGTATACGAATTCAGTGGTTTGAAAACAACTTTAAAATGAGTCAAGGCACTTAAACCCAACCCTCATTGGAGTATAAGCAAACCCTACTAATTTGTACAAATGAGGCTGTATGATTTCATACAAATTAACCACTAAATGAAAAAGTTATGAATTGTATGAATTGCACTGAGATAGCATTGTTTTTTTTTCCAAATAGAATGGAAACATACAGTGGATTAAGTGTTGGCCATTTTATAATTGTGATAATAATTCTATAATAAATGAGAATGTACAAGGTGTTGGCCATTTCCGAACTGTAATATTGGGTTCGCATTAAATGCGAATTTAAGTATTTATGTGGCTAGATTACAAACAAAGTTGTGCGGCAAATTGTAGCAACTGTAATTTGAACCGCTTTTTCGGAAATAACAAAAACAAACAATTTGAAAATTGTTTTCCATTTCCCAAACCTAATAATAATGATTTGTTTAATGAGTAAAAACATACAACAGGAAATTTTCCTAACCATAAAGTTTATATATATATCCTTTACAATTTTAGTGACCTTAGTAAGTTTATTAATACTTCTTTGTATCATTTTTATTATAGTATTAGGATAAGTCAAGTGTATTGCAAATTACTAAAAATTGTTGAAATGTGAAATGATCTTATTGTAAAGACAATACACTTTTTTTATCTCAAATATTTGTTTCAGAAAAGTCTATCTAAAAGAAAACTATATGAATATCGTAAGAACATGCAAAACGAAGTTTACAAATTGCTTCAATAAAAACAAAACAAAACAAATAAACAATCTAGGAAGTGGTGCTGCTGTGTCTTTAAACGTGCTGGAGTGAAGCCAGTAACATGAATGGTGCTGGACACGTGAGTTTGTCTCAATGTGGTCTCTCCTCTTAGTATTTCTCATGTTTTCTCTGGCAGTTGTCCAATTCTTTTCTCTCTCTCTCTCTCTCTCTCTCTCTCTCTCTCTCTCTCTCTCTCTCTCTCTCTCTCTCTCTCTCTCTCTCTTTTTGCGCCTCTCGTGCCCCCTCCTTCCTCGTGTTATCCACCCACGGGAAAAGTGATTTTCGCCTCTCTCTCTCTCTCTCTCTCTCTCTCTCTCTCTCTCTCTCTCTCTCTCTCTCTCTCTCTCTCATTTTTTATGTATATACCTCATCCTCATCCCCAGTATGTGAACATATTTCCGTGTGGGCAGCAGGGATGCATTTAAAATGCCCCTATTTTTTGTTTTACTCAAACCAATCGGCGTAAAGTCTTTCCCCGCAAATTCTTGAATCCGCAGTAGCGTGGAGATCAGCCCGTGCACTGTCACACTGCGAAAGTCTCGTTCAAACTGCAATCGATCACCGGGCTTATTTTATTTCTAAAGCCACCCCCACTTAATTCTACACAGGAGACTTTCCCCCTCTCTGTGTGTGTGTGTTGTGAGTGTGAGCCAAATTCTCCAAACCAAGACGCAGCACGTGCTTCTCACAAACACACAACGCGCTTTAATTTACATTTTGCATGAGCGCACCGGTTTTTGAACGCTTTGTTTTGCTGACCGCGGGACATTGACCGACTGACTGACCGACCGGCCGAGAGCTCGTGCTGCGGGAACTGAAGGTGCGCGAGACTGTTTGGATCTCATTCACACACACACACACACATACACACACACAGGATGAGCGCGCGCGGAGAGGAAGCCGCCGGCGAGGCTTCAGGATCGCAGGAGCAGCCCGAGCCTGCGCTGGCCGAGCCAAAGAAGAGGGGACCCGGCAGACCCAGAAAGCCGCAACAGGTCAGTGTGCGACTCCCTTCTCTTCCACCTTCGCTAAATTTAGAATGGACGTGTTTAAACCTGCTCATAAACTTTTTCAGTGTAAGCAATATTACTTTTTGCGCACTTGTTTACTCACTGCTTGAAAGCTGGACTGGTTGCAGGTGTTAAAGTGAACATGGACTCCTTTTTAACTTGGCGACTAGTTTATACAGCTGGGAGACCAAGTAGACCAGCATAGTGATTAAGTGTGGTTTAGAATGTTTTTATTTTTCGCCAGAATCAGTATAAGCTATTTCGGATGTTTTTAATAAGCTCCGTTAATTAGATTTATTAAATCTTTATCCTATATTTAATGTTGTGCATTGTGTTGTGTGCATTACACAAAAAAGGCATTGCATATTTTTGCACACCATGTACTGCAGTACACATTTATCTGTGCAATCCATTTTATAAAGAGAAAATCAACATTATGAATGTAGTTTTCCTTTTTAAAAGTTTTTTATTATCTTTTTTTATTTCAGTACTTGATTACATTTAGTTTTAGGAAAGTGCATATATTCTAATTAATACAGATGGATTGGAAATAGTTTTAATTAATTAATGCATGACTCACTGCTGTCACTGCTTGAAATGTCAACAACATAATTTTATGTCAAAAAAGTTTATTCTACTCAATTCAAGCATGTTCCCTTGGTGTTTTTAGACAAAAGTAATTGTGTGCTTTATTGTGAGCATTAGAAGTTTCTCTTTCCTGCAGTCTGAATGTATAGCCTGCACAAGTATTTGGCTTGTTGTACGAGTAGCACTTGTTTGCATTTGTGCAGGAAGCACTTCTTTCCTATAGCAGATAGCATTCCAAAATTACACGCTTGCCATCTGTTGATCACAACGCTCTATTATATGTAATGCTAATGCACTTTACAGAGTCGCTCTGGTTGAATGTAAACGTATAGGCTGCGCTACAGGCTTCTCTTAATGTGCTGAGATGAAATCCAGTTTAGTTTAATCAGCCCTGATTTTAGTTTAATATTTGAGAAATGCTGTGAATTGACATTTGGATTTATTTTTTGTTGTGGATGTGAGCAGTGGTTACTATAACAACAAGAATGTACTTGAAATGCACTGAACATTTAACTGTTTAGTCATTACCACATCCTTCAAAATTCTTGTTTTGAGTGTTCGTGCTTGGAGGATGTGATTCACTATCTTAAGTAATTCACCAGTGAGTCACTCTTGTACCTCTAATTGCAAGTGGACATCAGGATGAGCTGGCAAGTGGGGTTAAATATAAATCAATCAGTCATTAAATGCTGATTTTAGGTGGCATTTACCACTGCAATAAAACAGAAAATTACTTTGTATTAAAATGACTATATATTTATATATATTTAAATCATTGCAGATACATATAGTAATTGCTGTCTTATTAATTCTGTAATTACCTTTGTTATAATTGCTCTGTTATCTTGCTGTTAATTCAGTCCAACTCTGTCATCTTTCATGGCTACAAATTGTAAACATGTCTGTGCTCTGTGCAAGAATTATGTTTAAATGTAGTTGTTTTTTATGTGCACATATGCATATATACACGTCACTGTTTGCTCTTAACTAGTAAAGCACCGAGTGAATGGGAGACCACTGGTTAATGTGTGTGTGGTTGTTAGGGACCCTGTATTCTTTGAGATTAAGTGCATATGTAAACAGAAGTGCATATAAACAGAAATATTTGGACACTTTTTGAAGGGCTACCTTTAAAAACCTTATATTTAATTAATTTATTATTTAAAATAATTTATTCATATATTTATTTATCTATTAATAAATTAATTAGATTGCAAATGCCACCAACAAATATAACCAAGGTGGACCTGCACTATTTTGCAAGTATTTAGTCCTAATGTTTGTTTTAAATGGATGTATGTAGTCATTTCACCTCAAGTTCACACAGTAGCATAACCACAGGTGTAGTTTGTCATATTACCTAACCTAAGCACATGATCCAGTAACATTTGATTTCAGGAAAGTGTTTTATCATTTAAACCCCTTAATAATTTGCTTCAAAAGTGTGCTTGTGCATTCATCCAAATAAATGACTCGTGGTTTGCTGATAGAAAGTGGTGCAGCAGTACTCAAAAGCTTTGTTTACTGTTTTCATGGCCTAAGTTCACCTCCTTTCCCCTTCAGGAACCCACAGGAGAGCCTGTCCCCAAACGACCAAGGGGACGCCCCAAAGGAAGCAAGAACAAGGTTCCCTCCAAAGCAGCGCAGAAGGTGAGAATCAGAGAAATGTTCTGAACACCTGACCAGTCACAAACAAACTCAAGACACAGATCTAGCTATCTTTTCTGTCTTTTTATCCATCCATCTGTTTGTCCATTTGATTCATTCCATGGCCTTTTGAAGTTCTTGAAGTTCTCTGCCAATCGTTGCGCAGTTCTTCACCTCCAGGTTGTACATTTCAAATCCTTTAACACCAGAAATCCATTGATTATGCCTTAAAAATAATACATCCATCCACCCGTTTAATTGATATCATTCATTTGTCAATCTATTCATCCATTTCATATGTTTTGAACAACTGAATTAGATGTTTTTCACATCCATCCATAAATTTGAAATCGTCTCTTCATCCATTTCATATTTTATCCATCCATCCATACATACATTTGTCCAAATAATATATTAATCATGCACCAATTCATGTTTGGATTAATGATCATTCATCCATCCATTTGATATTTTATCCATAATCCACCCAATAAACCATCAATCCATCATCCTTCCATCCAATTGATATTCCATCCATCCATCCATCCATTCACCCATCCATCCATCCATCCATCCATCCATCCATCCATCCATCCATCCATCCATCCACTCACCCAATTGATATACCATCCATCCATCCATCCATCCATCCAATAGATATTTCATCTATCCATCCATCTATATTATATATTTTCCATATAATAAAATTTCCATCCATCCATCCATCCATTCATCCATCCATCCATCCATCCACTCACCCAATAGATATAACATCCATCCATCCATCCAATTGATATTTCATCTATCCATCCATCTATATTATATATTTTCCATATAATAAAATTTCCATCCATCCATCCATTCATCCATCCATCCATCCATCCACTCACCCAATAGATATAACATCCATCCATCCATCCATCCAATTGATATTCCATCCATCTATCCATCCATCCATATCATATATTTTCCATATTATATATTTTCCATCCATCCATCCATATCATATATTTTCCATCCATCCATCCATCCATCCTTCCATCCATCCATATGAGCTATTTTCAATATTATAAATTTTCCACCTTTCCATATTATTTATTTTCCATCCATTCAACGTGGTATTTGTCCATCCATCCATCCATCCATCCATTCATCCATCCATCCATCCATCCATCCATCCATCCATCCATGTTTATATATCTGTCTGTCTATGATTTTTCTATGTATCCTTCTATTCTTCAGTGTATCTGTCTGGCCTATCTACTGTACACTACTTTCCAAGACCAGGAATATTAATCTTGGCATTGTTAACCGAGTAAATGGGCTCTTACCATTTTTATGAATCATTTATCAGGAACGTGTTAGGAAAATTTAGAAGCATGTGAAATGTGTCAACATCCGGGGTGTGTGTGTGTGTGTGTGTCTGTGTGAATTTTGGGGGCTGCTTCTTTATCATAAAGCCTCAGTGTTGCCTGTGTGAACGGACCACAGTGACCCGAATGTCTTTGCTGTGTGTTTTAGCAGAGCAGTTAACACTAAGCTCCAGTAATGTGGCAAGGGGAGTCCTGCTGACCTACACACCTAAAAGTAGCAGTCAGATCCACACACATAAATAGCCCCTCTCTGTCTCGTCTTAGGCAAATTACCACGCATATGTGAAAGAACCACAAACATGCAGGCATATACACACGCGCACATGAAGCGCATACTCTATGCAGGGAGTATAGAGCATGCACTGTTGCATACTGCCAAACGAACTCTGTTCCCATTCCTTACTAATGCCCATGTAAACAGAAAAGCAAATCACAGCATCGCATAATATTTAGTTGGTGTGCATCAGTATAGCCGTAATTGCTGGATTCTGTTTATGTATTGGGAATGCCTTTAAAGAGGGGTTGTTCTGGCGAGCGTTTTGTGATGAAGTCATTAGCATTTCTGCCTTGCTTGTGTGTGGTCTAGTCTGGCATATGCTTGTGGGAAGTCCCCTTTAACTGTCAGTGCGTTTGGTTTTTTAAAAGTATTACTGTGTGTTTCTCATCTCCGAGCCGCCGTGGAGAGCTGAAATGTCTACTTGCGGAATTAGGCTGTGTTAATAACTCACTGACAGCATTGGCTGTTCTCTTTTTTGCAAGTTATGTACCACTGTAAACACACAGCCCCCCTTTGAAAACTAGAGGACTTTTCTGTGAGCATAATCCTGTCTCATCCCGTATAGGTTTGTTGGGATATAACATGAACTAAATAGTCTACCATTATGAAAGGAGTCAAATTTGGGAATCAGTCAACTTCTCTGTCTCCTTCCACTGTCTTGACCTTGCACTTGCCAAAACATGGAAACACAAGCTCCTGCAAAGAGGAAGTACTGCATGAAGAAAAGTGGAAGAATCCATTGTTCTGTCAATTTTTTTGGATGGATGAATTGATTGATTGATATAGAGATGGGGTGGATGTATCAATAAAGGAAAGGGTAGATAAGTGGATGGATGGAGATAAATGGATTTATAGAGCGATGGATTGGTAGGGTCGTATAGATTTACAGAGGGATTGATAGATAGACAGTGAGATGGATGGACATCAAGAGAGATGGGTAAAGTGATGATATACTGATAGTATGATAGAGGGATGGATTAGTAGAGGACCTTGCACTTGCCAACAAATATTGAAAGAACAATGGAGATATTGGCTGTATCAATAGAGGAAAGGGTAGATTAATGGATGGATGGACTGCTAGGGATAAATAGATTTATAGAGGGATGGATTGGCAGGGTTGTATGGATTTACAGAGGGATAGATGGCTTGATAGATAGACAGCAAGATGGATGGACATCAAGAGAGATGGGTAAAGTGATGGTATACTGATAGTATGATAGAGGGTTAGTAGAGGACCTTGCACTTGCCAACAAATATTGGAAGAACCAGCTCCTGCTGAGAGTAAGGATTGCATGGAGAAAACTGAAGGAAACCATTGTTCTTTTAATATTTTGGATGGATGAATTGATTGATTGAAATAGAGAGGGGGTGGATGTATCAATAGAGGAAAGGGTAGATAAATGAATGGATAGATGGATCGATAGAGAGGGATGCATTGGGTTGTATGGACTTAAAGAGGGATGGATTGATAGATAGACAGATGGATGGATGGACATCAAGAGAGATGGCTAAAGTGATGATAGATGGATGTTATGATAGAGGGATGGGTTAGTAGAGGATTGAGTGATAGAGATTAATTGATTTCAAGAGTTCACACTTAGATATTGCTTGATACTAATTGTAAGTTTGGCATGCTGTTCCAGGAGAGAACCCTGACCTAGGAGATAATTGAGCCGATGGCTCCAGCCAAGCTCCAGTCAATTAGCATGTAAGGGGGTCAGAGATCAGGTAGTTCTCGAGAGCTCGCTCTGGTAAAGGAGGAAAGGGGGAGATCGGGTAGACGGGGATAATCTAGATAGGATACAGTTGCGGATTCGCACATCAATATACCATTATTTTTGTAACATTGTATATCAATAATTAATATTTTTACAGTACTGTGATGGTTGGGTTTAGGGTTGGGGTGTGGGTAGGCGTTAATGAAATACAATTTATTGGATTATTTAATAAATAACAAATTATACATGGTACGACTACTGTGTTTACATTGCTGTGACGGTTGGGTTTAGAGTTGGGGTAGGGGTAGACGTTAATAAAATACAATAAATGAGAAATGTAATGAGTATTTATTGTAGGCTTGGATGATTCTGCAGATGAAAGACCAGCTGCGATTAATCATGCCATGTGCTCCTCTCGAAATTAGTTTATAAGACTTCACTTAGGGAGATGGATTGACACATGGATTGATGATGGGTAAATGATGGAATGATAGAAAGATGGTATGGATTGGTATGGATGGATTTTGTGAGGTATCAATCATAGAGTGGATGGGTAAATTATTGGAGCAATGGATGAATAATGTGTGGTTGAATTGATTGATTGATTAATTGAAAGATGGACCGATAGATGCATAGATGATAGATAGAGCCTTGAGACAATCCAGTGAATGTACAAAAAACTCCAGGTTCTTGAAATTTAGTTTTCAATTAATAATGATTATTAATTGAATCAATACAGATTCTGCCATTGTAAGCTCTTAATTGCATCAAAGAACCCACAGAGCTGGTATCATATGAGCAATGCAGTCTAAATCAGAGTAACCATGATGTACCTTGATGGTTACTACCACGGTTTTAACTGTCAACACACATACCCAGATCATCTCCGTCTAGCTGTGATCAGACTGGCATTAATGACTTGCCCGAATATTTTCCATTAACCAGACATTGTTGGAACTTGATACGGGGCATCAGGGGGCTAATTTTAAACTCTCCATTCGCAAAAGTGGGTTTGGCAGAGGCAAGGCTGGCCCTCCCTTTCCATTAATGAGAGATGGCCTTGTCCCCGGCCTCACACGCATGCCAGGATGTCCTGGTGTCGAAGAGGACAGCAAGCGCCCGGCTTGTGTCTGCCACGGACACGGGACTTGGCTGGACGAGACGCGCAAACACAGACATGATTAATTGATCAGGGTGTCGGCTTGCAGACCATTAAATCTCCTGATTAAAAATGCAGCATCCCCAACAGAGGACTGAGGGCTGGGAGACACTGATTGGACTAAGACAGACAAACAGAGACACTGAGAAAGACACAGACAAGGAGAGGCGAGGTTAAAGGGATGCTGTCTTTGAGAAAGCTCAAGTTTTTGCAATGCATCATAAGATCTAGCATTTACATCACATTTCAACCAGTTTGCAATCCTGCAATCCTTGCAAACTGACCTGCCTCTGTGTCCTTTCGTAGTGGCTGTGTCGTGAACTGCGATGCTCAGGTTTATGTTTCTCCAGTCTGTCATGCCTTTGCAGAACGGTGAAGCGTCCTTGGGGTATTCAAAACAAACTGTGCTTGTTGAATAAGTAGTAATGCGAGCCTTGACAATGCCTGCATACTTAGTCAGGGCAAACAGACTGATACAAACAGGGCTGAACACATCACACACAACACGAGACAGAGGTGCATTGTAGAAGTCTCCAACGATAATAATAATACAGGTTTAAATGGATAGTTTGCCCAAAAAGAATAGTCTGTCATCATTTACTCACTCTCATGTCTTTCCAAACCCGTATGACTGACTAACTCTTGACTGGCTGTCAGAAGAAAATGTACTAAAATTGTACCTTTAGGGGTACAACAGCTCATCACAGATACAAGTTTGTACCATATCTACCCCTAAAAGGTGCACATTAGTGTCTTAAAGTAGTAATGTGTACCCTTAAGGCCACAAAATACTTAAAATTCATTTTCAACCAACAAGTGTTGTGCATTAAAACCTCAACAATGTGTGCACGAAGTTTAAATGTAGCTGCAGTACAGGTTTGAAATATGCTTGCGGTGGTAGCCGAATTGAACTGCAATTAATGTAATGCTTAAGCAAGGTGATGTTGTTAATAGGTTAGATAGACACACACTCTACCAGCATTGATTTGTATCTCGCTCGAATGACAAACATGATACCTCTGACACCTACCGTTCCTGGGTCATTCGCAGAATTCATAGATGTTTGATGATTTGAATAAGGTTTCCTGCAGGGCTCTGCATGACAAAAGCCCACGGCCAGAAGAAAACTTTATATCCTATAAATAATGGAGACGCGTCTTGTCTTGTTAATTGTCTTCGACCGCGGTGGGAAGGCACCACCTTTCAAACCTGCAGGGGAAACACTCTACTGTCAAATTATTGCAGTTACCATGTCAGAGGATTATTGCATGAATGACGCATAATGTTCTTGGGAAATCCTACCCTGTCTTTCAAGAAAGGATCAAAGTAATCGACTCAATGGTAATACAACAAAATAAAGGACTTATAGAAATATGCACAATTCCAACCTATGCTTTTTCATTGGCTTCCCTGAAATAATGTCTGAAGCCTGGAAGAGCTGGGTTTGTGTTTTCAACATGTCAAGTAGATGTTGTTTTCAGCTCCAATTTCCAATTGATAAGGTAAAATGACAGCATCACTAGCTTTTGTGCAGATATTCTTATGGGTTTTGGTTTTTGACATGCACTTTAAGTGGCGATCAATCACAACAGACTGGGCCCAGGGTATCTGCAGGGTCTTAAAAAGTCTTAAAATTTCTTAAATTTCCAAAACAAAGTCTTAAATTAAATGAAATATTGTCTTGTAGGTCTTAAATCACTTTAAAAGGCTCTTAATTTTTACTTTGTTTGATTTTGGTTGCCATACCTGACAAATAAATCAGTATTTGATGTCAATATGACGTTGGTTTAAGATGTTGGCTTGACGTTAGATTTTGGTCACTTTCTAACACAACCTAAAATCAACCAGATATCATCATCATTTAATGTTATTATTGGACATCAAAATAACGTTGTCCTTAGATGCTAGATAGACATTGAATTTTTGTCACCTGATATCACAACCTAAATCTAACCTAATATTAACATCTTATGATGTTGTGTGCTTGCTGGACAATAACTAAATGCACTACAGAATGTTACGTTTGCACACATACACAAGTTACATGTAAATGCATCAGCTTTGTACAGCATAATACTCACTACTCACTACTCTTGAGTACTTTTGAAAGGTCTACTTTTTACTAATACTTGAGTAATTATTACAACAGATACTTTTACTCTACTTGCACTACATTTCAAGGCAAATAATGGTACTTTTACTTGAGTATGATTTTTCAGTACTCTTTACACCACTGGTTTTGACACATTATTAAAAATATGTGGCTAAGAAATGACTAATACGAATTAGTTTTTTGATGTAGCAAGTATATTTTTTCTGCTGGGCATTAAAAAAAAAGCGTATAGCCCTGTATATGTCAGAAATTTCAAAAAAATCTTAAATTTGACTTAGTGAAACCTGAAGAAACCCTGGGGCCATCTGACCAATCTGAGCAAAGTAGACTTTCGAAAAGGCAGGGTTGTTTTTTAGAGATTTGTATTCTTAAACCAAATTCTGCAATACACATTGTGATTAGATGACCATAAATGTATGTAAAGCTAAAAAAAAATCTAAATATTGTTACTTTAAAGACTTTCGCCTCCAAAGTGTTTTATTTTAACAGACTACTTCAATAGACCCCTGTTATTAAGTTGGAGCCGCTGTGATAGCAAGCCCATAACTGTCTTTCATGGCCCTTATCTGGGTGGTTTTGCTGATAATGGTGCTCTTATTTACACTTGAATGGCATAAAATTCCTGTAGTGAAATATTACGCCGCGTAGACCAGGAGCTTGAGCAATGGAGACAGTTCATTGTTGGAGGCCCAGATATACATTACAAACTCTTTTTTTTTTTTTTTTTGCATTAAAAGCGTTGGAGGAAATTGAGCTCTAGCATTTCACCTTTTCCTTTTGTGGCCATATTTGAAAATGACTTTGCTTTGTGACAAATTGTGTGCCTGAAAAATTTGTTTAAAGCACTTGATGAAATACCGGCCACTAATTCATGGTTTGTTGGCATTTGCAGAAAGCCGAGACCACAGGGGAGAAAAGACCTAGAGGAAGACCCAGGAAATGGGTGAGTTTGTTTATATTGGTCGTATATAACTAGGCACCTTCATTGAAATATGAGATCAGTTACCTTTCAAAGCTGTCCACATTTTTTATTAGAATTTTTATCATTATAGAATTCCTTTCTGTTATGTTTTGGGAAAAATTTCTTATGCTTTTAAATTAATTTATTGATCAAACAACAGAAAATGTAAGTAGAACTTGTATTCATGCTACATTGACCTATATTATATACAGTTAAAGTCAAAACTATTAGCCCCCTTTGAATTTTTTTTTCTTTTTAAAATATTTCCCAAATTATGTTTGACAGAGGAAGGAAATTTTCACAGTATGTCTGATAATATTTTTTCTTCTGAAGAAAGTCTTATTTGTTTTATTTCGGCTAGAATAAAAGCAGTTTAAAATTTTTTAAAAAACATTTTAAGGTCAATATAATTAGCCCCTTTAAGCTATATATTTTTAGATAGTCTACAGAACAAACCATCGTTATACAGTAACTTGCCTAATTACCCTAACCTGCCTAGTTAACCTAATTAACCTAGTTAAGCCTTTAAATGTCACTTTAAGCTGTATAGAAGTGTCTTCAAGAATATCTAGTCAAATATGATTTTCTGTCATCATGGCAAAGATAAAATAAATCAGTTATTAGAAATGAGTTATTAAAACTATTATGTTTAGAAATGTGTTGAAAGAATCTTCTCTTCGTTAAACAGAAATTGGGGAAAAAATAAACGGGGGCTAATAGTTCAGGGGAGCTAATAATTATGACTTCAACTGTATATGGATTGATATTTATACAAAGTGATATAAATGTAATATCACATGAATATAAACAGTTTTATTTACAGACAGTTGAAGGAAAGCATATTACTGTGAATTTAAATGAACACTTTTTAATTCAAATTTTCATTCTCTCATGGAGTGTGGGATTCAACATGACTATGTTCATTTTAATTCAGCTATTTATTTTGTATAAGCTAATTAATTAAACTAAAAAGTAACTTGCATTACATTCTTTTTAAAAATAACTCAAATATTATTACTTAATTTTTAAAAGTAATGCGTTACTTGTTACTTAGAAAAGTAATATAATTAATAATATAAATATGAAGCACTTTTTGTGTGATAAATTTAATGTCTTGCTGATGTAAACTTTATTTACACACAAAAACATGCCACTGTATATATTTATATTACTTTAGGGGTAAAAACTTCTACAAAAAGTAGCATTTTTGCTTTTTTAACGTAAACTTTTTATTAAATATTGTAAATTAAATTATGTACTAGGTACTGTTCAGATAAATGCTACACTGAATGACGATAATAACCTATCGATGCATAAAAAATACACCATACTTGTATATAAATTCACTTGCTTAAATCTAATTAATGCAGACACCAAATTTAATTTATTTTGGAAAATTAAATAATACAGACACCATTAAATTGAAACAATAAGATATCACCAACATGCAAAAGAGGGTGGAAATTGTGCAGTTGCTTGCTCTCCGTTTGCATGAACGATTCCTCCGTTATCCTGAAGTTTTCAGTGTTTATTAGCCTGCCAGTGACACGTTTGATTGATAGCCGGAGGAGTAAAGCTGCAGGCAGTTAAAAGTGCCACCAGGATGACTGTGTGGAGATATGGGGAGAATGAACCCTTTGTGGCAAGCCGACTCTGTGTCCTTATGGATTTTTCTCAGGCAGACAGGAAAAGCAAAGCATTCCGAGGCCCCTGGACACACACACACACACACATACACACACACACACAGACACACACACACACACACTGCTTTGAAAGATCCAAAAGTGTGTCACATCAGAATTCACTATATGCATTTACTGATGGGACACAGTTGATATACAGTGTGCAAATGTTTAAAAGTCAGTATAAAATTCAGCTTAGATTTTTAGTGTGACGAAGTTGCATGGATTCTCATATAGCAGATATGCCAGGGGGGCTTAAATAATTTGTTCAATACAGAAATGAGTACATTTGTATTGGAGGAAAACATGACCCATCTGACTCTATCATCCAGGAATGTGATTCGAGTCACATGTTAGCCGAACGTTTCCAAAAACAGCCTTTACCTCCAGGTCTCGGCTGAGCCCCTATAGCTACCATACTAAAGTTCAGCATTCACTCACCGCATTGGAGAGCAACGTTTGTAATGTATTAGACACATTGATTCAGATATTACCATCTAGTGTTTTGTTAAAAGTTTTATTTTAATAATTTCTGTTGAACTGAAAGAGCCGGACTCAAACTCAGGGCTCAAATGAGATCTTTTTTTAGTGAGGGGGAAATGAGATCTGTCACCGGCCACTTTATTAGGTACACCTGTCCAACTGCTCGCAAATTCAGCCAATCACATGGTAGCAACTCAATGCATTTAGGCATGTAGTCATGGTCAAAATGATCTGCTACAGTTCAAATCGAGCATCAAAATGGGGAAGAAAGGTGATTTAAGTGACTTTGAACATGTCATGGGTGTTGAGCTGGCCTGAGTATGTCAGAAACTGCTGATCTACTGGGATTTTCATGCACAACCATCTCTAGGGTTTACAGAGAATGGTCAGAAAAAGAGAGAATATCCAGTGAGTGGCAGTTCTGTGGATGCAAATGCCTTGTTGATGCCAGAGGACAGAGGAGAATGACCAGACTGCTTCCAGCTGATAGAAAGGCAACAGTAACTCAAATAACCACTCGTTACAACTGAGGTATGCAGAAGAGCATCTCTGAACATACAACACATCCAACCTTGAGGCAGATGGGCTACAGCAGCAGAAAACCACAGCAGGTGCCACTCCTTTCAGCTAAGAACAGGAAACTGAGGCTACAATTCACACAGGCTCACCAAAATTGGACAATAGAAGATTGGAAAAACGTTACCTGGTCTGATGAGTCTCAATTTCTGCTGTGACATTCGGATGGTAGGGTCAAAATTTGCCATCAACAACATGAAAGCATGGATCCATTCTGACTAATATCAACAGTTCAGGCTGGTGGTGGTGGTGTAATGGTGTGGGGGATATTTTCTTGGCACACTTTGGGCCCACTTGTACCAATTGAGCATTGTGTGAACGCCACAGCCTATCTGAGTATTGTTGCTGACCATGTCCATCCCTTTAGAATAACCGTGTACCTATCTTCTGATGGCTACTTCCAGCAGGATAACGCGCCATGTTTTAAAGCGCGAATCATCTTAGACTGGATTCTTAAACATGACAATGAGTTCACTGTACTCATAAGACCTCCACAGTCACCAGAGCTCAATCCAATAGAGCACCTTTGGGGTGTGGTTGAACGGGAGATTCGCATCATGGATGTGCAGCTGACAAATCTGCAGCAACTATGTGATGCTATCATGTCAATATGGACCGAAATCTCTGAGGAATTTTCTAGTACCTTCTTAAACATATGCCACGAGGAATTAAGGCAAAGGGGGGTCCAACGTGGTTCTAGTAAGGTGTACCTAATAAAGTGGCCGGTGAGTGTAAGTGTTTAATAATAAGGTCAATGACATTTGTTTTGCTGAAGTAGTTTGATATTTTCAGCAATACAGAATGTTTTTTTTTGTTTGTTTTAACCATATACCAGGGTAAAAGTTGCCCCAGAAGTGTCTGTTTGAATGAGCATGTGACTCTTTGAACTGAACTTATAAAGTTTATATTTATTGCGCTGTTTCCTTTGTACTGAGGCCCAAAGGTGCATTCGGCTGCTCTTTCATGATGACTGCGTGATGCAGATACACGCTCACACGCACATGCCTACAAACACACACTCCCACTCACTCGGACACACTTGATCCACCCACACATTGATGTCAGTTAGCCTTAAACAAATAGATAATGAAGTGATTTGCTTTGTAGATGCAAAATAGACTTTGTAAAAGGTTGTTCTCACACAGCTGCGGGAAAAGGAAAGATTTTTAGTTATGAATATTCAACGCAATGAAATTAATGACACTTTTGTTTAAAATGATTGTTTGTGATGTTTTGATATTTACATGAGGTAGAGCAATGTGTTGGTTGCAGAGGACATGAAATCTGTTTGACCAAATTAGGACAAAAATTAGCTTTGGAATATTTTTCATCCATGAAGTTTAAGCTTCATTTCAAATGCATAAACCCTGCAAAATAATTGTTTGCCTTTGCGAGTGAAGTGCAAGCTAACAAACTAAAACATTATGGGTCAAAGGTTAACTAGACTTAAGCAAGGGCAGGATTTTGTTAGTGAGCGAGAGATTTTTCTCATGGAAGTGTCATAAATTTTACTATCTGGAGAAACAAACAGGCCTGGGCTTTTAAACACTTTCCTTTCTGACTTCAACAATAGTGATTTCTTTTTTATTGGATTTTATTATTTTTATTAAACATGTTTAAATACTCTTTATTCATTAAATGCAAATTGTATTATTTATTTAGTCATCTTTTTTATATAAATTGAAATTATAAAAGCAGTTTTATAGACTGAAATATGTTAATTCTAGGCATTTGTGCTAATTTTTCTTAAAACGAGGGTATTTTTAATGTAAATATACATCATATAAATAAATATAGATGTCTCATTTAGGAGTTTTTGGCTGCATTAACACTGCATGGTTCAAGTGACTCAATTCCGATTTTTTTTTTTTTTCCTCTCATGTGGCACAGATCGGAAATGGCCCACGTACGTGTAAGCAGTAGGAAAAAACACATGAATTTCGATTTACTCAAATCAGATTCAGGCCTTGTTCATTTGTGGAAATTTATCCAATATGAATCGGATCCGTGCCCTTGTGTCTGCAGTGTAAGCAGGTTGATCGGATTTTCACCTGTCAATGCGAGTCGCGCGTCATTAAAAACCATAGTAGAAATATTTATTTTCAATTATAAAAAATTCTATAAGATATAATTTATTCATTCATTTTCCTTTAGCTTAGTCCCTTATTTATCAGAGGTGTTAGATTTCAGCACTTGTTTTACACAGCAGATGCCCTTCCCTCCGCAACTAGTACTGGGAAACACTTACATTCACACATATTGTTGACTATGGCCGAGTTTGTTTCCCAATTCACTTACACCTCATGTCTTTGGACTGGGGGGAAACCGGAGCACTTCGAGGAACATGCAAAATGAAATCCCCTATAGTCTTTAACCAACATACAAGGTAGAATTTTTTTCTTTTACCCAAAGACATTCAATTGGTATGAGTGTTACAAGCTGGAGTGAATCTAGAGGCATAGTCATTAGGCTATAGTCATACTACAAACATCCTGAATGTGGAGTGGGCATAGTGGTATGACATCCTGTGAATAAGTCCGAGAGGAACTTATAGCCAAGTGCATGAATGATACTGACTCAGAGATGGAAAGCAGTGAGCGATAGTGCTCCAATCTGAACATCAGAGCATCAAAAAAAAAAAAAGAATGTCCAGATGTGTGCCAAGACTTTGAGTTCAGCCAATGTAGTCTGAGGCAGAAAACCAAATTATTTTTCTCTTCCTGTCTCCTTTTTTATGAATGGGCAATGGGAAACGTGTGCGTCTGTAGCGCGCCATCCTCTTGTATGGGTCATTGTGTGTGGGTTATGATCTGTTTAGCATGTCACAGATGAATTGACGTGGCCGAGAGGCTGCACGGCGGTCTCCGCATATACAGGGTGGACTTGACAAGAGCTTTGCCATTCCTCTTCTGGATAAACAAGTCGGTTTTCTTCATTCAGCTACTGCTCGCCCTCCTGGAACTAATTATAGCATATCCTTTTTGGCTACAAGGGGCCGCTGGAATGTTTTCCTTTGTCCCCCTCCCCCACTTTAGTTTCACCCCCCTAAATGGTTAATAGTGGGAGGTGGCTATAAGAGGAGAGAAAATTGGTTTAATCATGTCCATTCCACCGGAGACATTTAAGACACTTGCCAAGACTTGGCCAAGACCGGATCATCCATCTAGGACATTCGTCAGCTTCACCATGACCCCTGCTGAGATGGCTGCATTGAGCATCATTCTTGCCGACAGGAAATCCATCAGTCAGAGGATGTAGAAAGGTTTGGGATTCTTAAAATAACGTTGTGCAGGTGGCACAGCTGCTACGAGAGGATACTAGTTTGCTGCAAAAAAAAAATACTCTCTCATAGTGATGAGAATAAAGTTGTTAGGAATATTTCTACAAAAGAACCTGCCACCTCATCAGCGAGTACCTTTACACGGACAATACTCTGATTAAGAGTCTACCATGGAAACGGCCATTTTTGATGACCATAATCTGACTAAAGCCTTAATCGAAATCGAACAGAAATCGAATTAAGACAAATTGAGGACGAAAGTGAAGAGCTGCAGGGGTGGGGGTGAGTTTCGGGGTGTCACAGACGGAAGTCAAGACCGGGGGGGGGTTGGGGGTTGCATGTGTCGTGGGCCCCTAATAATATCTCTGGGGGCCTCCAAAATGCTCGGCCCCTTAGATTCATCCTTACTTACCCCCCTTGCGGTGTCCCTGCAGACAAATAAACACCTTAATCAAAGTCTTATCATTTTGTAGTACTTTTCACTACACTTTGCGACAGGATGCACACAAGGCAGTTGTCAAGCGTTTGTCGACAAACAAATGAGAATGACTTCAAGCAAAAAAAAAACATTTTTGGTGTGTGTTGGAAACGATGAGTATGCTCTCATCCAGAATCTCAGGGTTTGTCGTGGGGGCATGAATGAAAAGTTAGTGAATGGAATAGCAGATGTGGCCTGTTGCTTAAGTATTTGTATATACCATAGTATGTTTGCATGCATAGTGTGAGATAATAACTGCGGTTCAACTTGTCGCAAAATTAAAAACAAATGCCCGAAATCAAATATGGTACCATGTAGAACACAAACTGTTGTAGCGTGAAATGGCGGAGGAAACTAGCATTGATTGGTGACTTGATGTTAATCAAACTATTTACTATACCGGTTAAATGGGAACATGAAAGGAACAATCAAAAAGCATCTCATGTAAACATTTTAATCATATTGTCATCTTATTAAGATTAAAGTAAATAATTATATTACTGACAACAGGTGTCTACACAAAAAAGTTCACATTGTATGTTTATTTGTTTGGGTTATAGTCAAGGCAATTACAACCACAATCATTGTGAATAATCTTTTTTATAATTCTCAGATGACTTCACTGTATATGACTGGACATCTATAAGTATAAATAACTAATCCCTGAGTGTAGAATTGAACTGCACATACTAGTTTTTGCTTAGCTTCTTTTGATATTTATAAATCAGACCTACAGGAAGTCCTGCTATAGGGGGCATTCAGCAGATCCCCTGCGCCAGGCGAAATGTTATCTGCTAGATTTGTTTCAGCAGCTAAAAGACTGATTTATTGCCCCCCTCTTCCTTTTCCGGGTGTTCCTCCTGCACAGGTGCGGACATGGACCAAGTCTGCTGTGCCAAGCGGACAAGCCGCACTGTGTTGTGGAGTGGGGGGGTGCATTGGAACGGGCTATCTCTGTCCTCAAACAGCTAACATTATTCAGTTGTGAACTGCAGTTCCCTTTCATTCTGCCAACTGGACTGTGTCCAGCATGTTTACGCATTTTGTTCCTCTGCAAGTGAGACCATGGCAGAGAAGGGGGAAGTTTTTTGCCTCTTCTTGTGCTCTCTCTAGGCCTGCATGATCTTCCAAGTATTAATTCTATCAGCATGCTTATGCGTTTGGTTCCTCTGCAAAAAAGACCTTAGTGGTAAATTGGTAAGTTGTTGCCTCATCTTGTGCTTTCTCCAGGTTTGCATAACCCTACAAGAATTGAGGCCAAATCTAATGTGTAAATGCATTTGGTTTCTCTGCATGCAAGTCCATACTAGAGAAGGGGCAAGTTCTTGCCTCTTTTTGTGCTGTCTTTAGGCCTGCTCAACTCTCCAAGTGTTAAGGCTGGCATCCAGCATTTATGTGTTTGGTTATTTTGCATGCAAGACCGTAGATGAGAAGGGAAGTTCTTACCTCTTTGTCCTCTTTATAGGCTTGCACGAGTGTTAAGGCTTACATCCAGTTACATCCATATTTACACCATTCGTTTTTCATGATGTAACACTATGATGAAAAATGAGGTCTTGCCTCTTCTTGTACTCTCACTGTGGATGCATGACTCTTTTGTTAAAGCTGATTTCAAGTATGTTGTATTTGTTTTGTCTGTAAACAAGACTAAGGTGGAGAAAAATTGTAAGATCTTGCTTCCTCCTTTGGTGGCCTGCATGACCTTTCAAGTGTTAAGGCCAGAGTCCACCATGTTTACATGATTAATTCCTCTACAAGCAAGACCATGGTAGAGAAAGGGGAAGTTCTTACCTCTTTTTGTGCTCTCTGTCGACCTGTATGACCTTTCAAGTGTCAAGGCCGACATCCAACATGTTTATGGGTTTGGTTTTTCTTCAAGTAAATGAATGAATAATGGAATGTATGGAAGAGAGAAGATGGTGGGTAGAAAGTTCTCTCTCATCTCCTACAAGAATATGTTGCTTTTTAACTGAAAGATAGACTGTATTGTAAAGTGTTGAGGAGTGAAATAATGGTGGAAGAATGGGGAAGTTCTTGTTCTTCTTGCGCTCACTCCAGACCTGTGTAACTTATCCAAGTCACTTTACTGACAGACAGACTAGCTCAGACAGTCACTAGATTACAAAGTTTAATTTAACTAGAACCCAAAATGCAGACTTAATATCTATAATCAACAAAGGAAAGTGGGCAACAATTGCAACAGATGCCATCAAGGGTAACTTACTGATCCGATAAATGTGTTGCTGATGGTCTGTCAGTGCAGTGTGAATTGGCCATTAATGCTCTCTTAGCCAACAACCCTCCCTGTTTGTTACCAAGGCAATAAGTGAGAATGCCAGCAAAGACAATATATATACTTCACATGGCGTCTTCAAACTGAGAGGTCTGGCCAAGAAGTTGACACTGTGATGTCCACCTTATCTTAATCCAAGGATTCCTTTGATATGAAGATTCATACTCGCTCTTCCCTTCCCAGGTGGTTCTTTCCACCAATGTTTGTTGGATCACAATGACCTTGCAAACATTTTAACAAGTTGCGGTCCAGCTTGTAGCTACTGCCAAATTACGTATTGGGATGTTGTAAACCCAACGCTCGGACTTCAACTCCCACCTCAAGGAAGAGATGAGGAAATGTGAATAAATAAGTGAAGAGGGACGGATGAGTGCAGGACAGGAGACAGTGGGGAGGAAGTTCTCTCTCATCTCACACAAGGATCTGCTGCTTTTGGCTAGAGGACAGACAGTGTTGTCAGGTGGTGAGGAGTGGAATCAGAGCTGAGGGAAATGGGAGGGAGAGTCTGGCAAGGAAGAGGGGAGGCGCTCATCGTTTCGAGGGAAACAAGGGCTGCGATTGGGAGTCATCCAAAAGCCTCGATCTGGTGGGGAGGCTCGGAAAACCCTTAACTGCTGCCAAAGTGTGAAAAGGTTTTTTTTTGCTCCCCCCCTCTTTCCTTCCTTAATGTGTCCATGTGTGAGGCAGGAGGAGAGTATTGTGATGGGAATTTGGTGTCAAACATCAAAAAGTTTTTATAGCCTTCGCAACCCTCCTGGGCAAAATATTAAACATAGCCCCCTGGGTGTTTTTAGGCAGGAGAATCTGCAGTCAGGTCAGGTTCTGTCCTGAGTCAGTGGCTTGGCCTATACTTGGTCTGTCAGACGGTTTTTATTCTTAGCATTTCCTATTCCACACTAAATAGACTTAAATAGTAAGATGCTGTCAGCTGTATTTAAACTTGTAAACAAACCCAAATGTTTGTTTAGACATGGTGAGACTCCGCAGTGAGTCAGATGGGTGTCTACACGGGCTACTACTTTTAAAGTCAACATGAAAAACTGACCCCGTTTACTTTCTCAAAACTTGTTTTTCATGAATGATTCATCAAGGCGCTTCATTCAAAAACAAATTATTTAATCAGAATTGAAGAACTTTACTAGACTTTCCATATGATTCACCTTGACTAATGTTATTGCCATAAGTAATGCCAATAGTTCGTTGTGATTTAAGTACAGTTCATACAATAGTTGCTATTAGAAATTATAATATTCATAGAGTTGGAGAAATATGGATTTTTGTTGCATGTGTTTTTGTTTTTACCTGTTTCAGGATCCAACAACTATTAATAGTGACAATTTACCCCAATCACACCTTTTTAATGCTTTATTTAACAGTCATAGTATTACCTTAAGGTTTATTAATAATGCTTAATTTACACTACAAAGGTGGACACAAAGGTCTTTACACAGAGTGTTTAATGCCCCTCAAAACTGACTGGATTAATTCCACTTGGCTTGTATGTTGCATTGGGTGCTTCACTATTTTAATATTTAA
Source organism: Danio aesculapii (assembly GCF_903798145.1). Taxonomy (NCBI): domain Eukaryota; kingdom Metazoa; phylum Chordata; class Actinopteri; order Cypriniformes; family Danionidae; genus Danio; species Danio aesculapii. The sequence continues at coordinate 46,534,383 of NC_079438.1, forward strand.
TACCCAGTTTTCATTCAGCAAAATCCTGATGGTAAAATTCAGATTGTGCCTTTTGGATGTTTTGTTCCACTTGGAGATGCAGAATTGAAACTGGAAATGCAATGTCAAAGTTTTCCAATATAAATATTGAGCAGGTGTCATGCATTAAAACGAACTTGGAAATTGGACTTGGTCTTTTTCAAAGTTTTGCTTTCATTTGCCAGGACTCTCCCAATTACACAAAATTTGATGGTGAGTCGATTTTCATAAAGAGCTGCAAACATTTTATTAGCTATTATTGAAACTCGGGCAGGAATTGGAGTCTTGAAGTATGCACATGCAAAAGCTTTGTTTACATTGTGGCTTGGAGCCGTTCCTGTCCCTCACTTGGACGGCTGTGTGAGTTCGATACAGCGTGAGAGCGAGCAACTGGACATCTCTACCTCATTCCCCACATTCCCAAAACCCTCTCCCCTCCTCTCGTCTCTGTTTCTATCGCTTTCTCCCTCTCTATCTGGGGCCCGAGTAGTTGAATTCCTGCCAATAGGGGTGTGTGTTGCGATTTCTGGGACCACCTCAACGGATTTCCACTGCTGACCCCTTTGACCTTTCCCCCCTCATCTCTCACTTCCCCCTGCCTTTCCTGTTCCAGCTTCTGGAAGCGCTTTAATCATTTTGCTGTGAGCCAGCGACTATAACAGCTGCCTCAATAGGTGCTCCGGAGATGAGAATGTGAAAAAGGGGAGATGGAGGAAGCACAGGAGAAGGCAGTAGGAAATTACAATAACATAGTATGCCTCATATGGGTCTATATATGGTTGAACATGTTAGAAAGATTAAATGGTGTTGTTTGTGTAGTTGTTATATTGGTAGCATAATATGGTGTTAGGGGGAACCAGTATATTTTATTTTTCCACACTACAAAAAAGTTTAATCACAATTACATAAATTCTTTTAAAAAGAAGCGAGGGAAAGAAAGCAAGGAAATCTTTGTGTTTGTATGAACAGTGAATGGTATGTGACAAACATTATTGATAGTGACACTTCTGCTACACAAGACCTCTATCATGGTATGGTCACGCGGCTAAGCGCTACATGCACATTCTTTCAATGATGTCTTTCTCCAGACATTTCCATGAATCCATGTATGTTACTGTGACTTTGATTTAAGCACCCTGAAATCTGAATAAAATAAATAAATAATAATAATAATAAACATATTCACTCGTTTTATTTACTTTTATATAATGTAATGATTCGGATGAATGATTGGTAGAATAAAAGCATATTACTATAAATCTTATATCTGAGTATGTACAACATCCCATTGGACAAACTGAGCTATTGACCCAGTTTCTAATAAAGACCCCACAGAATCTGAACAACAGAAAAAACAAACTTTAAAATGGGAAAGTTTTGTGTACCGAAAGTAAAAAAAACCTGAATTACTGTGCAGACCCCCAGCACCCCTCTCCCTTCTCTTCCTCTATCCTTTGAGAAACTCTGGGAACTGATTTCACTTCAAACAGCAGAGGCTCCTAAACGGACCAGATCCAATTTGTCTGCGCTTTTCTTTCCCTCCAGAACACCCCCCTTAAAAAAAAACCTTCCTAACAAAAGGCTGCTTGTCCTGCCAGGAATTTTCCACATTCCTTGCTCTGGCAGACATTTTTCTTTTCTACAAAGGGCCCTTCGGCAAATTCCCCCTAATCGCAGGGTTTAGCCCAGCTCTGATAGGTGGCATTCATAGCACTGTTTGGTTGGGGAGGGTGCTTGATTTGGAGTCCGAGAAGGGACGTTTGAAAGCAAGGGGGGCTCTCGGACCTGGAGTCTTTTCAGATCGGCCCGAACCGGTGGAGGCTTTCCAAGGGTGATCACAAAGCCAGTGCTGTGGCCCTGTACCCTGGAGATGTCTGGCTTGTTTTCCCCACTTCCACCTCCAGTTTAACATAACATGTGGCCTTTATTCATGGGAGCGGAGGGGGTGCAGTTACTGGGTGGCTCATCTGTGGGGTCCGCCTCTAGTGAGGGAGTCCTTGGATAAGTTTGCCTCATCAAATCAAGCCGAGTGTTTTTTTATGTTTCCTGTCTTTGTGGAATTCTTGTCAGCAGCCCTAAGGAGACTATGTTCAAGTAAGGGCTTTTTTCCCCCTCCGTTAAACGCAAAACATATGTTAGCCGTTCAAGTTTAAAGTAAATGTGAGCTGCGTTTTCATTTTTCTTAACTTTCCCATTTTATTTTAGCAGGCAGTCAGGTAAAATGAATACGGCTTATGGGCAGGAAAGGGTCTCAGGGTCTCAAGGGGTGTACCGTGTTAAAGTGGCTCTCTGTTTTGAGGCAAAATATGTGAACTTTAAATACAGTTAATTGTGTTCGATGAAGCTGAGAACACTACACTGAAGGTCCTGAAATACATGAGGCGAACTCAATGAATGAACTGCTGATTTCTTTACAGAAACGTAAGTTGCAGAAAAGTACGTTTCTGCTGGTAAAGACCTTCAAAGTTTCATTGGTCAATGGTGATCATGTAAGACTCTTTTTTGGAAAGTAAAATCCAATGACATTGTTTGGTCCATCGAGGTCAACTTTAGTAAAAACAAACACCATCCTGCAGATGCAGATTCACTTTTAGTCAAATCATTAGCAATTATACAAATAGATAAAAGAGGTTAAATACGGATTACTGTACAAACTTGTTCAATCTTGTGTTGCAAGAGCTCATACACTGTTCATTACAGGGATTTGCATAAAAGTTTCCATTAGCTTCTAATAAAAAACCCTGATTCTTCCAGATCGATGTAAGTGAAAGGTTTGCCCAATGTGGAATCAAATCAGAACTGATTTTAAGCATAGGTTTCCTCAACTCTTTTGGTGTCAAGACTTAGATTTAAAGATCTCAAGGGCATGAATGAAAGAGAGACCTAAATATCTCCAGTGCAGTTTCTTGTAAGAGGGAGGGGTTCTCCACTGTGTAAAGCTTTTAGTAAATGACTCTTGGCACAGAGAATAGTTTTGGTAAGACATGCCAAGTCCTAAGAGCAGGAGTCTTCCACTAGCTTGGCTACGCTCTGCCCCGGCACGTTCAGTTCTGGAGCTGCTGAGACGTGCAGCTGCACTCTTCTAGCTTTTTGCCCCCAGTTACCTGTGCCAGAGGCTGACTTACAACCATTACATAATCTCTTTGTGTAACTGGCCCAAAGACCTCTTTGCATTCTTAACGAATGAAGTATCTCCCAAACCACGTCTACCAGACATACTTTTGAATGATCAATAGTTTTTAAAGATACTCCCTCCATTCAAAGCAGGATGAGAGACCATGGCAGCACAAAAACATTTCTACAACAATATGAATCACCTTTAGATACAGAATATGTGCTTAACCGTTGTTTGAAATCCAAGCTGGAGAATTTGACAATAATCTAAATCGCAAGTACACGCACGGTCTTGCAAAGTCTACTCAACTTGATAGTGTGCATGAACACAGGTACTCAGCACATGCACGCAAAGGCTCATTCTTGTCCACTTTCTGCACTTTCTCTCTCCAAACATTACTGTAAACTTGCAGATATCTTATTCAATCACACAAGCTCTTGTCAACACAGGCATCTATTCTAGACTTCTTCAGTAGTTTGTTGATCTCTTGTGTTGCTTTTCCATTTATGAAACAATAGAATGGTCCAGTGGGTTGATGCAAACAATGTCAGCTGATTGGATCTGATGGTAACACCCCCCCCCCCCCCCCCACACTTCCGTTCTTACTGATTTAAACTGACTGAAGTGTTCATGCACCTGACTCCCATACCCTCCCTGGCTGGAATCTTGCTCAGAGTGGGGATGGCTAGATCCATTACATTGATGTGATGACTTAGATGAGAATAAGGTTTACGGGGGTGATTTGAATATAGGAGCTTTGGGAGTAGATCTAACTCCCTTGGTCTCATGAAATACTAAATGATGCTAAAGGATGATGCGTTCTTGTTACAGTAGATCGCCCTTGGCAGAAACACTAGCCTTTAGTGTCCTTGTTAGTGCATCTACCACCCATACTGAAAACACTGGCTGTTTCTCAATATGCGTTCTACAGCGGTCTTGTGTCCTCGTGTTCTCATGTAACGCCATCATTAACTGCCAAAGTTCAGTTCAAATTCTCAAGACCGTAAGAACGGAGGATGCGTGAAACTTCCCGGATGTGTTCTTGATATCGAGGACGCATGGAGGCAGATTTGAGCACTGAACTCGCTCTAGAAGTCCTAGAAGTCATTGTGATTGGAGCTGGAAAGCGCAGCATTTTTCATTAAAAACGTGTGAAGGTCACGTGACCATTAGACAGAAAGCAGCATCTCATTTCTCACAGGACGCGTTCTCTGTTCTCGTGGTCTCCTGAGTTCGTTCTTCCGAGGTGACTTGGCAAGACCGGTCTTTACAAGAATGCAAGTCTGTTCTCTGCGTTCTTGGAATTGAGAAACAGCCTCTGTTTTGAACCGCTTGGAACCGGAGAATTTATATTGGTGCCGTCACCCGGATGAGAGTGAGGTTTACTGGGATGAATGTAACAGAGACCAGAATCAGAACTTTGTAAGTAAAACATATACCTTTGGACTCACTAGGCACTGACTGAGCTGTTGAAGATAAACATTGGTGCCGTGACCCAGAATAGAGTGAGGATTTTGGGGGGTTAACAGAAGTCTAGTGCAGACTGTTTCTGTAAACTTCACTCCCCTGGCCTCAAGAGGCACACTAGCTACTGTTGCATGTGGTTGCAGTCTTTAGTACCTTTAACCACCTCAGTTCAGATCCCACTCAGATTGGGGCAAGTATCTTGTGAAAAAACTAGGTAGCATAAAAATAGTTCATGAGGATTTTGTATATAGTATACATGTAGTACGTAATACTATGCTAATGATGAATTTGCATGCACACAGCTGAAGTGACCTATGTGACACAATGACCTATTGGAAATGGGCTCTTTTATTTAGAAGGTAGAGCATATTCCCCCATAATTCATATCTAGTTCACAGTAGTATGTGCCATCTTATTATATATACAGTCTTTACTGCTGAATTAAAAATCATTGGTACTCTGGTCCACAAGAGAACTTTCATAAAAAGCTATGCTAGAAAAATCTCATCATTTAAAGAGAAAACTCTGACTTTGTGTCATCAAGGTTTAAAAGAGGCTGCCAGTCCAGACAATATTTAATTGGATGTTGAAAATATTGATTATCTTATTATTTTAACTCCTTAACAAGAAGAAATTTCTCGCATGGAAAAGGGAGGAATTGTTCCGCAAATGGAACCATTTAAAGAAAGGTCATATAGATCAGCCAAAAATGTAAAGTATTCATGTTGTTCCAGACCTAACCTCAAACACCAAAAAAATGGTGATTTTTGTGTGAACCACTTTGTTTATCACTTCCCAACTGGACAGAAGAAGAATGCTACATTATATTGTTCTACCATTTTATCATTGTTTTTATTTTGGACATACTGTTCGTCAGTGTTATCATTCCTGAGCATGGTGGGTGTCTCAGTTTACCTTAGTTTTCTTTGTTTCAAGGCATGCGTAACACTGTAGGCTGGAAAGTAATTCACAGTACTTGTTTCCAATGTGGCAGGTTGTGGCAAGCAATGCACTTTAATGCCAGTTGGCAGAGTAGTGTTAAATGTTTGGAAACTCACTCTAGCTGGTGTTTTACTTTTCAATCTGTCACTTCAGTGAGAAAAAAGACAGAGATTCTTTCAAGAACCAAATATGTAGCTTCTTATATAGGTGCATGTCTTTAACTGGTGCGATAGACACCATTAAAGTCATTGAAGAAACAACTAGGATGCATTTTTAAAAAAATATTTGGTATATAGTTAAGGTCACACTTTATTTTGATGGTCCGTTTGTTGAATTTAAGTTACATTGCATCTACATGCCAACTAATTGTCATTAGATTATAAGTAGACTGTTAGGTTGGGGTTAGGGTTAGTTTAAATTGACATGTACTTGTAAAGTTTCTTATAGTCAGTTAAATGTCTGTTGAAGGAGCAGTATCAACAGATATTAAGCAGACAGTCTACTAATACTCAAATAAACCATCAAAATAAAGTGTTACCATAGTTAATATTTAGCTTTAATTGCTGTAGGACAAATCTGGTAATTTACATGCAAACTGCGATGTAGCCCAACGTTTTTTGTGCCTCACATTGAATGTGATTCATGCTTTAAAATAATATTTGAGCAGTTCTCATTTTGGCATAAAAATTTAATGGCCTTAACAGCCTCTCAGAGCGGAGCTTCTATTCCCTTATTAACACAAGTCTTTACATTGACAGTTCCCCTACTGAAAAGCAAAGCTGTTAAAATGCAAATGGATTGACATTCCTGCATTTTTACAGGCTGCGTATATTTGCAGATACAGTAGTATCTCATTTGAGACATTTACAGTTGAAAGCAAAATTATTAGCCCTCCTGTGAATTTTCATTTTATTGTTTTTCAAAGATTTTCCAAGTAATTTGAGGACTTTTTTTCACAGCATTTTTTATTATTATATGTTTAAATTTATTTTAATTTCTAAGCAGTTTTTAAATTGTAAAAATATATTTATGGCCATTATTATTAGCCCACTTAACCACATGACATCAACATGATGGCTGGTTGACGTTGTACCCCAATGTCATGGGACGTTGTGTTTTGTTTGGAAATTGGGTTGACGTCAGACGACAATAGACAGACGTAACTTTCCAACACAACCTAAAAACAGCAAAATATCAAAGTCTAATGTGCATGAGGTTGTGTGGGCGTTACCAATGATGTCTATTCGACATACCTGACAAAGAAATGTCAGTATTTGACGTCAAAATGATGTTGGTTTAAGATGTTGGCGCGACGTTGGATTTTGGTCACTTTCCAACACAACCTAAAATCAACAAAAAATCTACGTCATTTCACATTGTGATTGGACGTTAAAATAATATTGTCCTTAGACACTGGCGACCTAAATCTACCCTAATATTAACGTCTTGGGTTACGTTTTTTGAGTACTTTATAAATTGTAACAGTAAAAACTACACATTTAAAAGGTCACCTATTGCCCTTTTACACATTTCAAATCATTAAAGGGGTGGTCCACTACGAGATCATATTTTAAGCTTTAGTTGATGTTTAATGTAGCTGCGTGAACATAAACAACATCTCCGAATGTAACACACTCAACGTTTAATGCAAAGGGAGACATTGGCTTTTACAGAATTAGTTTAGCAAAGGCTGCAGCGAATGAAGACTACAAAAATGCATCTGGGTTAATAATGTCATAAACCCTTCAGGTTATGAGCATACACCTTGCACAGTGAAGGGGCGTGGCCAAATAGGTTGTAATGTTATAGCCGAGGTGCTTCCTGGTGACACGGATCCAATCCGCGCATCACAGCACATTATGTTGTTAGCTGACCAATCAGAGCCTCCTGAGGGCGGGCCTCTCAGAGGAACTAGGAAATATGTTTTCACGTTAGCTAATAGCTGTATATAATCAAAGTAGGATATATGAAAAATAAGGTGATTTTTATGAATGAAGCATGAGCACACATTGCTTTGCATCTTATGAACACAACCAAGTCTTGAAAATATACTCTGGACCACCCCTTTAAACTCAGTACTCAACCAAAGATAATATTCTCACAATTAGCTTTTCACACTAGTTAGTTTCCCTTTGATCAGTGCGCATGACTTCCAACGTCAAAAGCGGATCAATTAGGAGAAGAAAAAACATTTCGACTTTAATGTGAAGTATTTGCATTTAATTCATAGCCTCTTTCATGCCTCTCATTTTCTGTTTATTCCAGCTGTCTGCAAGTGATCTATAATTAAGACATTTGGATATCCGGGACCTGATGGCTAAATGTATCTCCTCCAAAATGATTACCCCAAATTTACCACAGGGACGCAAATAGTATCTGAGAGCTTTTTCCATGTCACCTGATAGCCTATATCCGTCAGAGCCATACCCTCCCCTTATTTGGTCCTATCTACATTTATATCTTATTTTGTGGTGCTTTTTTTCAGTGTTTCAATCCTTTTTGTAAAAATCGTAGCTGTGGCTCCACTTTATATTAAGTGACTTAAACTAGTTTGTATTTGAATTAATGGTATTTAATTCTATGGTTGCTATTGTGGTTGGATACAGTTAAAGTTGGTGACTGCTTTAGTTGTATTTGTAGTTTTTGCGTACATGAACAGAATAAATGCAGCAAAAATGTACTGTGTGCATTCAATAAAGACAGACGTTTGAAGAGAAAGTTCACCCCAAAATTTAAATCTGCTTTTAATTTACTCAGTTGGGCATCCACGGTGACTTTAAATAGAATATTGAAAGATATTTTTAGCTGAAATTGTTGATTATTATTCATAAAATGCAAGGCAATGACTTTTAATTTTCCATTTAATTTAATTTAATTACTTTAATTATATTTTGTTTTAATTTTCCACTTAATTTCCTTAATTACTTTAATTAAATTTTTTGTTTTAATTTTCCATTTAATTTATTTAATTTAATTTCAATTTCATTTAATTTTTAGTTTTAATTTTTAATTTAATTTAATTTAATTAAATTTTTTTATTTTATTTAATTTTATTTTATTAAACAAAACATAATTACGTTGTTCATTATACATAATTTTAATAAACAAAACATTATTACGTTGTACATAATACATTATTTTATTTTATTTTAATAAACAAAACATTATTACATCATACATTATTTTATTTATTTCATTTAAATGAACAAAAAATTATTACATTATACATTATACAAAATCAACAAGCAGTTTAATTTAATTTAATTAAATTTTTATTTTATTAAACAAAACAATATTGCATTGTACATTATACATAATTTTATTTAAATAAACAAAGCATTACTCTATTATACATTATACATCCTCAACAAGCATTTATAAGCACATTATTAATATTATAAACGATTCCCAGTTTCTACAGTGCAATTATTTTTTAAAGAATTAATTATATATTCTATATATGGTTAATTATATATACAATTAATTAATTAAGAGGTAATTAATTATAGAATGTGCTCACTTGGGCATCCAAAGTGACTTTAAATATAATATTGAAGAAGATTTTTAGCTGAAATGGTTGATTATTCATAAAATTCAAAGCAATGACTACCAGTATTTTAAAAACAGTTTCATAGTATTTTATTTTATTTAATTTCTATTTAATTCTATTTTTAATTTTAATTATATTTTATTTCATTTAGTTTTTTTAATTAAATTTTTTTAAACAAAACATTATTACATTACACATTATTTTATTTAAATAGATGAAACATTATTACATTATACATCCTTAACAAGCAGTTATAGGCACATTATTAATATAATAAATGATTATAATGAATGATCTTCCTACAGTGCAGTATTTTTTCTGCATGTACAGTATCATCAGTGATGTAACGTACAGTGTGGTTTTGGACATCTGTGATCATCTGTTAGTGGTAATGCGCACATGGCATCTTATGTTTCACGCGTTTGTAAATAGATGCAATCAGGAAGGTGTTGGATTTATTGCCATCTCCAAAGTGTATTTGTGCTCCGTCCGTCACATTCGGAATGTGTGCATCATTTTCCCAATTTCCCTTTATCGCCAGCTGCGTTCTTCGCCCGCTTCCATCCGGTGTTGACATTTACTGTGTTACAGCCTGATAGCATTCCAGGGAGAGCTGGCACAAAACACACCAGCTGCTCTCAACAATCCTCAATGTGTGTGCGTATGTGTGTGTTGCTGGCTTTGGTTCCAAACGCTGGACACTCTCAGGGTTTTATTTTTTGCTGGACTCCTCAGCTGTCAAGATCTGGTCTTAGAAGCACTTCCTGTGGGGTGGCAGCGCTTAGTGTTTATGATGTAATGCGAGTAGGGCACAATCTGGGCATTGTATCTGGCACTCTTGCCACTGTGAAGACACTGCTGCATACATTCCTATGCATGCATTTCAGTATCGATATCGCACATTCACAATAGTCACATCGCAGGATCTGCATGGTGAGTTATGATTATAGGTGACCCGGAGAAACAGACGCATGAGAATTGTATAGTTATTGAAGAGTTTAACTATAATGGAGTAAAAGTTTTTAGTTTGCATATGTTTTTAAGGCCTGACAGCATTCGAAGTATTCAGGCACAAGAAATTTTACCATTCGTAACTTTAATAAAGAGTAATTTTATCGAATTATTCATACAGTAAAGACATTTGCAGTATTATTTTACATTTAGTTATTCAAATTCTGAACCTGAATACTATTTGACTGCCACAAAAACCCTAAAACACGGTTTATTTCACTTTTATATTTGCTTTTAATTAGTTTTTGGAAATATTTTAGTCTTTCTAAACAGCAGTTTTTAAGTCATCTGGTGAAATTGTATATTCATGTTTATTTCTATAGCTCTTTTTTACAATGTAGATTGTGTCAAAGCAGCTTAACACAGAAGTTCTTGTAAATTGAAAGCATGTCAGTCCAGTTTTCAGAGTTGAAGCTCAGTGTGGTTTAATTTTCACTGCTGAAATTGTACATATCGCAGTATTTATCGCAGAAAAACAAAACATTGCAATGTCAGATTGTTCCTGAGTGTTAGTGCACACACACACGGACATTCATTCTTAATGCTGTTTAAGGAGCACTGCCCATGTGTGTGTGTTTTTATGGATCTATCTAAATGTATATATATAATACAGAGATCATTTATGTTCTATATAAAAAATAAAATATACAAAAATAATTTAAATATCTAAAAAAAGAAAAAAATATTGAATAATAATGATTTTTTTTGCCCTTTAAGACAACAAAAATCTACTTCTGAATGTACGATTTATACTTTACTCAGTTTATAGTTGTGCTACTCATGACTTTTTTTCACCATTTTTAAAATAAAAAATCATTTGGAGCATTTTTTATTAATAAGTAACACAAACAACACAATAACAATGTGGGAATAACATAACATAACATTAGCTATTTTCTACTATATTTAGGAGCTATTTTCTTAGCTAACCCTTATCTATCTATCTATCTATCTATCTATCTATCTATCTATCTATCTATCTATCTATCTATCTATCTATCTATCTATCTATCTATCTATCTATCTATCTATCTATCTATCTATCTATCTATCTATCTATCTATCTATCTATCTATCTATCTATCTATCTATATTCAGGGTTAGCTAAGCATATATATAAATTTGTATTTAATATTTTTCTATAACATAATAATTTGGGTCTACTAGTTTTTGGACCTTTATCGTAAGTTATTTTGTCAGATAAGCTGCAGATTTAACTTCAGTACTGACTAATCTAATGTATATGCACAAATATATTATTGTATAGCTTTGTGAGATAGATTTGTGAGGGGTGTACTTATATATGCTGAGCACTGGATGTATACATGTATATACAACTTTGCAGAGAACTTGTATAAATATGTTATATTTAAATACATATATTATTTATGTGGATCATAAATAATGATATGTACTCTATAGTCTTTTTTTGGAGGTTAGATTTAATAATATATCATATTTTTTATTATATAATATCTACATGTTCTCTCCTGCCATTTTGTCACTGATCTTAAATCATGCATAAGAACTATCAGTATATTCTAAAATAATATAAAAATGAAGTGTATTCTAACTCTGCATTCAGAAAGTCATAATTGTTTCTCTTTTTGTCTTTCAGCCACAGCAAGTGGTTCAGGAAAAGCCCGCTCAGGTACGTCAAACATTATCTTATTTTACACTATAGCAAATTGAATCTGGCACCAAATGATAATTACAGCAGGTGAACATGCACTCATGTATACAGTTGAAGTCAAAATGATTAGTCCTATCAAATGAGGTTTAACAGAGCAAGGATTTTTCACAGTATTTCCTAAATATTTTTTTTCTTCTGGAGAAAGTCATATTGGTTTTATTTCTGCTTGAATAAAAGGCAGTTTTTATTTTTTAAAAACATTTTAAGGTCAAAATTATTTAAGCAATATTTTGTGATAGTCTACAGAACAAACCATTTTTATACAATGACTTGCCTAAATACCCTAACTTTCCTAGTTAACCTAATTAACCTAGTTAAGCCTTTAAATGTTACTTTAAGCTGAATAGAAGTTTCTTGAAAAATATCTAGTCACATATTATGTACTGTCATCATGACAAAGGTAAAAGAAATCAGTTATTAGAAATGAGGAGCTAATAATTCAGAAGGGCTAATAATTCTGACTTCAGCTGTATATGAAACTGAAACTAAAAAGCTTTCAAAGAAAAAAAAAAAAAAGATTGACGATGATTGTGTGAGGAATGGGATTTGCTGTTTGGGTTTACAAAGCTCACAAAAAGCCCAAGTGAGTGAAAGGGGGGCATAATTCTGGTTTGATGAGAGACCTGTGTGGTTAAAGCTAATGTAAATCCTATAGCGCTATGTGTGGAATCCCAGTCTTCTTCGGTTTCATCCCCTCACAGATGGATATGCAATCTGGCAGACAGGATTAGTTTTAAAGAGTTGCCCTCTTTTTTTTTCCCTCTCTTGTCAAAATTCCTTCAGCGTATTAACAATGGAGTGGACTCTATAGTCTCTGTGCACACCGCTGCTTTAATGTGCTTATGAAGAAAAGAAGGACAGCCTGTATACTGGCTGCTAATGGTACTCAATTACAAAAAAAACAAGTATAATAAAATATGGATGAAAATACCGAATATGTTGATTCTTATTGATATTTTAATATTGATATGTATATAAAATATATATAAAGAATAGAATAAGTGATCATACTACATTGTCATTACAGCATAAATTAAAAGGGTTTGGCTGAAAAATGGGTTAATTATGGTGGTTTGAAGGATAATATTTCTAATATGCCAGTGATTTGGAGGCTAGGATCCTAAATAGGAGTTATTTATGTCTTTAACTGTTTATACCAGACAGGATTTTGTTTAGTATATAAAACATTGCTATATTAAATGATATTTCAGTTGGTTACACATATAATAAATCGCTATAGAAAGTTAAATAGTATGCTTCGAAGGTAACACTTTATTTTGATGGTCTTTTTGAGTATTAGTAGACTGTCTGCTTAATATCTGTTGATACTGCTCCTTCAACAGACATTTAACTGGCTATAAAAAAACTTTGCAAGTACATGTCAACTTACACTAACATTAACCCTAACCTAACAATCTACATATATTCTATTGAGAATTAGTTGGCATGTAGATGCAATGTAACTTAAATTCAACAAACAGACCATCAAAATAAAGTGTGACCGCTGAACCGATTATATAAGACTGTAGTCTAAAACAAATCAATAAATACAAAACACCTACTTATGTATTAAAAAACAAAAACAATAAACGTATAAAGGCTATGTTAGTCATATATGTTGGCTTGATTTGAGTGGAAAAACCCTAATAAGAAAAGACACAATAGCCTGGGCTACAATTCCCCCCACTATACAATCTTCCACACATTTACCAGGAATCTGCTCACCTTCTCTTGTTCGCTGGTGCGGACCAGTTTACAGTGTGAATGCATAACTGAGGCCTGATTTGTTGCTATGTGGGAAATGAAAGACCCTGATGGCTTTGAGCCACACTGGAGGCTCAATGCATACATGCTCACACACATCTATAGGTACTTCAAGATGGTATCTGTGAACTGGAAGGCAATACTGTTTAATTAAATGCAATGAATCCTCATTCTCGGTCATGGAGTCTTTGTTATTTAAGGATCTCACGTCATGAGCAATTAAAATTTTGGTTTCACTTTTAAAAATGCATCTCAAGACCCCTATTCAGCCCTTTTGAACTGATTCCTGAGGTGCCATTTACAATACCGCATTTTTGTTTTAAAATGCGTAGGTTTTGTTACGGTTACGGTGGTCACACTACAAAAATGGAGTGTTGTGAAAACGCTGAAGACTCTGTTTTAGTTTAGAAACACTGGTGTTGTTTCAGTGTAGACAAACTTTTGAAAACGTTGGCGCAGCTATCTGAAGTTGATCAAAACCTTTCATCAAAGTTGTCACTATTGAACAACACCTATTCTTGTCTTAGGACAATTTTGAAAAACCTTCTTGATCCACTTCAAATATTGACTACTGTAGTTTAGGCTTTGCAGACGGAGATCGTTTTTCTGAAATGCAGTACAAATGGTGGTCTAGATGAAGAATGTTCTCATTCTAAAATGATGTTCAAAAAGGAAAGCACATTAGTGTAAACGGAGAGTTTCCTTAAAGGGACAGTTCATGCAACACTGTAAAAAATGTTGGGTTCCACACAATCCCTTCATGTCATTCAATTAAGTTAACTTAATGTTTTTTACGATTTTAAGTTGTTTAAACATAAAACAATTAAGCAGCCCCCCCCCCCCACTTTTGGGTTAACTGTCATTTTAAAACACTCAAAAAATGTCTTTTGCTGCCTGTTTAAACTACTTATTTAAGATGAGTTGAAACAACAAAATTGTTAAGGTTTTTAGGGCGCAGCTTAATTTTTTTATGTTCAATCCACTTTTTTTTGTAATTTTGTAAAAATTATTAAGGTAATTAATTGATTTGAGTTGGGACAACATGAAGGAATGGTGTGGAACGCAGCATTTTTTACAGAGAGGAATACTTTGGTACAAAATCGTTTACTCATTCTTACCTCGTTCCAAACCTAGCAAACCTTAGCAAAGCTGAATTAATTATTTATTTAATAAATTGAGGCATCAGAGTTTTGGGTGAACTCTCAGATTTGGAAAATCTCAGATTTGGTTAAAAATGTCTAGAAGAAACACATTTCAAGTGGATTTGAGACAACAAGGGAGTATGGTGAATTAGCATTTTAATACTGATTAATCAACAAACTGCGAGGGTAACCTATTTACTAATCCATCCTTTGTTAATATTTTATAGTCCTAATTGCATTGCTTTATAATTAGCTTTAGTGCCTCTTCTAGTTAACTTCTTAACTTCAAAGGGAACAAACAATCCGCCATAAACCCAGAACAGGGGCTTTTAATCACCAATGCTGAACCATCTTCTCTGGTGGTGATAGTTAAACTAAGCGCATGGTAATCTTGGCCTCAGATTTTTTTCTCTCTCTCTCTCTTTCTTTCCAGGAACAGAATTCCATTAAAGTTTTAGTGTTTGTCGAGTGCTGTAGCTGTGCCTCTAATTGCTCAGAATGAAAGAGTGAGCGATGACGCGTGAGAATGTCATTGAATCATTTAAAGTGCAAAAAAGTAGGAACGATAAAAAGATTTCAGGAAAAAGGTGTAACAGTTACAGTGCTACAGAAATGCGATATTGCATTTGAGCGTGTGAGAGTTTGTAACTAAGCTGGTATTTTCTGCTCCGTGTGGCACTTCAGTCAGAAGCACGGCTGGCAGGCGGGGGTGTCCGAATATGATTAAAGACTTTTTTTTTCTCCCTTCTTTCCCGCCCTCCATCTCCATTCTTTCACTCGCCCATGTCACACATGGTAGCGCTTAGCTGGTACTTCACAGCTGAAGTGTCTGCCGCACTAATGAATGGAGTTTGGCTCATATAATGCAGGCGGGCTTTTGCCACGGCCTTTCCTCTGAATGGGAGCAGCGCAGCGACTAGGGAAAGGAAGAGGGTTATAAATTGTGTCAGTTAGCCTCCCCAAATAAAATGAAGCCATGTGGAAAATGAAATCCATTTCATTCTGAAAGGTGCCCAAAGCCAAGCGTCTCCCCCAGCCCCCAATTCAACGCCTTCCCATACCGTTTCAATGGTGGTCAGCTGTGGGACGGTGGCTGCCTGAGCTCGTGAAAAAGAACATTTGGAAACAAAACAATGACCAAAAAAAGAAACCTTCATTTCTGTCAGTCAGACATTAGAGTAGCACTGTGGTGTTACCAGTGTTGGATGTAATTACAAAAGTAACAAGTTACTGTAATTAAATGAGGAAGGGGTTACTTTTTACTTTTAAATAATGATTATATAATGATTATTTAGATATGGGCGACACAGTGGCTCAATGGTCGCCTCACAACAAAAAGGTCGCTGGTTCGTGTCCCAGTTGGACAAGTTGGCATTTCTGTTTAGAATTTACGTTTTCCCCATGTTCACGTGGGTTTCCTTCAGATGCTCCAGTTTCCCCCACAAGTCCAAAGACATGCGCTATAGGTGAATTGGATGAACTAAAACTGGCCGTAGTGTATGATTGTGAGTGTGAGAGTGTATGGGTCTTTCCCAGTACTGGGTTACAGCTGGGCATTCTCTGCATTCTCTGCAGCCATAGGGCATTCTCTGCGTAAAACATATGCTAGAAAAGTTGGTGGTTCATTGCGCTGTGGCGAACCCTGATAAAAAAGGGACTAAGCCGAAGGAAAATTAATGAATGAATTATTTAGATTATTTTATTATTTATAAATTATTATTTATTTATTTATTATTTATTTATTATTTTATTATTTAAGAATTATTTTAGATACGCTTGCTTAAATACTGCATAAATTCAACATTCATTTTCCTTCGCCTTAATCCCTTTATTCATCAGGGGTCACCACAGCTGAATGAATCGCAAACTTATCCAGCATATGTTTTACACAGCGGATGCCCTTCCAACTGCAACCCAGTACTGGGAAACATCCATACACACTCATACACTTCAGCCAACTTAGTTTATTCAATTCACTTATAGCGCATGACTTTGGATTGTGGGGGAAATCAGAGCACCCGGAGAAAACCCACGCGAATAAGGGGAGAACATGCAAACTCCACACAGAATTGCCAACCCTTATAAATACAGCAGTTATATATAAATCAATTCAGAGAAGCAGAGAAATTGTAATATTTTGAATTTATTTTTCTTTTTTAAATATTTCCCAAATGATGTTTAACAGAGCAAGGAAATTTTCACAGTATGTCTGATAATATTTTTTCTTCTGGAGAAAGTTTTATTTGTTTTATCTGAGCTAGAATAAAAGCAGTTTTTAATTTTTTGAAAGCCATTTTAAGGTCAAAATTATTAGCCCCCTTGAGCTATATTTTTTCCTTCGATAGTCTACAGAACAAACCATCATTATACAATAACTTGCCTAATTACCCTAACCTGCCTAGTTAACCTAATTAACCTAGTTAAGCCTTTAAATGTCACTTTAAGCTGTATAGAAGAGTCTTGAAAAATATCTAGTCAAATATTATTTACTGTCATCATGGCAAAGATAAAATAAATCAGTTATTAGAAATGAGTTATTAAAACTATTATGTTCAGAAATTTGTTCAAAAAGTCTTCTCTCATTTAAACAGAAATTGGGGAAAAAATAAACAGGGGGGCTAACTGTTCAGGGGAACTAGTAATTCTGACTTCAACTACGAAATATAGTGTCATTACATTGAAACATTTTGAACCATATGTTGTTTTGTTCAGTTTTTTTAAACAATTATTTATTTGCTTTTTGCATTTTATAAAAGTACAACAAAACTACAACAAAATATAGAAAAAAAAAACTGTATAATATTAATACATATAAAATACAATACATAAAAACACTAATCTATGACAGAACGACAGAACAAAGACGGACAAATTCACAGGAAAGCAAAATCTTATTTAGCTGGTCAGGTAATGCAAAAATAAAAGTAATTATAAAGTAACATTGTTCTTATATTACCAGAAAAATGCATTTCCCTGACTATAGTTTTAATAATAGTCAAATAATAGTTTAGGCACATTATTAAAAACATTATATATTATGTGAACCATATGTTGTTTATTGTCTGTGTGTAGGGATTTATGTGGATTGTTATTATTGAGTCAAATAATTGAATTACTCTTGACCTAAGTAGAAAAGTAGTTTTAATACATTTTTAATTATGTAATTAGTAATGAATGACTTTTTTTTTTCAATGAAGGGGCAACATGCTGGCTCAGTGGTTAGCACTTTCACCTGAAAGCTAGAAGGTTACTGGTTCGAGCTTCGGCTGGGTCAGTTGGCATTTCTGTGTGGAGTTTGCATGCTCTCCGTGTTCGCATGGGTTTCCTCTGGGTGCTCCGGTTTCTCCCACAGTCCAAATACATGCAGTATAGGTGAATTGAATAAACTAAATTGGCCATAGTGTATTTGAGTGAATGGATGTTTCCCAGTAGTGCATTGCAGCCTCCAATGTGTAAAACATATGCTGGATTAGTTGGCGGTTCTTGCGCTATGGCGACCCCTGATGAATAAAGGCACTAAGCCAAAGGCTAATGAATGAATGACTTTTTTGAAGTTACTTACTCAACACTGTCTTGTGTTTTGTAGGAAGAAGAAGAAGAGGAGGAGGAGGAGGCAGAGGAGGATTAAGCAACCACAGGATTTTACCTCTACCTCATCCAGCTGTCAGCTCTCTCCAGGGGAAAAGACTGCCTTGACCACTTATTATTGACTTCCCACTTTTGTTTGATCGTTTATTTTCATTTTTTTCTCCTTCATTTGTTTTCGTTTTATTGTGATAAACACACACACAACACCTCAGAGCGTAACCCGAAACAAAAAAGTGATGCAAATGCAAACAAACATCTTGCAGATGACAATTGGAGCCGCCTTGCTGTTTCCACTTCCCACAAACTGCTGTAAGCATGAAGGTGCAGGGGTTAAACATACAATATGTGCTACAGCGGTTCTTTGCGCCCCACTTACACACACTTGTTGACTGATTTACCGGGCTACATTGGTAAAGAAGAAGGCGAAACGGTCTGGTTTTGTCATTCAGCATGTGGTGCTTTCTGTATCAGGGTGGAGCTTTAAAAGAACACACCCTTTCACACAAGAACCCGCTTTCTGCAGTACCGTACCACCAAAGACATAGTTAAAATACTCCCATTTTCCCTTCGGTCCACTACATTTTGACCAAAATGATAGTGAGCTTTAAAGATATTGCCTTAAAACTGCAACCAGAGGCTGTTAGTTACTGTAAATGAAGTGGATACCTAAAAATTAATATTCTGTCCTCATTTTATTTGCCCTCTTCTTTTTTTCATTGATGAAGCACAAAAGGAGATGTTTTGTTGAATGTTTAAGCTCACTGTTTTCATACAGTGACAGTCAGTGGTGACCATGGCTGTTAAGAGAGTTTTCAGTCAATAATGACTGAGATTTTTATACATATTTCTCAGCCAAAGCTGTTGTGTGATTTTAAATTTAGCATTTGGACACCTTTTATGATGCTTTTTATGTTTTTTTTAAAGCTTGACAGAATTATTTGAGTAAAAATCAATTCTGAATTTCATTTCACACCATTTAAAGTTATTTTATCTGAAATCTGAACTTTTCCCCTTATAGATTTGAGGAAAAAAATCCTATTTTGAGATGTAAAATCAACATTTTGAGAAAGGTATAAACATATTTGTGCAGATTTGAGTTCATATGTCGAAACTGCAAATAAAAAATGTAAATTTTCATAGGAAAAAATGCCAAAATTGCAGAATACTAAACTGCGGGATTTAACATTTATCTTAATCTTGTTATTCAAACTCTCAAAATTCATTCATTCATTTTCCTTTGGTGTAGTCCCTTAATAGATCAGGGCTCGCCACAGCGGAATGAACCACCAACTTATCTAGCATATGTTTTACACAGCGGATTCCCTTCCAGCTGCAAACCAGTACTCTCAGAATTATGTAATGGAGACGCCTTTATGAGAAATAAACTCAAAATTCTTTTTACTTTTTTGAAGCAATCACTTGGTCACTATTTACTTTCATTGTATGCAAAAGTGCAGCGTAAACATTCTTGAAATCGTCTTCTTTTATGTTTTACAGCACAAAGTGTATCATACAGGTTTAGAATGAGTGAACAATGACATATTGTTAAAATATTGGGGTGAATTATCTCTTTAGTATCATATATATCCATACCCCTCGTGTCCTTGGTGGTGATTCTCAATTTTATTTCAACAGTAAAGGTCTCGGTGGGAGACCGTTTTCAACATTACTCCAGAACAGTAGCTCTACTGTACATATTTTGCTTAAATACCATACATGTACATAATTGTGTTGTTATTTTCTTGTACGGCATAGCTTTAAGAACACCATTTGACAAAATTCAGCGAAAGGGAAACGAATCGAAACCTCAAGAAACCACAGGAA
This sequence comes from Danio aesculapii, assembly GCF_903798145.1. NCBI lineage: Eukaryota > Metazoa > Chordata > Actinopteri > Cypriniformes > Danionidae > Danio > Danio aesculapii. The sequence goes on from NC_079438.1 coordinate 46,554,497, forward strand.
CAAAAAACACACTATACCTCATTACACACAAAAATACCTGAATCGCAGTGACGGCGTCAAACGGTATCCTAAAGTACGCCAGCACCCGTCACCAATGCAATATCTCCTCACCATTTTCAAAACTACCTCTGATTTCTTCTACCAGCAAACCAACTTTCAAAAGACACACGCTGCTATATAGTTGTCATTATAAAGCAGGGGATGGCAGCGAGTGCCAACGTTGAAAACAAAACCTTGTCGTAAGGGCAGGCGAACGCTCTGAATACCGTTTTTTATTTTTTATTTTATAAGAGTCGGGCAGGTAATAACTGAATTCTGAGGTCTGTTTATAGTCATATGTAGAACTAATCATGCAGCTAAGGGAAAAGAAAAAGTACTGTGTTTGTTTCTAGTAAATTTCTCTCTCTCTTTTTTTCACATTAGCATATATCTGACGTTTGTAACTAGACACTCTTGTCTCTGCAGCTGGGATGTCTGTTTTACATTTTTAACTTGAATATATATTTTGTACTGATTTTACTCAATGGTTTCTAAGGATCAAGTGCTTGTATGACACTAAATGATAATGTTGCGAATGGATTTTTCCTTTTCCTTCTCTATTTTTTCTCCCCTCCTCCACTATTGCTCTGAATTTATAGTTTTAGTTATGTACTATTCAGATATGTACCTCAAAAAGAAAAGAAAAAGGATAAAAACGGACTAATAATCAGCTGACAAATACCTACCTCCAGTCTTGAAAACATTTTATTTGTTTGTTTTTGCCTGGTTTCTTCCAGTACGGGTTCAAACGCTGTACTGAAAAAGACTTAAGGACTGCACAAGATCCTGTTTTACAAACTTTTTACAGTTGATTTTTTTTGTTTCATCTTAATTCAGCTGGGGAAAACGATGGCTAAGAAAACAGCTACACACACAATATGATGCACAAATGATTTTTCCTCAGCATTTGTTTTGTTTTTCAGTACAAATAATTCTAAGTGAGATTTTAATGAAGATTTTAGTCTGGTTTCTGAAATAAATAGCAAAGATATGCTTGTGTGTGTTCATGCTAGGGCTGCACAATATTGGAAAAATCTAACATAGTGCTATTTTTTATTGTGCGATATGCACTCACTGGCTACTTTATTAGGTACACCTGTCCAACTGCTCGTTAAGGCAAATTTCTTATCAGCCAATCACATGGTGGCAACTCAATGCATTTAGGCATGTAGACATGGTCATGACAATCTTCTGCAGTTCAAACCGAGCATCAGAATGAGGAGGAAAGGTGATTTAAGTGACTTTGAACATGGCATGGTTATTGGTGTCAGACGGGCTGGTCTAAGTATTTCAGAAACTGCTGATCTACTGGGATTTTCATGCACAACCATATCTAGGGTTAACAGAGAATGGTCAGAAAAAGAGAGAATATCCAGTGAGCGGCAGTTCTGTGGGTGCAAATGCCTTGTTGATGCCAGAGGTCAGAGGAGAATGGCCAGACTGGTTCAAGCTGATAGAAAGGCAACAGTGAATCAAATAACCACTCGTTAAAACTGAGGTATGCAGAGGAGCATCTCTGAATGCACAACACGTCCATCCTTGAGGCAGATGGGCTTCAGCAGCAGAAGACCACACCGGGTGCCACTCCTGTCAGCTAAGAACAGGAAACTGAGGCTACAATCTGGACAGGCTCCCTAAAATTGGATAATAGAAGATTGGAAAACCGTTGCCTGGTCTGAGTCTCGATTTCTGCTGCGACATTCAGATGGTAGGGTCAGAATTTGGCATCAACAACATGAAAGCATAGATCCATCCTGCCTTGTGTCAAGGGTTCAAGCTGGTGGTGGTGTAATGGTGTGGGGGATATTTTCTTGGCACACTTTGGGCCCATTAATACCAATTGAGCATCGTGTCAAAGCCGCAGCCTACCTGAGTATTGCTGACCATATCCATTCCTTTATGACCACAGTGTACCTATCTTCTGGTCTGTGCTATTTGCAGTGCATGCGTTAGGACTATTTTGATGCGTAACAATCTATAAATACAATCAAGAAAGAGATACTATTGTAATACAGTGTTTTATTGTTTCCTGAGTCGAACAGTATCCAAGTACAGTAGCTGAATGATCAAAGTAAAAAATAATTCAATATAATTAATCATAGTTAATGTCACAAGTGGTACAATTTATTATACCTGAATGCTTTTAAGGTCATTAAACAAATCACAGGCATCAAAAACACATGCAAATGATGAATTATTACATTTCCTATATCCTGCGAAGTGACTATTGCGAACGATCACAATACGAAATCGATGCTGAAACGAAATATCGTGCAGCTCTAGTCCATACATTGGCAATAAAAAAAGTGATTAATACTTGATATGTTTTATAGACACACTAAAGTTGTGAGGTTGGGTTAAAGTTTTTTTTTTCATTTAAAATTTGGCTAGTTAATATTAAAACAACAAAAAATGTCTTGTTTATTTCACCTTTAAATGAGTTTTTCTTAAGCCACTGGCAGATATTTGTATGTTTTTCGTCCAAAAAAATTTTGAAAACTTTTTAAAATAAATTTTTATTTCAAGAATTGTAGTATTTGTACTGAAAAACATTTAAAACAGAGGCAAAATCTACGTTTTGCAGTGTACACATTACATTACAAAAAGAAACTTGAAACGTTCGTTCAGGTTTGACAAAAATATCTTCGGGTTTTGTATATGAATATGAATATGTTTTTGAAAAAATAGTAGATATTGAGATATACTTGATTAGCGTTTTTGTGTGTGTGTGTGTGTGTGTGTGTACTTTACACAAGTGTGATTTTCTTTCCTTGTCTTATGGTTCAAACAGATGTAATGCTCATGAAGTGAAAGAATCCACCTTTTTAGCCTGTCACCATGAAAACCTTAAGAAAAGTTAACATGGTAATCTCAACTGGGCCTGAGGTAGAGCCTCAGAGGAAGCTAATGGAACTGTTGGCATGCCTTTTGAACTCACAATGGCATGTAATGACCGTCTTTATATGCGGCAGCTTGGCTTTTGCCACAAACCAACATTAAACGTTGCTCAAACACTGTAATGCTACTACCTAAATGGTTACAGTTCTTGTTAAAATGTCAGTTTGCGAATCAGACCGCCTCTTTATTCTCCTACAACGAAACAGTCACTTGCTTAAAGAACCACTCCACTTTTTATTGGATATAGGCTCATATTACAAACAGTTTTGACTTTTTACGATTTTTAGCATAGCTTAGCATAGATCATTGAATCGGATTAGACCATTAGCATCTCGCTCAAAAGTGACCAAAGAGTTTCGATAATTCTCCTATTTAAAGCATGACTCTTCTGTAGTAACTAAGTCGATATGACTAGGAAATATACTCTCATTCTGGCGTAATAATCAAGGAACTTTGCTGCCGTACCATTGGTGCAAAATTCCTTGATTAGTTTGCCGGAATGTGAGTATAGTTCCTAGAAAAGATCAACTTTTCATTTTCTGAGTAAATTTTTTAGTCTTAGTACCTGATGTTACTACAGCAGAGTTAAGCTTTCAATAGGAAAATTATACATTCATTCATTTTCTTTTCAGTTTAGTCCCTTAATTAATCTGGGGCACCACAGTACACATACACTACGGACAAATACAGTACACATACATTACGGACAAATTAGCTTACCCAATTCACCTTTGGACTTGTGGGGGAAACGGAGCACCCGCCATATGAACATGGGGAGAACATGCAAACTCCAAACAGAAATGCCAACTGACCTAGCCGAGGCTCAAACCAGCGACCTTCTTGCTGTGAGGCAATCGTGCTACCCACTGCGCCACCGTGATGCCCCTGGTCTAATCCGATTCAATGATTTATGCTAAGCTAAGCTAAAAGTTGTCACGTATCCGGAGATCGGCAGTGTCAAAAATGGTAAAACTCAACTGTTTAACTGTAGGTGACTTGTAAAATAAGCTAAAAAAGAAAAGTGGAGTGTTCCTTTAAGTTTACGGACGGCGAATATCGACTCGACCTTTTGCGTCGTTTTTTGTAAGATCCGTGTATAATAGAAATGTGCTCCTGAAACTTGGCTTTGTGTTCATATATGTTGGTTTAAACGTGCATCCACAGGAGCCACTGGTTCATGTGCTTTCAGCTCTGGGTGTCTTAATGAAGATGAAGTTGTATTTTCACGACAACATGTTCTAGTACAATCGAATACAATTTTCTACCTCCAAGAGGGCCTCCTGTTACCTCATTTTTCAAACTTACTATCTGCTTAAATTCAGGTGCCTGAGTCCAGAGAGAACGGCGTAAAAGTTTTAAAATTATATATACCTATATAAATAAATAAATAAATATATATATATTCATAGTTTATTTTTGTGTGTTTCGGGGGGATTTCTTTCTTTTTTTTTAATAAGACTGTACCTCTCTGCCTCTCAGTCACAGGTTAGGTGAGACTGGACAATTTGACTTGTTTTTAAAACGCTGTCTTACATTTATGCAATGTTTGGTCGTTTCTGTGGCTGATGGAAAAAGATCACTAGGTGGTTACTCTCTCGGCTTTTCTTCACTTGATATAACTTGTTTTCTAACAATAATGGCTGTTTCACTTAGTATCACTGTTTGTGATTTCACTTAAATTGCTTGCTTATTTTAAAAAAAAAGGACAAAAAAGAAAACATATTAGAAAAAAAGTCCTCTTTATACATATCCACCTCTTTATTCAGCACAATAAAAAAGGTGCCTGTGATCACTGTTGTGTATGTAGTTGATTTTCGCTGCAAGCTTTATCTGAGGATTCCTGAATGTTTTCATTTATGTCATTTGAGCCACTTTACATTTAGTTCATCCCTATTAATCAGGGGCCGCCACAGCGGAATGAACCGCCAACTTATCCAGCATATGTTTTACAGATGCCCTTCCATCTGCAACCCATCACTGGGAAACACCCATTCACTCTTATTCACACACATACACTACGGACAATTTCACTTACCTAATTCACCTATAGCGCATGTCTTTGGACTTGTGGGAGAAATCGGAGCACCCAGAGGAAACCCACACGAACACGGGGAGAACATGCAAACTCCACACAGAAATGCCAACTGACCCAACCGAGGCTCGAACCAGCGAGCCTCTAGCTGTGAGGTGACAATGCTACCCACTGCGCTGCCCATACTTTCATTCATCTGCATTTTTATCCAGAGCTACATGCATTGAAGTGTGACTAAATTGCCAATATTAACCAAATAAACTGTATAAACTATATACTTGTACAGTATATAAATCAAAGTCTCATTGCTAGTCAGTGAATTATTTGTGAATCTGAAATATATGTACATTTTTGGGGCATAATTGACATTTATACATCTGAAAGCTGAATAAATAAACTTTCCATTGAGTTATGGCTTTGTTAGGATAAGAATATTTGGTCGATATACAACTGTTTTAAAATTTGGAATCTGAAGCTACAAATATTGGGAAGTGAAGTCTCACAAACTAATATCGAGAGGAGCACATGTTATGATCGACTACAGCTTATCCTTGTCGCTAAACATAAGCTATTCGGATCATTCCAAAATTTCTATAAATATCCTGCCTAAACTTCATTCCCTATCTTCGTTTTGGAACGAAGTGTCCGCAGTTTAATTCACCATATTTAACAGTTTATGCTGAAATCATTGCTGCTAACAAAAATGAGTAATGTGTATGATTCAGCATAGCGTGAACTTACCTGATATAAAATGAAAACTGCAGAGTCGAGCATTTTTAATTAGGTCCTCACTCCATTCAGCTCCCTTTTAGCCAAGGACGTCTGCGGTTGGCATTAAAAGCAGTGTGGTGTACCTTAAAAGTAAAGTTTTCTATTTTTGAACATCCAAACATTTGGCATCCTACCGCACAACACGACATGTTTGCTATTGCAGCCGGTCTTTTTTTGCAGCTGGGAACCCATGTGACATCATGTGTGATGTAATTTGGTAATTCCTCTATAGGTAAAAAACAAACTGGGGGGCTCTCGAGAAATACCTGATCTCGTATCCCTCCTGATGCTCATTGACCAGGCGGAAACCTTGGGCTCATCTACAGTATCTCCGAGCTCAGGGTTCTCTCCAGGGACAGAATGATAAAAACCTGCTATTATAGTCGAGCATTATTAGTGTGAACTCTTAAAAATCAGCTTTAAATTTGTCCAATCAGTGATCTGCAGTCTCTACATATCACATTTGAACAGAAGTATGGTTCCTTTGGATCCTCAACTAATTTACACTGTACCATACACAGTGGGAAAACCCCCAAAAGTGAGCCGTACCATGCAGTGGAAAAGTGGCTAAATGGTGCTGATGGGAATGTTCCTTTTAGGAGTGGTCACATTAGCAATATTTTACCAACAAAAACAGTAATATTTTTCATCTTTATGCACAACTCTTCAATGTTTAGATTCAATTAGATGGTAAAAAAAAACAATCCTAAAACATCTCTGTCAAAAGCATCAATCATTTCCTTGTGTGTAAAACTGGAAAAAAGTACTTCGCGCTACCTTTATTAGGGGCCCTAATTCCTTCCTTAACACATACACAAGCCAGCGCTGAAGTGTCAGAGGTCATTCCAGGGCAGGACGTCCAAGCTGCACGTTTAGACATACAGAGGCCATGTATGGAGCTACAAGGTACACAATGTTATGGAATTTAGTCGACTGCTTTTTTTTCGCACCCTCCTCCCTCCCCTGTTCCTCTTCCACATGCTCCCCCCCTCTTCCCAACTCTGAAACATCTCTTTAACTCCCATTCTTTGGTGTACTCACAGGGGAGACGTAGCCCACCCTGGAGCCCCTGACCTCTGCTCTGCAACAGACTCTGTGAATGGGCCCCCACTTCAAAGCCCTGCCGTCCCGTGCGCTCTGACAGGGCGCCTCTCGCACCCCTCCTTTGTGGAAAGCCCCCCAGCTCACCTCGGCTATTTGCCCCCACCCACCGCAGCACTGAGGATTTGGTTGTTAGTGCCAGCTCACATCGTCAAGCTGCTCAGTAATTTGGGCAGATTGACCCACATTGAGGGAGGGAGGAGAGGGAGTTCACTGCTACCACAACCATGTTCAGAGGTGGTCTTGCCACCTCTTCCTCTTTTTCTGTGCCTTTGTGTGAGAGAGCGGAGCGTTTCCCGCCTCTTTCCTGCTCGTTAGCAAGCACCAAACTGCACATTAAAAAAATATTTGGCTGCTTGTTCAAGCTACTTATTTAAAATGAGCTGAAACAACACAATTCTTGAGTTTTTTTATGGGAAAAACTTCATTGTTTTATGTTCAATCTACTTACATTTGTAAAATCTAATAAGTTAACTTAATTCCTTCATGTTGTCCCAACACAAATCGATGGTGTGCAACCTAGCATTTTTACAGTGTGTTCAGGTAAGAGGCCTTCGACAGGAATCTGGCTCAGTAAAGCACCAAGTATACTTTTTTATTCTGCTCGACACACACTAGTATTATTCATGCGTGTTCAGGGATATAACTATTTTTATGCGCACTTTGAATATGTAGATAAAAAAATTGCTTAATAGAAACGGCAAGATGCACATACATTTTGAAAATGTGCATAAAAAAGTATGCGCACATCTGAGTTGGACACACTACGCTGCATAAACTGGCGGAAAGACATTTACTGAATAAATTCTAGCATGCGCATGCAAATTAAGTCATGTGATTTTATTTTAACAGATCATGTAATAACAAAAATGAGCATGATGGGACGGCATTATTGAACAAACGTCTTAAATGTTGTTTTTGGTCATTTTAAAATGCCTTTGCGAATTCAATTTTATTCAGATATTTGGGGCCAGTTTATCAGGAAAAGATGATATTGTTCTTTTTGACTCGTTGCATGGAAACTTTGATGGATGAAAAAACCTTTTATGTGATATTCCAGTTTTGAACATGAATCTAATTCACATCTTCGCATGGAAACATAGCTAGTGTCTGCGCTTTTTCTTTACAGAAGTTATTAGTAGGGCCAGACATCTGCTGACATTTTTTGCTGTTTCTGCAGAGAATTTTGTAAAAAATCTGCAGATTTATGTGGAATGATTTCAGGAGTACCATAACTAAAAACTTAATATATAAAATAAAAAATAATCAATTTTTAACCTTTGTTTAATGTTTACAATGCAAATCCAATTAGATCCACTTATTTGGTAAACAAAACAAGTCTCTCATATAATATATCTACTAAAATATAGAAAATATTACTTTACAGACTGTATTGCAAATGAACATTTTAATATTACTGTTATTATATCACATTAATATTAGTCAAATTAATTTGAAAACTGAATAAATATAAATTTACATAAGTAAATACATAGACTTAATGGTCTGCGGATTTCTGCGCACGCAGATTCCATGTGGGCCTAGTTATATGAGCAACAAAAATGTCTGTACTCATTTGTACTACATCTGTGTTCACAGTAGTTCCCCTTCGGATGGGGAACTCCAATGCTATGTGGAAACTTCCACTATGGGGATTTCGTCAGAATCCAATCATCTGAAAGAGTATAAAAACGGGCCAATGAAATGCCAATGAGTTGGCAGCGTCAGCGTGCACAGCTGGCGTCAATGACAATCAGTCATGCTATAAAGACGCAGCCAGTGCCATGCTCGACATCCTTTCGCTTTCAGAGCCTTTCACGAAGCTTCTGAGAGAGTCTTTGAGGGTATCTCCAACCTGTGTCTACAGGGAGAGATCGAGAAGCAGCTTCTCCCGGTCCAGAGCGCGTATACGCAGTGGCAGATGGTCGAGCTGGGTATTTCTCCCTTGCCTGGCGTCCTTTGGGTCCGGTCCTCCAAGAGCGGTTTGTATATAGGAAAAAAGCTTTCCTAAAAGAGCAACACGGTCGTGCAGCGCGTCTTTTTCAAGACGTCACTCCGACCGTGCGTTTCTGGATGCGGTGGTTTCCTATCCCCGGATGATGGGCACGAGCACAGCGTTTCATGTCTGGGGGTCCAGCATGTTAATGCGGTGCTCGCGGGCAGTGCATGCCATCACTGATGTCATGTCTGTTGCGCAGTTAAGATCGCGGCTCGCTCTTGCAAAAGAGCCACCCACCCCAGTTGTCCCCCGCACTGCGGTTGGCACTCGGGCAGATCTGAGGGTTTCAGTGAGAGTAAATCCGCCGCCCCCGGGCCGTGGACCTCTCGCTCCTCCACGCGCTCCATCCAAGCTTCAGGTGAAGAGAAGCGCTCCGTCCTTGGATGGTCGCTCTCTCACCTGATGACACCGGGGGTCAGATGTCCATCGCTGCATCGGAGGATGGGCTGTCATTGTCTGATGAGGATGCGAGCCCGCTCGCTCCCTCCCTCCGGGGAGGAGAGCGCGGCGTTAGCATCTAAAAAGCAGACGTGATGGCCGTGCTTTCTCGGGCTGCTTCGGCCGTGGGTCTGGTGATGGTTTATCCCCCAGCCCCGCGGCCGGACCGACTAGATGGGTGTATGTGGAGGATATAAGGAGGCAAGACCTTCAAAGCCTCCCGTCCCCTTCTTCCCGGAAGTGCACAGTAAGCTCACGCTGTCCTGAGGGCACTTTTTTCTGCCCGATCTGCGTGCGCTTCCATCCTCACCATCCTTGGAGGTTGGGCTGTCAAGGTCTGACGAGGATTCGAACCCGCTCGCTCCCTCCGGGACTTTGAGCGCGGCGTCGAATCCAGAAGCAGACTTTGCGGCTGTGCTTCCCCAGGCTGCTTCGGCCGTGGCTCTGGAGATGGTTTATCCCCCAGCTCCGCGGCCGGACCGATTAGAGGGGTGTGATGTGGAGGATGAAGGCGAGACCTTCTAAGCCTCCCCATCCCCTTCTTCCTGGATGGGCACAGTAGGCTCACGCAGTGTGCTGCGTGCGCCTTCCCCCTCACCATGCACGCTATGGCCACCTACCAGCGCTACCAAGCGCAGGCGCTGGCCCGGCTGCGCGAGGATGGTTCTGACCCAGGACTGAGCATGCGCTCCGCACCGCAACCGACTATGCTCTTACAAAAAAAAAAAAAAAAAGTCGGCTGTGTGTGCCCTGGGAAGGACGATGATCACATCCGTGATCCAGGAATGCCACCTCAGGCTAAACCTGGTGATGTGCGTGACGTTGACAAAGTTCGCTTTCTTAACTCACCCATATCCCAGGCTGGCCTGTTCGGCGACACTGGCGGTGAATTCGCCCAGGAATTCACGCCGGTGATAGAGCAGTCGGAGGCGATGGGCGAGGTCTCTATCGGCGGGATTGTATGACCGCTCCCCCCCCGCCGAGCCATCCACATCCACTGCTTTTTCGCCGAGGACGCCCGCCCGCAGCTTTGCTTCGCCGCCCCCGCCTGCGCCTCCGGCCACGCGGCTGCGCCGAGCATCGCGCCGGCAACCAGCGTCCCCCGCCCAGGGCGCCGCTAAGTTCGGTAAAACGGACCGCGAAGCGTCCCTGAGGCGGGCCATCTGGGGAGGAGGGAATTTGCTCTTTCCCCGCTGGAGGGCGGGGCACGTTATTTAAAGGCGTAAAAAAAAAAAAAAAAAAAAAAACGCCATCAAAATCCTCAGTGAAAGAGCACTTTTCCCCTCCTCCGGATGTGACAGCCCGAACACTGCCAGTCTGGGACGCTATGCCTTCCAGCTCGCAGGATCGGTGCATTTCGCCAATGGCTCATGGAGCACGAGAGAACGGTCTCCTTTCTCTCCACTCCCAGCCCCTCTCCTGGAGTTTGAGTGCGAGACGAGAACATCTCCTCTCCTGCTCTCCTGTGGGACCCCAGCGCTCCCCGGATGAGCCCACTCACTCCACGCTGCCCCGCCGCTGGCACGTCAGCGATCGTGCGGGTGGGACCATTTGCGGGGGCTCTGCCTGCCTGGTTAGCGCGGGCCAGCCCATCGCAATGGCTCATCCATACGACCAGACTCGGCTATGCGATTCAGTTCGCTAAACGGCCCTCCCAGGTTCACGGGCGACCAGGGTCAGTCCTGCGTCCGCCCCTGTCTTGCGAGAGGAGATTGCTGTCCTCCTGGCGAAGGATGCAATCGAGCCGGCCCTCCAGCCGAGATGGAGCGCGAGTTTTACAGCCCGCACTTCATCGTGCCCCAAAAAAAAAAAAAAAAAAAAGCGGTGGGCTATGGCTAATCCTATATCTGCACATTTTGAACCGCTGCCTTCACAGGCTGCGCTTCGGAATGCTTACGCAGATGCGCATCACGCGATGCGTTCGTCCTCAGGATTGGTTTGCAGCAATAGATCTGAAGGACTCGTATTTTCATATCTCCACACTTCCACGCCACCGGCAGTTTCTGCGGTTTGCGTTTGAAGGTCGAGCGTGGCAATACACGGTCCTCCCCTTCGGGCTCTCTCTGTCTCCGCGAGTTTTCACCAAGCTCGCGGGGGGTGCCCTCGCGCCCCTTCGGCTCGCCGGCATCCGCACGCTCAATTATTTCGATGACTGGCTGATTTTTAGCCCACTCTCGGGAGCAATTGATTATGCACAGAGACAAGGTGCTCCGGCACCTCCGCCCGTTGGGGTTTCAGGTCAACCGAGAAAAGAGCAAGCTCGCCCCCGTGCAGAGCATCTCCTTTCTCGGGTTGGAGCTGGACTCGATCACTATGGAGGCGCGCCTCTCACGAGAGCGCGCCGAGGTAATGCTGAACTGTCTGAGAGAGTTCGACAGGAAAAAAAGTGGTCCCCCTGAAATTATTTCAGAGGCTCCTGGGGCATATGGCATCCGTAGCCGCGGCCACGCCGCTCGGATTGCTCCATATGAGACCACTACAGCATTGGCTTCACGATCGGGTCCCCAGACGCGCATGGCACGCGGGCCCACACCGAGTGACTGTCACTGCGCTGTGTCACCGCACCCGTACCCCCTGGAAAGGACCCCTCCTTCCTACGGGCCAGTGTGCCCCTAGGTCAGGCGTCCAGGCAGGCTGTCGTTTCGGCAGATGCCTCCAGTATGGGGTGGGGGGGCCGTGTGTAGCGGGCATGCTGCTGCGGACCTGTGGAGGGGAACCCAGCTGCATTGGCATATCAACTGCCTAGAGCTGTTGGCAGTGTTTCTCGCTCTGCGCCGCTTTTTACCGGTGCTGAGGGGGGCAACACGTGCTGGTCAGGACGGACAGCATGGCCGCGGTAGCGTATTCCATCCGGATGGGGGGTATACGCTCCCGCTGCATGTCTCAGCTCGCTCGCCGTCTGCTCCTCTGGAGTCATACGCGGCTGAAGTCGCTGCTTGCTATTCACACCCCGGATGGGCTCAACCGTGCGGCCAACAGGCTCTCACGGCAGCTCCTTCCCCGGGAGAATGGCGACTCCACCCCGAGTCATGCGTAAGTATGCACTCCCCCCAGTGAGCCTACTCGCGCAGTTTCTGTGCAAGGTCAGGGAGGACGAGGGGCAGGTCTTGCTAGTTGCGCCCCTGGCCCAACCGGACCTGGATATCAGAACTCTCCCTCCTCGCGACGCCCCCCCTGGCGAGTCCCTTTGAGAGAGGACCTACTCTCTCAGGGACAGGGCACCATCTGGCACCCTCGCTTAGTTCTGTGGAACCTCCACGTGGGGTCCATAAGACGCGACGAGGAAGACTTAGGTAACCTACCGGTGGCGGTGGTTAATACCATCACTCAGGCTAGTGCACCCTCTACGAGGCATGCCTACGCCCTGGAGTGGAGTCTATTCACTGAGTGGTGCGCTTCTCGCCGAGAAGACCCCCGATCTTGCCAGATCAGTGTTGTGCTTTCTTTCCTTCAGGACAGGTGGAGCGAAGGCTGTCGCGCTCCACACTGAGGGTTTACGTGGCCACCATCTCCGCTCATCATGATGCGTGGATGGCGGCACCGTGGGGAGGCATAACCTCATCATCCAGTTCCTCAGAGGTGCGAGGCGGATGTTTTCCCCCGCCCCCCTCTCATACCCTCTTGAGATCTCGCGGTAGTGCTACGAGCCTACGTGGGGATCCCTTCGAACCACTCGACTCAGTATCCTTGAGATTTCTGTCCTTGAAGACAGCTCTGCTGGTCGTGTTGGCATCGGTTAAGAGGGTTAGGTACCTGGAGGCATTTTCGGTCAGTGACTCGTGCCTAGAATTCGGGCCGGCCTACTCTCACGTTGTCCTGAGACCCCGGCCCGGCTATGTGCCCAAGGTTCCTACCACGCCGTTTAACAATCAGGTAGTGAGCCTGCAAGCGCTGCCCGCGGAGGAGGCAGACCCAGCCCTTTCATTGTTGTGTCCTGTTCGCGCTTTGCGAATATATGTGGACCACACTCAGAGCCTTAGATCCTCTGACCAGCTCTTTGTCCATTACAGTGGTCGGCAGATGGGAAGTGCCGTATCTAAACAGAGGTTGGCCCACTGGGTAGTGGATGCCATCTCCCTCGCCTTTGGGCCAGGGTGAGCCGTGTCCCCCGGGGGTGAGAGCGCACTCCATTACGGAGCATCGCATCCTCCTGGGCGTTAGCACGCGGCGCCTCTCTGACAGACATTTGTAGAGCTACGGGTTGGGTGACACCCAATACATTTGCAAGGTTACAATCTGCGAGTGGAGCCGGTTTCCTCAAGGGTATTAGGCAACCCTTGGTGATTGAGGAAACGATTCGGTTGAGGTGTCGAAACACGCTTGCTGCGCCACTCTCCCTAACCCGGAGATACGTGCGCTTTTTCAGCTTTGTCAGTTTAGTTCCCCATTTCTTTGGCGAACCCTGCAGAGTTCCTCCGAGGCCCCCAGCACCTGACTCAGCGGAGGAGTCAGGTGTTGGCCCGTTACGTTGTCGGCATGCCCGCTGGTCAGCCCGCGTTCTGGGTATAGGTGCCTGCTATGTGTGATCCCCGCTGGCGATCCCATACGTTCACACAGCCACGGTATAGTCCCCCCTTTTTAGGGCAGGCTCGTGTCTTCCCTCCCCGCTAACCATCCTTATGCTAGGACCCCCCCATCTCTGGGCTGGTCCATAGATTGTCACCAGGTCTCCCCTCTGGGTAGCAGGTGAGCTCCGCAGCGTCCTCCCTATCGGGACTGAACGCTTTCCCAACGTACTGTCGTATCAAAACCTTTTTACAGGGTTATTGCGACTCCCCGAAAATATAACCGTTTCTGAACAGGTAAGTGAGGGCCAGGGGACACGTTGGAAGACTGTGTCTCGGGGCGTTGTAGGTGCGCTTGCTCTACTGCGTGGCACACCCTTCGCCAGGGGCGCAGTAAGGTTCTTTCGTTGTGGCGTTTTCCATAGATTTCCCCATAGTGGAAGTTTCCACATAGCATTGGAGTTCCCCATCCGAAGGGGAACGCTACGGTTACTAAAGTAACCCTTCGTTCCCCGAGGGGGGGAACGGAAATGCTATGTTCCTTCGCCACAACGATTGTCCCTTAGCTGTTGAGCGTGAAAGTCTCTTCAGCTAGAAAAGGATGTCGAGCATGGCACTGGCTGCGTCTTTATAGCATGACTGATTGTCATTGACGCCAGCTGTGCACGCTGACGCTGCCAACTCATTGGCATTTCATTGGCCCGTTTTTATACTCTTTCAGATGATTGGATTCTGACGAAATCCCCATAGTGGAAGTTTCCACATAGCATTTCCGTTCCCCCCCTCGGGGAACGAAGGGTTACTTTAGTAACCGTAGCGTTTCTTGTTACTTTTGTCAAGGGTTGTGCGGATCGATAGTATCGATACCAATGTTGGTATTGGAATAGGATCGATAATAGCATAATGAGATCAAGGCTTATATTAGTAATCTATGCTGCAATGCTATACCTTTCATCAAAATGTAGTGTCTGAAACTTATTTTTTTTACATTTGCTACTGCATGCGTGTAATACTCTTTATACAGTATGTCTGGAAAAATTAAATAAAAAAAAAAGCTAAGTATCGGTATCGGGTATCAATATCGGTAACACTAGCCCTGTATTTGATATCGGATCGATTATTTAGACTGAATGAACATCCTTGCCCAGTATTGCCACCTTGTGGACAAATCGAAAGATAGAGAATAATTTGCATAAACGACATGCCTAAATTAATATGTGCCATGCCGTCAGATGCTACAACAGCTTTCAGAAAATTCTCATTTTACCATAGGTTCGACTTCTAAATGTAAACGCTGTTTACTCGTCGTCTGAATCTCATTACACACTTTTCAAATTGATTTATTAATCACCACAATTCGAATCGTGCAAATGAGAATTAGGCTACACCAAATACCCGCCTGTTAAAACCGTTTTTAATTCAGTTAATTGGGCGGATTACTTTGCTACTTCTGCTATTTGTTTCACTGCAAAGATTAAAACATTGTTATGGATTCAGTCCAGTTTTGTACGCCTTAATATCGTAAAGTTAATGTTTTAAATTCGCGGCTCAAGACCTTTATTCTTCATTTGCATTTGTGTTTGAACGGCTCGCTTCTTTTCTTCTCTATTTGAGGTGAGTGGCAGATGATTGTTACTTTTTGTGTCATCCACGTTAAAGGATGTCCGTCCTCTGTGCTGAGCAAATAAAACGCTTTTCCTGTCGTCCCTGTGTTTTCTGCGTGCAGCTGTTGACCCTTTAAATCCAATTTCATGCCTTTCTATATAATCCTTACACCCAGATATCACGTTATAATCTTATCTATAAGCCTTTTCGAACATTAGCATATTTGTATCTACTTCGTAAATGTGCACGCGTAATTGACATGACATTTCAAACATGTCTTAGACTACTTTTAATGTCATACTTTCTTAAACCGTAACAAACAACTCTTTTCCAACTATACAGATTTTATGACTTCTATAATTGCGAAGCAGGCGAAATGTTTTAAACATGTCACACCGCAGGACCATTTAAGACCGATTGCTAACTTTTATTTGGTCTTAACACTCTTTAGGTTAAATGAAATGGTGATCAAATGTCTATTAAGGAATAATGATAATTTAATAATGTAGAATCCTAAAAAAAAAAAACCCACATAGCCCTAAAATAAGAGACATTTTAACATTTCCAAATAAAAGTGGATGCATCTTTAAATAAATATGATATAGTCTATTCTATGTAGGCTAAGCTGTTATTTTTCCTCACTCTTAGCCCATATTATGCATCATAAATATTATTATTATTATTAATAATACATTTTATTTATAACACGCTTTTCTAAAACCCAAATCATTATAAACAAATGATCAAAATTACATAAATATATTTTTTTCAAAAGAGTAAATTACCTTATATGTATGGGCGGATTAACCAATGAGCAAGATAAGCGGCCGCTTAGGGCCCCAGGAAATCTGAGGGCCCCCAAATAAATGCCCAGAAGAATAAATTATACCTATAAATTATATATAACATAATTTTTCTGTCCTATTTTGTATGATGAGTGTCTAAAAAAATAATAGTTTGATGTTTATTACATCTGCACAAATATGTCCCACACCCTCAATCATGTAGAAGTCCAGCAGTCAAATTAGGTAAAGATTTAGGTTTTAAAAACGAAATATTTCATATATAATTTTTTGTTGTAAATTCACTTTAAGAAAACAAATCATTTAAAAAGTTTTACAAAATGCTTTACATGTTGGTATTATTAATTTGCAATAAAAATAACTTGCATTAAAACAGCATTTCCAAACTTTTGGGCCCCATGGCTGGAATTGCTTAGGGCCCCCGAATCACTAAATCCGCCCCTGCTCATATGTTTGACCCATATGCAGTCTTAACTATTTAACATTACATTTGACTTATATACTGAATATTTAATATAATTATGAAAGTGTTTAAATCATTATTTATAACATATATTAATAATGAATAACATATTTTGAAGATGGAAAATAAACATTACACTTTTTTTGTAAATAAACTTTAATAAAAATCATATATATGTTACTATGTTTTGCCTGAATTATTGTTTTTCTCTGATATGCATCAACTTAAATCCTAAGAATGCAATTACACATGCACAAAAGATAAATACTACTGCAAAAGTAAGTCCAAGGTGCTTGAAAAATGTGGAAAAAATATTAAAAAGCCTGCATCGACATGGCTATTCTTTAAGATATAGAAATATTCCATGTCAATAAAGGCTTATTAATATTTTTTCCACATTTTCCAGTGCCTTTGACTTACGTTTGCTGTTACTTCGGATAAATTCCTTACCCAAAGAGCACTGACACATTAATTAAGCTACCCCTGAGCACTTTTTGTTTGATTTTGGATATACACCACTGATTTAATTATTGTTTTTCCCCCCACATTACTTTTTTTAAGCAGTTGTTTCTGAACGAAGATGCGTTCAAGCAGCCACTCCTCCAAATAGTTCATGGATTGTGCATGAAGTTCAGTCCAGGGTTTTTCCAAGTCTTCAAGTGGCATGACTGTTTCGACCCATCCCACTTTTGGACCACCTTGTCCCCATTCAAGCCTTCAAAGTACAAAACTTCTGAAATGGAGGTGAGTCAGCAGCATATTTTTACTCTAAATTCTTCAGTGCTGAGGAGTCTACATCTGAATGGCTCCTCAACACATGATCCTCTTCCATTCACTAGTGACTGTATAGGAGTGAGTCACACTGATTCTACTTCCTTCGGGAGATTGAGTGTGTGTGTGTGTGCTGTGGGTTGTTTTGGAGGTGTGTGCATGTGTTACGGGGGTTAGTGGGCGACTGTGGGTGACATTACGAGTCAGATTGATGTCTGTTTGTGTTAGGGACGTGGTGAAACTGAGTATGTGTGTGACTGAATTTCATCTTTGTGAAGCTTAGAGTCTGAAGGGAAAATCAGATATTTGAAAGATGTAGTATGCAGGTTTTAGAAAGTTTTAATCTGTTTGGACTTGTGTATTTTGGTCATGTGTATGTCAATGCTATTTTAGTGTCAGTTTTAGAGTAATTGTAGGGTTGGTTTAACTTTTTAACTTTTTAATATATGTTTTCTGTTTTCAAGTTTAAAGTTGTAGTAATTTTTTTGTTGTTTTAATATATATAAATTATATTTTATTTTAGTTAAATATTTAGTTTTTTGTATGTTTTAGTTCCTTTTAAGTTCGATTTAAGTTAAAAAAATAAAATAAAATAAAATAAAATAAAATAAAAAGAGAGAAACATTTGGCAACTTTTAAAATTTTTTATTCAATTTGTGTATGCATTTATTTACTTTTAATGAAATAAAACAAGAATATCTTCCCTCTAACAGTTCCCTCTAATAACCTTGCTGTATATATTTTTAGAAATATATTTGGCTTTGTTTTACTTATTTAATTTTTACTTTATTTAAATAAATGCAGTTGCTTCTTCATATATGCAAAAATAAAATCTAAATAAATTTGAGTCGTCTTGTAACTCCCTAAAGCAACATATTGGCAATGTAATTATGTAATTATAAGTAAAACATTAATTAACAAAAGAAAACAAATAACTAAAGACAATAATTAATAATTTATTTTTATATTTGTAAATATGTTTACATGATTAGTCATGTTTTTACTTTTTAATTTAGACTAAATTAATCCAACAATATTGTCTTTAATTTGCTAGAATTAGATTTCAATAGTTTATTTAAATAATGTAAACTAATATCTAAACATTATGAAAATATATGTATTATTATATTTAACATATTTGTAAACAGTGTTTTTTTATATATTTTATAATATTCAATGTTTATTTAATGGTAATCAGTCAACTAGACTGTGAGTGACCAATCAAAATCAGGTATTTCAGAATATTAAAGGGACAGTTCAGCCAAAAATAAAATTTTACTCACTACTTACTATCAGTTACTATTACTATTAACTGTTACTATTAGTTCCAAACCTTTATGAATTTCTTTATTTTGTTCAACTTAAAAAAATTATATTTTGAAGAATCAGAAAATCGGTAAGCATTGACATATATAATAATAAAAATCATATAAAGGTTATATGATGAATCAATCATGACAACATATGTTTTTAGTTCATTATAATTTGGTGCAGTGGGTAGCACAATTTCCTCACAGCAAGAAGGTTGCTGGTTCAAGCCTCGGCTGAGTCAGCTGGCAATTCTGTGTGGAGTTTGCATGCTCTTTCGGTGTTCGCGTGGGTTTCCTCCATGTGCTCCCGGAGTCCAAAGACATGTGATATAAGTGAATTGGGTAAGCTAAATTGTCCATAGTGTATGTGTGTGAATGAGTGTTTATGGATGTTTCCCAGTGATGCGTTGCAGTTGGAAGGGCATCCGCTGCGTAAAACTTGCTGGATAAGTTGGCGGTTCATTCCACTGTGGCGACCCCTGATTAATAAAGGGACTAAGCCGAAAAGAAAATGAATGAATGAATGTAACTTATTAAACTAAGTTAATCATGTTCTAACTTAATTTCATAAGTTATGCAAGCTGTTTTAATTCTGCTTATCATAATATAAGTTCAATGGACTGATAAGGTTAATTTGATTCAGCTTAAAAATTTCAAGCAACCACGATTTTTTACACTATAGGAGAAAAAAAAATACTATGCAGGCCAGTGCTTACTGTTCTTCATCTTTCTTCAAAATATCTTCTGTTGTGTTCAACAGAAACCTTCTTCAGGTCTGTGCCAAGTGAAGAGTGAGTAAACATGACAGAATATTCAGTTTGGGAAAAAATCTAAATCTGAAAGGAATCTAAAACACAACCCCTTCCTTCATTAATGCCACCTCAGTGTGTCATTAAACACAAGCACATGAGCACACTTTTCCATGTGTAATGTGCATTCATGTCAACTGTGAGTCTCTAGTCAGTCCCGCAGGCTGTTTGTTTACTCTGTGAGAGGATGGGATAGGAGTGTGTGGCGCTGCAGTGACTAACGCCGGTGCTCTTGACTCATCCCGCCGTCAGCTCGCGTGCCGCTCCGCTCAATCTGGCCACTCTCGCACAGTCATCGAGGAACGATTCCCCTCTTCTTCTTGCTCTCTGTGACTCATCTTGGTTTCATTTTGCCGCCACCCAACTCGCCTCCTCCTCCCTCAATGGGTCCATCTCTTCTTTCACTCGTCCGTCTCATTCCTTCGCTCCCTCTCTTTCCCTTTCCTTCCTGGCTCTGTAAATGACCTCATTTTAATGAAGCACAGTCTTGGCACGGAGACCTAAACCGCATGGCTGGAACCTCCCTCTCCTCCATCTCTCGAAAACCCACCCTGCGCTCCAAAAAATCTGGCTTTCATTCCGCGCGCTAATAGAAGCGACCGGGAAGTCTGGGAATTCTAGAGTAACTCCAAGAATTCCACAACCAGCGTTTGATTGCATTCCATCTCTTATGGCAACAACACCAGCATGTCATAAAAGTACTTTTCCGAGGCTCTCGTGCTGCAACATCGTCCCATAAAGCGGGAGACGATTTACACAGTGCGGTCCACAAGTCTGGGAATGAAAATGTGATTTCAAACTGGAAATAAACAAAGGGGTTTGGGGCTTTTAAAACGAGGAGACGACGTGACGTAAAGCGAAGAGATTTTTAAGATGCTGCAGTACTCGTGTGACGCACAACTTACATTTTTTTGGTATGCAGAAAGTAGGTCCGGATGAGGGATTCTTCAATAATTCTTATATACACTCACCCGTTAATGTTTTCCCACAGAATTTTTATTTGCACAATATATCAACACAGGCTCATTGTGAAAACGTTCCCCCGTATACGTTTCTGGAGAGCGTAAATTATAGAGCCATGTAGGCTGCAATGCTACGGGGCGGTATCAAGAGCGTAGGTTTGCACTTGACATTGGTGGGGACGGGTGACTCAAAGATTAGGAGAACTGGCAGGGATCATTTTATACACTTAGCATAGGGATCCACTTAGGGATCGCTTTTACATTCAGCATTTATACTTTTACATTTGTTTATTCTGCAGGGCAGCACGGTGGCGCAGTGGATAGTACAATCACCTCACACCAAGAACGTTGCTGGTTTGAGCCTCGGTTGGATCAGTTGGCATTTCTCTGGAGTTTGCATGTTCTCCCCGTGTTCGCGGCTTTTCCGATGATACCAGTTTGCCCAGTAGCTCGCCCCGTATGTCGGCAGACATGAGATGTAGAGAGGAGTTGACCGCGAAAATCGGGTTCAAGTCTGGTGAAGAACGCTTCCAGAAAGCAGGTAAAACAAAAACAAAAGGCTAAAAATAAAGTAAACAAGGAAATAACAGGGTGAGAATGTGGTAAGATCTAAAATTTGTGGTGAAAAAAGCCACAAGGGCACGCGGATCAATCTGCTTTTGAAAACACTATCGGTTGGGTTTAGGGAAGGGAGTGGATGGGGGTTTCAGTTGCTTGGTCAGTCTGTCAGTCGACAGTGGCCTCTGGTGGATTTATGTGAGAACATCAAGTGTGAATGGCACTCGCGAGAGAAATTTGAGATCTGAATAAACATACACAGCGGCCTCTGATTCATGAAAACAAAAATTGCAACACCAAAAAAAAAAAAACCTACCTCCTGGGACATATTTCACGCTTTCCAGACATGTATATAGGGGTACATATCAATAATGAGCCTGGGTTGTAATATATCTAAAGGTCGAAATATCACAAATCATAATATAGATTCTCATATTCTTCAGCTTAGTCCTGGATTTATCAGGTGTCGCCACAGTGAAATGAACCGCTAACTACTTTTTCAAATGTTTTACACAGTGGATGATAAATCACAATATAAATATAAATATCACAGTGTTTTGCGATAAATTAGTGATTTAATACAAGAGTATCTTTGCGTGCAAACGTATAGCTCGGAAAGACTTATCAGTACATCAGGCAATGCTTCATCTCTGACAGCAGAGTGGACATGCTGGTTTTCTGTATAAAAATCTGTAATTATTTTAGTAACGTGCTGAAATATGACCAATCAAGCCATGTTAAGGCTGTAACTGCACTCTGTTTCAAGTTTTTTTAGTTTTTGAAATCTTACAAATCAGACACATTTCTAATAATACACTGTTAACAGTTTCCTACAGTCACTTACTGGCAGCAGTTGGCCAGTTTTGCAAAAATACTGTATTTACATTTACAGCACTGTTCATCTTGCTGTGTATGCGTTTATAGAATTGTATGTCTGTAAAATATACAGTCATTTTCACAATGCAAATTTGCAATACAGCAACATACTGCATACATGTTCTACAGTAAAATACAGATTATATTACAGTTAAGTACTGTGTAATCTACAAAAACATTAACGGTGTACAGAAAATGCTTATGTTTCCTTGTGAGAACGGAGAGAGGTGTAAATGAGTCCAAACGAGGCGCTGTTCCATTTGAGTAAATGTCTGCCCGAGCAGAGAAATCTGGTTTCCTCTGTTCGACATTAACTTAAGCTGCTAATTGAGCTTCAATTACAGTTTAAGCTGTGTGTTAGAGTAGAACATTAAAGGGATGTTCACTCTAAAATTAAAATTTGCTATTTTCTCACAAGAAGTTCGCACTCCAGACTGTCACAATCAAGCTGACCGCTGAGGCTGTAGATTAAAGGAAATAATAATGTTGTAAACAATGCAGTTTTTTGCACAGACCAATCATATTGCTTTAAAAGACATCAGTGTCATCTTCAGGAGCCACATGTATTAATCTTGTTCTCCCTGTAGATGTTATTTAGGCTCTCAAAGCAGCAGTAACCACTGACTTACAGTTTCAAGTAAACATCATCGTTAACGTTCAACTGAAGATAAAAGTCACCTACATCTTGGATACTATGAGGATGAGTAAATACTAATTTTCATTCTTGAGTGAACTATCCCTTTAACTAGACTTCATGACTGATAGAAAAAAATATTGTTTGTTACCTGATGTCATATGCTCAAGTCATTTGTATAAATGTACAGCTTATGATGAACTCAAGTTCAAATCTTAAAAAGATTAATGATAAAGATCCTATAAATAGCCAGTCTAAATCTGAGGTATTTTCAGTAGCTGGTTCAAACCTCACACTCTGTGTTCTCTGCCTTAATTCTCCACGTGATTTTAGCTTCAATGTTGGTACAATACTGACAGCTAGTGGACATTAATGTGCCATAGCACACTGCTCTGAATTTTCAGATCTACAAAAGTACCAGTATTTTTATGTTTAACCACTAACGGAAAAAAAAACTCCCTAGATTATGAGTTGATGCTTCTTTTAAAGTTTTTTGTTTTCGGTTTAGGTAAAGAGTCGGTATTGGGTAATAGTCATTGTACTCTACGTTTACTTCCGTATATGTAAGACATCATACAATCAAAAATTTCCAGACGTTATCACATGATTTCCCCGAGGTGCTGATCAAGGCTTGGCATCTACTTTCACTTTTTGTTTATACAGTAACTTTAAATGTGTTTGATTACTTAAGTCAAGCTCAAATGTAATAAATTTCATCGGATTACTTGAGAAAATATACATATAAAGAAACAAGTGTAAATTCATACTGGTGTCTCAAAAGGGAACAGCCATAATAATGAATAAGCCCTGGCTGGACATGCTAAATTTATTAATAATTGTTTGTTTCAAAAAGGTGTTGTTTAATCCTCATTAATATGTAATAAATGTCATAACTGTCATAATCATTCCTAAAAGTCATGATTCAATATTTTTTCAACTAAAAGCATAATTCATCTGATCAGAATTCTTAGAGGGAAACTTTTGAATTTTAAAGACTGGAATGTTGCCATGTTTGTCCATAGTGTTAGTGTGTTTACCCATTTTAAATGGTTATAAAATGTAGAAATACACACTTTTAAAAATTATTTTATTATTATTAATAATATTATTATTATGAATTTATTTAGATTTTTTTTGTACACCACACATTTTCCATCTACACAAACATAAATGCATGACAAAACCTAAAAAAATTTAATGCAAAAACTCCACTGAAAACAATTTTTACTCTACAATGTCTGATAAACTTCACTAAGAAACAAAAAGTAACATTGCATTAAATGTGAAAAATAAAATAGACCATAGAATTTTCTTAAAAGACAACTGTAAAAAATAAAGTAATGTTTGTATTTAAAATTAAACCACTTGATTTGATGTGCATAGCTGTTTATCTTATTGTATTTTAGTAGTTTTATTTTAAATCCCTGTATGCTAATTATTTATATGATGTTTTCCAAAAATGGCATCTGAAATGTGCCCAGGCTGGTAAATCTGCTTTGGTTTCATTCAAATGCCCAAACAAACCGGTGCACAAGGAAACATCCTTCATTTCTGAACTTGAATCAGATGAGCACAAAAGTGCCGAAAGTAGACTTTTACACAATTTTCCCCAGCAGTTTAATACATTGGAGCACAGATCTACACAAAGCATGTGCCATAATATTGTGATTAGTAGCCATAGAGACTGAGATGAAGAATGTTGTGGCAGGGAATCTGGCAAACAAGGCCAAGCCACAATTCATATGTGTTTCTTTATTACCCTGGCTTGCCACTTCACTCCATACAGTCCAAAAGCCAGAGGAACGTGGATGACTTCAACATTCCTTTGGCCGCTGCTTTATTTAGCATATTTAGAGGGTTTTTTCAGTCGTAAATTCACACATTTGGGCAATTTTTATTAATATATATATATATATATATATATATATATATATATATATATATATATATATATATATATATATATATATATATATATATATATATATATACATATATATATATACGTATGTATATATATATATATATATATATATATTATTGAATTTTGTGTTCTTATAGTGTATGGGAAAAAGATATTTTAGGGCCTTTGTATTTCAATATGAACAAACAGTATAAACAAAATTTGAACATAAAACCAAAACAACAACAATAAAAATATACTTACTTCTAGTCTAATGTTGTTTAGATAGGCCTTAAACTGATTTTTCATGTCCTGAAAGAATATTAGCAAAATATCATGCATTTAAATATAAAGATAAACAATAATAATACTAAAATACATATTTACAATGTATTTCATATTTATAATTATTGATTTATGCAATTAATATAAACAGTTTTGTGGAGTAAAGTATTTTTAGAAGTACAGTAGAAGTACACTATGTAGTCTATGTGTACACTGTTCCCTGCCCATTTGTTTTACTGTTTAAAATGATATTAGGATACAATTATGGCCTATTTGACAGTTTACCATTTTCCTTAACTTTTACCAACCATCAACTTGAAAATGGCTATTGTTTTCGTTCACAAAGAAATGCCTGCTTTTAATAGCTTTAAAAGTTGTTACTCTGGCATTTACCCGTTTTTTATTTCCTTTAAGACAATATTAGGATAGCCTACATGTCTGTTTACAGCTTTTAAGATTATGAATATGTTTGTTGGATTGCTTTGGCATGTAACCATAATCATAGTGATGATCGATTCGCAAAATGGTGGATCATATGTATTTATGAAAACAACAAGGGAGGCGTCTTATTATTGTTTAGGTAAGTTTGGGGCTTTCCAATGGCTGCCAGTGTGTTTTCTACCAGACCAACGCCATATTTTGTATAACCTCCCTAGACCAAATGCACCCGGCAACACCTTGTAGGATTTTTACTATTGGCTGCTTTTCATTTTGTAGGCTGAGCTTTTGTCGTTGGTGACAGTGCATTTAAGGTTATCCTCGATTTACTTTCGATATTAACTGCTGCGGTCCTGAATACTGAAGGATTGTCTGTTTGGCTCTCTCGAATAAAACGGCTAAAATGAGAGCACTCATCACTTTTGCACTTCTTTGTCTGCTGTACATCACTGTACAAGGGAAAGTCTGTAAGTCATTTAGATTGCATATCTGAATTCTGTATTTTGTTTATTGTGCTGCATTGTTGGTTCTTTCTGATGATTGCAAGTGAATAACTTCAAAGTATTCATAAAACTGGAATATGAAATGTGTATCTGTGTTTATATATAGGTATGTGTGTGTGTGTGTGTGTGTGTGTGTCTATTTTTAGGCCAGAAGTGATTGTATTTTAGTTTCTAAGATTGTTTTTCTAGCCCTTTTAAGGAGGCAACGTGCTTCATTATATGTTAAAACCATTATATAACCAAACTAACATATTGTTGTGGTTGAAAAGCCTCTGGCATGTTAGCAAGTAAAAAGTAAGAATCCACTTGAAATGTATCGATTTCTCCGAATTTTTTCATCTACTATGTATGAGTTTAAGTAAAACGTTAACATGTGTTTTAATCTATAAAGGTCTGAGAACATTTCTTTCAAATTTCTAATGAAAATGTTGTCATTTAGCGCACTTTTTTGTCAAAAAATGACAGTTTTAATCAGAATAACAAATGTTTTCATTTGTCGCAGGTGAAAATCAGGGTTAATCCCCCAAATATTGATATTTTAAGACTTCTAACGTTAAAATGGTTGCATTACATCATTTTAAAATGAATTTAAACATGTAAGCGTTTTTTTATACGCCTAAAAACGACGTTCTACACAACGAAGGCCTGTTAAGCCTTTGTGTTTTCGTTTTCGTCGTGTCCATGTTTGCATTCTGCCACGACCATTTCCGCAAACTAACTTCATAAAATGTCTTTTTCAGCCACTCCCAAAGTTCATGTGTACAGTCATTTTCCAGGAGAGTATGGAAAACCAAACACCCTGATCTGCTATGTGAGCAGCTTCCATCCTCCTGATATCTCCATTGAACTGCTGAAGAACGGAGAGGTTCTTCCGGACACCAAGCAGACCGACCTGGCCTTCGAAAAGGGCTGGCAGTTTCACCTCACCAAGAGCGTTGCCTTCACCCCAGAGAAAGGAGATGAATATGCCTGCAGAGTTCGACACATGAAAGACACAAAGAAGTTTAGTTGGGGTGAGTAGTATTTGCTTATATTCAATATTCGTTAAGAAGACATCTTCGGAATACCTTATGGGTTGACATTACATGTGGATTGAACGTCTTGTGTTTTTCCGCAGAGTCCAACATGTAAATCCAAACCCGTCAGCGAGGCGTACGATGGAGCGTAAGTGTTTCTGTCAATGAAATTTATCAATGAAAAACAGATAAAAGGATGAGTTAGAAATATAATAAAGGTGTTTTCCTTTCTTTTATAGGATGGATTCACATGTCGTTTTACATCATCTACAGAGTCCATATTAAGGCCCGTTCACACCAAGGACTTTAGCTATGCCAATACTGATTGAGACAGGCCTTCAGTTTTGCAAATCGTTTTCACTTTAAATGGACTATAACAAATTATTGTTGTTGCAATCACTTTTACGCTGATTTCTTTTCAACCTGATTCATAATAATGATATGCTGAATAAACAGAATGTTAATATAGTTATCGTTCTTGGTGTGAACGGGCTGCTGTTGCTTCTTGAGCTTTTTATATAGCTAAATTACATTGTAAATTCCATGACAGTCTCTGAAACCTTTCCTTTTCTTCACGAAAGGTAGGATAATTTGACCAAAGTAGCTGCTACCGGTTTTTGGGTTGGCTTAGATTCCTTTCTTTTCACTGTATATTCGTTTTTGTGTAAATTACAGCAGTAAGCTGTGGACTTGTAGTCTATTCTTAAAAATAAAGTCATGTTGGACTTTCTGTAATTATTTGAGAAAAATACTGTCATTGTTCTCTTTTAAAACTGTTGTTATTTTCTTTTATTAGTATTTGGAAACTTTAAATTGGGGATTTTAATAATGATTGTCATTTAAAGAAGATAAATAAAATTTTGGAAAACCTAATGGAACATTGGTGTTTATTTGCTTCAATTATTTTGTATTTTAAGTTAAATCAATGCTACTTGTAGTGACTACAGTGAATTTCTGTTATGTGGCTAACCTAAAACATACATGTCTGCCTAGCAACTGAGCAAGCTAGCTGGTGATTGGATGTTTAAAATGAAACAAGTAAGAGTTTCGCTTTTTACACCGCTATTAAACAGGTAAAATCCTCGATCTGTGCTCTACGGTGTATTTTTTGTTTTTGTTTTTGGACAGTAGGCTATGAGTTTTCGTGGCGTTTGGTAGGAAATGCTGTAAAAGCTGCAGGCTGCAGCGCGCCATTATCGCATCTGAGATGAAGTCACATGATTTCCCGGAAAAATTGTGATGTGACAAAACCAGCCTCGCTATGATTCTCAAGCCTTGCATAATTTAAGCTACGTCATATCAATAACACTATAATAAAACCGTGAAAGTCAAATGATGTGCAACTCAGGCTAATAGTCTATCCTATTTTGTAAACAAAGCTGTAGATATATAAACCAACAAACACTATATATTTATTTAATTAATAAAACAAATATAGAAATTGCAGAAGCTGAACAGAAATAGTTATATATTAGGCGACTATTTCTGTTTAGCTTCTGCAATTTATATTTTTGTTTTCTATATTAAAATTTTTTTTATGTTTATAGCTTTATTATTTATACTTATTTGTCACTTCTTTGCATTTATGCTGATGTAGGTTTAGCTCATGAAAAGGATTCAGAAAAAAATAAGAAGCTGCATTTTAGTTTCATATTAACATGTATTTCTGTGTGTGCGTTTATGTGCAGTTCTATTATGGTTTACTGTAAATAGTTATATCTTTAATTACATTAAAAGAGCTGTATGAAATAATTACATGAAGTATATAATGGTGTCCTATCATTTATTTATTTATTTATTGTTCTTCTTCTTTGTTTTTATATTTGTAATGACTATTTTCACGTTTGTTAGTTACATGTCAAGTTATACATGTATAACTTCATAGCAAATGGCAAAAGACATTATTGTTATTATTATTTCTTCTTCATCTTCTTCTTCTTATTATTATTATTATCATATTGTTTATGATGATGATAATGTTAATGTTGATGATATTTTAATATTAATAGTAACAACAATAATGACTATCATAATAAAATAGGTAGTCATAAAAATGGTTATGGTTATGAATATGTAATGTGCCTATATATTGTCTCATTACCCTAACCTGCCTAGTTCCCTAATTAACCTAGTTAAGTGTATAGAAGTGTCCTGAAAAATATCTAGTCAAATATTATTTACTGTCATCATGGCAAAGATAAAATAAATCAGTAATTAGAAATGAATTATTAAAACTATTATGTTTAGAAATGTGTTGAAAATATTCTCTCTGTTAAACATAAATGGGGCAAAAAATAAACAGGGCGCTAATAATTCAGGGGGGCTAATAATTCTGACTTCAACTGTATATATATATATGATGGCAATTGGCATAAGACATTATTATATATATATATATATTATGTATATAATTATGTATTATTTGTTTTTATCATTACTGTTATTTTTGTATGCAAAGTACTATTTATTTACTAATTAGCTGCTAGGAAATGTTTTGTTTTGCTTGTCTTCTCTCTTCTACGCACAAATAAACTCTATGTTTATAGTTTGAAATGGTTTGAGGAAGTAGGTGGGGTTTGGGAATTTCCGTATTTTAGAAAGAGACATCAACACAAGAGAGCAGTGTAGAGTCATAGAGTCATCAGTCAGTAAGAGAGGCATGAAATACCCAAACATCATCATCACACGCACAACATGTCAGGTAAAACCGAGCCCTCCACGCTCCTCTTCGACGTGCCGCCGGTGCTCATGGAGAACTTCTGTAGGCTGATGGACAGCGGGGTCGACGGGCTGGGATGGAGAAGTTTAGGTAAAAACTTTCTTACTGTTATAAAATAAAACACTGTACGCCCGTTATTTGTAAGTATGATGTCTAACAAACCACAATTGTATCAGTTTAGCCGTTCAATGTGAATGAGTTGATGTTAAATTAGAGTTAGGTAGATGTTGTAAAATAACCTTTAGCTAAAGGATGTTTTTATATTTATTTAATTAACCATTCAATAGTAAAAGCCTATTAACCATGTTTTGTGGTGGATTAATGAGGTGTATAACCAGTTTTACTAGAAGTATGGTTGAACTATGGTTAATGTCATTTATTGGCATGATATAACTACAACTGCTATGGTTATTTGAAGTAAACTAGTGTTCACTAGAGCAAGGGTGTCCAAACCCTAATCAAACACACCTGAACCAGCTAATCAAGCTCCTAGATATACTAGAAACATCCATACAGGTGTGTTGAAGCAAGCTGGAGCTAATCTCTGCAGGACCGAGTTTGGACACCCTTGTTCTAGAAGAAACTGATCATTAAGTGGTCTATATTCATGGTTCAAGATGACCTACCACCTTCTAGCATGTTTTATACACAAGCTAGTCAAGTTGGACTTCAGAAAAAGCAGGATTCCCAAACTAATTATAAGGTTGAACCAGCTAAAACCATCTTATATCTGATACACTGGATATTATGGGAATCATTTACTAATACTCACCTCTACAATAGTTAACATTTAAAGTGAATCAAAAATGTTTTTCAAAAATGTCCTAGGACAAGAATGGGTTCCGTTGAATAGTTTTAGGACAGCTTTAATAAAAGGTGATGATCCACTTCAAATGTTGACTACTGTATTCATCCTTACAGCTTCTCGCATCCTTACCAGTCAGCTGGAGGTGAGATGTATTGAAATGTACGCAGTTGCTGGGAAAAGTCCAACAAAGGAGCTGATGTGGTCGTGGGCCCAGCAAAATAAAACTGTAGAGGATCTGCTGAAGATTCTGGATGAGATGGGTCACGCTCGAGCCAGGAGTCTTTTTCAATCGCAAGGTAACATCTTCTTAATGACTGTAAGAATATGGTTCTGGTTGTGATTTATTTTTATATTTACAGTAATATACCGTGATAATATAGTAAGAATTATAGTTGGTATAGGTTTTGTAGACGATAAATTTGTTTCATATTTACATACTGTGTACTTATTATAGTGATTATATAAACTAGGGAACCTATCCATGAACCTAAGCTTAACCCCTGTAGTTTCCTTACACTGTGAAAAGTGATTAGTTCTTTAAAGCGAGTTAACCAATCGCCTTAAAAGAAACAAGTTAAATTTACAAACATATTGTAAGTAAACCCTTTGTAACTTGGAACTGTTAAATTGACTTAATTTTTATTATTATGCAAATTGTATTCACTTTTTTAAAACAACAGTAAACTAACCACTTTTTCCATTACACATTCATTATGTTTGTTTTTTTCCAGCTTTTCTGTATCAAGCAAAATGACAGTAACTAAAATAAATCTGCTCTTCCAGACTCCAGAGTCTTCTAAATTCAATACAGGCTACAATTGTAGATTTTATATACTTAATGAAGCACCAAATATATACTATTGTGATAATTACAGTAATTATTTAAAAACAGACGTGGTAAAATAGTCACTGTTAAAAAACAAGAGTTGACTTTAAGTACAATAAGCATAATTATAAAAATTAAGTCAGCTTAACAGTTCCAGGTTACAATGGGTTTACTTACATTATCTTTCTAAAGTCAACTTGTTGCTTTTAAGACAATTTGTTTACTCGCTTTTAGTAACTAATCACTTTTTACAGTGTATATACTACACTTTCTTAGGTAAATATACTGTAAATACACATAAAGTATGCATGCTGATAAATAAAGTGAAATTAATTCTTATACTGTATGTAATACACACTGAAAATGATTATTCATTAGATTTACTAAATTGTTTTAAGTTAAGCGCTTACAAACTATTTATATGAGCTGAATTTAAACAAACAAATTAAGTTGAACATCACTAAATTGAATTTATTTGTTTAAATTCAGCCCATATACATAGTTTGCAAACACTTACCTTAAATAACTTTAGTAAATCTAATAAAGCATTATTTTCAGTGATGGTCAGAGGCCATTCAATTTTAGCTTGTTAAAACAATACTGCGTTTTTATCTGCTAGATTTATTATAGATTAATAACATCCGTATATTTTGCTTTAAAAAGGAACCACACCTATGTAAACAGAAGTAAACTGTGAAGTGAAGCAAAACAAAGCATCCGATTTTAAAAAACCACAGCCAAAGTAATCTCACCCACAACACACCAGCTGAAAGATTGATATGATCAAAACTGTGTTTAGCAGCGTATTTCTTTTCGTTTAGATTCATGTGTGCTGAAGTCATCTTCACCACCTCACTATCCCACGGTACTGCCTTTTTATATATATATTTTGGTTGCTGTTATTAACTTCCTTTGCACAAGATGCTGATCAGAGGTTTAGTTTAATCTGGTTTTGATTATACTGTATGTTATCTGTTGTTGCTTTTTCCAATCAGTATCTGCGAAGTACTGGGAAAATGTGTCAAGTATCAGATCTTCATGCAGAGTCTGTTTCTGTTAAAGGTATTTCACTCTTTAAATATAAACACTTAAGTATTTGCTCTCTTTAGTTAAAGGGATAGTTAAACGCAAAATTAACGTTTACATACTTTTTTTTACCCTTAAGTGTTTCCAAACCCTTTTTGAGACAATAAGATGAAATTTGGAAGAATGTTGGTCCTTGTTGACTTCCATAGTAGGACAAAAAATATTGTGGAAATTAATAGGCTCTTAGTTTTTAACATCCTTCAAGATACTTTCCATTGTGTTCAATAGAAGAAAGAAACTTTTAACAGGTTTGAAATAAGTGAAAGATGAATACATGATGACACAGATCAAGTTTTTCCTCTTTTTTCCACATTATTGAGGATATGGTGGCGTTTCAGTGCAGTTCATCTAGTTCAGAGCAGGATTTCTTGAAATTAGGTGTAAAGTTTCATTTCTGTTTTGAGCGGTTTCATAAGCGTATGAGATGAAACCTTGTTTGCTGATCTCGTAGGTGAAAAACAGAAGTGTTTCATCACATATTCTGACGTCATTGAGGGAACCAGGCATTTCCACCAGGACTTAAAAATCGGAGGCGGTGGATTTACTGAGGTCTACTGTGGACGATGGGGAAACAGATCTTTTGCTGTGAAAGTTTTCAAACAGGTCATACACTATTAATAGCTCTTTTTACACCTCAGGTTTTCACATTGGGTTAAACTTTATATACCAGGTTTATCTGTATTTTGTTATTGTGTTGCAGTCGTTCAATATTAAATTAATAATATAATTATATAATTACAAATTCAAGGTCTTTAAGAAACAGTTAATAATACAAGTAAAAATAATGATGTGTGTAATGTACTAATTTTAAAGTTATATACACTACCAGTCTAAAGTTTAGGGTTAGTTTTTTCCATGTTTTTTTGACAATGATTCTGTTCATCAAGATCTTATTAAAGATCATCAAGATTTATTAAATGTATAAAAAAAAGAGAAATATTTATTAAAATTTTAAATAACTTTTAGCTTTCTTATTGTATGTAGTTTCAAATGAAATTATTTCTCTTGTTATTGTTGCATTGATTTCTATTACCATTAATAATAATATTATTATTATTTTCCCAGAGATGGGTTGTGGCTGGAAGGGCATCCGCTGCGTAAAAACCTACTGGATAAGTTGGCGGTTTATTCCACTGTGGCGACCCCGGATTAATATAGGGAATAAGCCAAAAAGAAAATGAATGAATTAATGATTAATAATAATAATAATAATAATAATAATAATAATAATAATAATAATAATAATAATAATAATAATAATAATAATGAAGGATCATGTGACTGAAGACTGGAGTAATGAAGCTGAAAATTCACCTTTAAAATCACTGGAATAAATGATTAAATGAAATGATAAACTACTTTTGAACAGTTATTTTATAGTGCAGCCACATTTCACAATTGTACCATTTGTACTGTATTTATAATGAAATAAATGCAGCCTTGGTGAGCAGGAGAAGCTTGTTTTAAAACATTTAAAAATTCTACTGACCCCACACTTTTGACTGGTAGTGTAAATTATTCATTCATTTTCCGTAGGCTTTGTCTCTATTTCAGAAATCACCACAGCGGAATAAACCCTTTATAACAGTTAATTGAGGGAAATGATGGTATTGTCAAAGTTTTTAACTGAAATCTATTAATATATCATACATCATTTACTATTTACATTTAGAGTATTTCAATTCAGTATAAACTTAATACAGCAATGGCTTTTTTTAGAAATTGTGATTACCTTTGGTTAAACGCTCATCAGCCATTTTATATTTGTAGCACAAGAACTTAATAAAAAGGTAAATAATCAAATTGCATATTTGGAACGACAATAATAATGCATTATGTTAATAATTACAAATGCAGTCTATTGAGTTGTGTTAGTTCACAACTGTAACAAATACATCTCTGGATTTTAATAAAGAGCAACCGATTTGAATATTATCAGCTGATAGATATGGGCCAGTAGGGGCTTTCTGCGCCTACTAGTAGGCTCAGAAGGCTGTTATCATCCATTCACATGGTTAATCAGCTATAGATCCACAAGAAGTATTTATATATTTATTAAATTTCCCATTAATTGTATTTTATTAACGTCTGCCCCTACCCCATCCCTAAACCCAACCGTCACAGTAATGTAAAAACAGATCTGGATCTGGAGTCTTCTCTATTAGTATAGCTGATTAACCATGTGGATAGATGATAATAGCCCTCTGAGCCTTTATCAGCTGATTCAATCGCGTGATAATATTCAAAGTGGGTGTAATTGAGAAAAGAACATTGAGAAACGAATATGAATGAATCCGGTAGATGTTTTTTTTTCATTGTTTATTCAAGTAAACTATCAAAAGTAACCATTGTTAACAAATGAAACCTTATTGTTAGCTAAATGAATTGCTCTAAAAGAGGAAAAGATAACAAATGTTTATGCTTTTACAGTTTTTTCTTGTTTTGGCATTATTAATTTATCATTCAAATTGTGAAAAGGACTGATCAAATCATTTCTATTATGTCTAACAGGAAAATAAAACTGACTGGAAGGCACTGTGGGAAAAATTCACCAAAGAAATTGAAGTTCTACAACTGTAAGTCCAGACTTTGCATACCTAACCACATTCAAATAAGTTCACTTATCATTTTGTCATTTATTTAGTTACGTTTTTTTGTCATCTTAGCAACCAGCATCCTAACATCTTAGAGTTATGGGGCAGCTTTTCAGATTCAGATCGCTTCTGTTTGGTTTACCCATTCCTTCATAATGGATCATTATTCCACAGCCTTCATGAGGTCAACCATCCACCAGTTACATTTCCTCACAGTAATCTATCATTTCAAAGGATTTAGTCTTACTTTTGGTTTCGTTTTACAGGAAGTCGTGAAGCCTCTATCATGGCAGGAAAGGCTGAACATTATCAAAGGCACGGCGAAGGCAGTCCATCATCTACACACTTCACAACCGTGCACTGTTATATGTGGAAACATTACGAGGTGCTGTTGAAAAGCCAAAAATACATTTGTAGGTGGCAGTGAAGAACATGTATTGAGTGTTGTGTTGTTTTGACAGTTCAAACATACTCCTGGATGAAAACCTGCAGCCTAAATTGTCCGATTTTGGATTAGCTCGCCTGAGGCCACACTCTGTTGACCAGAGCTGCACCATCGTAATGGATACTGCTCTCCATAGCAATCTAGGCTATCTTCCAGAGGAGTACATGCGAGATGGAAAGCTGTCGGTCAAACTTGACGTTTACAGTCTTGGCGTGGTGAGAAGCTGGAGTGTCCTTAGAAGAGAATGCTTAATTTGTATAACTAAAATATTTACTTATGAATATTCTATTGTTGATGGTTCATGTCAATTCCAACTGCAGAATTGTCGCTAAGAAATAACCTTTTTTTTTTGCTTGTAGGTTATATTGGAGACATGTACAGGGCAGAAGGTTAAACAAGAGTCAGCGAAAAACTTGTTTTTGGTAAGTTTGATAAGAATCCACCCTATAATCCAGATCTATGACTTATGAGTGGTTTTATGATATGCGTCTAATTTAATTTGATTGGTATTAGATTAGATTAGATTCAACTTTATTGTCATTACACATGTACAAGTACAAGGCAACGAAATGCAGTTTCGGTCTAACCAGCAGTGCAATAGCAGCAAGTGCAGGATACAGGTATAAGTTATAAAGTGCAGTTATAGAAAAACTATGGTAATATTTACAGATGGATGTACTATGAACATTATATACAGGTTGTATTAGCTATGAACAGAGATTTACAATAAATGAATATATGTACAGGATGCTATTAATAATCAGGAGTGGCAGATAGATAAACAATTACAAATGTTCATGTGCAGTGGGTATGTAGAGTTCAGATAAGTGAATCAGTGCAATGTAGTGTAGTGCAATGAATATTATGCAATATTGTCAGGGTGTCCGCGGGGTCTTAAAATGTAAAAATTAAAAATTTTAGGCCTTAAAATTCACTGAAATTTTGTGTTGTAGGTCCTAAATCATTTTAAACAGGTGTTTTTTCCTATGTTCATGTAAAGCAACTAGGCCTGGGATGATAAACTGTTTCAACGTTTACCGCGGTTTGGAAAAGTCTGAGTTTAAAACCGTTAAAATATTCTGTTATACCGTTCCTAATGTATATGTAAGGGTTTTTGTTTGTTGTAAATAAATCTGTGTTATTGAAACTAATGAAAACAGCAGAAGTCAATGATTTATTTGAATTATTTAGCCTGACATGTTTACTGTACCAAACTATTATAAATGTTTCCTAAAATAAATTATATTGTGTTTAATGAGGGGAAAGGGTTTTTTTTTTACTCAGACGTTTAAAAAGAACTTATTTTAAAGCAGTAATCACAATAACATGGTACCGTGAAACCATGATATTTTTATCCAAGGTTATCATACAGTCAGAAACTTTTAGGCCCAATGCCTAACAGCTACCATATCAGGATGACACCCATCCAGTCACTATTCCATCTAAATAAAAGTTTAGCAATATGGATTAATTATCTTCTTTACAATAACATTTGTTTTTAATGTTTTTTAAATGTTTTAACTGGGCCATTAGAAAAAACCTAGTGTTTAGCCTTGTGTAAGTCTGAAATTTAATTCCTAATAGTTTAAAAAGGGTCTTAAAAAGTCTTAAATTTGACTTGATGAAACCTGTAGAATCCCTGAATGTGCACCTTTTGTAAAGCTGCTTTAAAACAATATTTACTGTAAAAAGCGCTATACAAATAAACTTGAATTGTATACTACAGGGTTCCCACGCTACTGGAAAATACTTGAATTTCAGACATGCATTCAATGATTGGAAAGTACTTTAAAACAAACATACTGTAGGTCATTGGAAGTGCTTGAATTTAAAGTTTATGGTGTTATTTCACTTTACTGTGCTGCTTTCAAAAACAGAGAAATTCTTAACTTAAAAAAATCTTACATTTAAATCTAATACAAGAACTATGACAAACAATGCACATTTAATCCATATTTCAAACACCTCATTTGAATGTTACCAGTATTGAATTCATCGAATTTTATTAAACTTCTTTGAACATGACTGTTTAAAATGGTCTACATTTTTGAATTGACACATTGAAAATATTATTGCTTTTTTATGTAAATATTAAGTGGAAGTGAAATGTTCAGTACAATAAGGACTTTAATAGCGCTATATAGGCTGGGGGTGTGAATTACAAAGGTGCTTGATTTAAAAAAGTCCTTGAATTTGCTGTCTATCTTTACAAAAGCTTTGTGAGTAAAACATATTAACGAATGTCATTGGATTTGTTTAGAGAGATGTGCTACATTCAGAGGTTGAAGAAAAAGGCTGTGTGGATGCCTGTCTGCGGTTTTTAGATCCTAAAGTTGAGCACTGGCCTAATGCTGTGGCTCTTTGTCTGCTGCGACTTGGACTTGAGTGCACAGGCAGCAAAATGCGAGTCAGGCCAAACATGGAAATGGTTAGTAAATGTTCTTTACACACTTATAAACACTTACACTTATTGACGTGAGACACTGAAGCACAAGAAAATGTTTTATACACCTGTCAGTTTTGAGATTTTGGCTTTTCATTAAATGTTTTTTGTAAGTTTAATATAAAGAAAACATCCAAATGACAATGTTTAGTGTATCTTTTATCATACTTTGTCAATTTCTGACTGTACATTTCATTTACAATATCTAATTCTAAAGGCTAAATGAGTTTTTCCTCCTAAACCAAGCCATAAATGTAGCATTTCCATAAAACAAGATTAATTGTTTTGTTTTGTCTATGTACTGAATGTTTTACAGAGGGATATGTTCATACATAATATGCCTGATTTACTTATTTTATTTCATTTATAGTCCATTTTTTTACCCAAAAAAGTTGAAATAACCAATATTTTTTGTGTGTGTACACATTTTATTATACAAAATATTGTGATAAAATTTTTTCCTGGCTATTGACTGTATTTTATTAATTATTAGATTAGATTAGATTCAATTTATTGTCATCACACATGTACAAGTACAAGGCAACGAAATGCAGGTATGAAGTAATAAACAGAGATTCAGCAAATCCCCAAAGATATAAAAATGTTTGACTCTGATATGCAAAAAACTTTACAGATCAACAAAACAATGTGCTATGATCTGTATTTTGTCCGTGCTTTCATTGTAACAACTGAACATACTCTTATAATCGAACTTTGATTGGTAAATTTCCTCCATTTGTTATTTGTTTACTTTATTTTATTTATTTTTATTTTACTTTTCATTTTCTACTTTATTGTTGGGTTGTATGTTTAGGCAATTTTGTTTCCCTTTGTCCTTGTACTGCACTTGTACTATATATAAACAATAAAATATGCTTTAAACACAAAGAAATTAGCACACATTTAATAAAATAGTGCCTCATTTGCATATTTAAACATTGTAAAAGGTCACACTTTATTTTGATGGTCCGTTTGGTGAATTTTAAGTTACATTGGATCTACATGTCAACTAATTCTCATTTGATTATAAGTAGACTGTTAGGTTGGGGTTGGGGTTAGAGTTAGTGTAAGTTGACATGTACTTGCAAAGTTTCTTATAGTCAGTTAAATGTCTGTTGAAGGAGCAGTATCAACAGATATTAAGCAGACATTCTACTAATACTCAAATGGACCATCAAAATAAAGTGTTACCCAGACAAAAGTTTACAAATCTTAATATAATCAATCAACCAAGAATATATGACTATATTAGGATGTGTTTTACCCCATTTACCTGCTGTCTTACCTTAACATTTGACTTTTTTCCAGGTGCTTCAAAGACTAATCTCACTTCTTCCCTCGCCTGCACCATCCGAGGACCAACCACACACTCTAGATGACACCATGCCTCCTGAGCGGCCATGCAAAAGCTTCCCCATTGAAGACGATGAAATGCACAGTCAGCTAGAGGAACTGCAAGCTCCCAAACTGGCAGATCCGTGCGAGTGCAGCCAGTCTCAAGTCACTTTCTTGAGTAACGAAGATCGCAGCTTGCATAGAGCTTTTCATCAGGAAAGTGACCGAGATGTTTCAACATCAGAAAGTGTGCATTCAGACTCTGCAGCATCTCTGGATTTGTATGGCAGTTGGCCGGTGGAGTGCAGCTGTAGCACTGAAACCGAAGTGCAGGGTTGTGCCGACTGCTGCGCTAATGGATTCAGTCAGTCGGTTTTATATGTCACTATAGGTAAAGTAGACGCTATGAAGGGAGATTTGTAGTTAAAGTGTTAAAAACGAAATAATTTATGTCTCAGAATTCATTTCCAAAATCTTTCATTTTCAGATGATGATGATGATGATGATGATGATGATGATGATACCTTGCCTACTCAGAGTGATGCCAGGAATCCGGCAAAAGAGAAAATGAAGAATAAAATTCACCTGTACAATCAGGGATTAATAAAAACTGAAGAACTTCTTTCACTTCAGTCAGAGTGATTCACCTGGATCAGATGGATATTTATAAAGAAATGAACTTTGGGATTTTAAATATTGGAGCAGTTTTATTTAGTTCAATTTTGTTGTTGTTGCTGTTTGTCCTGTTTTAAAATATCTGACATGTATCTGCTTTTAAAGTAAAGCTGTTATTAAAATAAAACCTGATGTATAAAACAGAAATGTAAGCTCACTTTACTAAGAGGTTAAATTTAATGTAATCTAACTATGTTTACCATGAACTGTAATGTAATGTGTAATTATATAGTGCATTTATCGCTCAAAGTGCTTCACAATCATAAGGGTGGGGTGGGGGGGGCGAGTGGGGTCTCTTCACACCACCACTAGTGTGCAGCACCCACTTGGAAAATGCAATGGCAGCCACAGGACAACGGCGCCAGTGCACTCACCACACATCAGCTATAGGTGGAGAGTGACTTTATGGATGTAGCTATAGGGAACTAACAATGATGAATATGTTTACAGCATGTATGGTCTGTATTATGGTCTGTATTAACTAATTGTAAGTATTCTATATGGAAATTCTATATGGAAGATGAAGAATAAAATTCACCTGTACAATCGGGTTAATAAAAACTGAAGAACTTCTTTCACTTCAGTCAAAATGATTCACCTGGATCGGTTGTATATCTTTATAAATTAATCTTTTGGGTTTTATTCTTTGGGTTTAATCAGGCGTAGGAAATATGGGAGCATTGCTTCATTTCAATGTTTTTGTGTGTGTGTTGTGTTTACAAATGTTTGATATTTATTTGATTTAGTTAAAAAGTAGTGATCTAACAACTGTTTTTGAAAGAAAAATGGGATGTGGGAATGTTAATAAACTGAGATATAACACTTAACAATGCGGTTTCGTTTGTTTACAGTTATATTTAACTGTTAACAGGAACTAACAAAATGTAGACAGGATTTAGTCATTTTAAAGTGCCCCAAAGCTCTATGAATATATATTCTGAATATTACCCTGAATATATTTTCATTTGTATTAATATGATTTAAGGTTTTATTTATGCTATTATTATTATTATTATTATTATTATTATTATTATTATTATATTATTATTTTGTACTATCTTATTTTGTTTATTTTCGACTTCTTATTTATTTATTTATTTATTTATTTATTTATTTATTTATTTATTTATTTATTGAGTTAGTTTGTGTTTAACAGGAAGCAGTAATAAACGGACTTTTATTTTGGCTTGATTGTGATTGGCTGTTGTAGGCAGTGTTTACAGTCATATGTCATGTGCCGAACCGCGAAATGCAGATAACTTCAAACTGACATTTGTCAATCAACATGGCGCTTCAAAGTCCTATTGCTGGATTAAAAACCATAACTGGTTACATTTTACCAGAACGACAAGCTGTCCAACCAAACAAGGACGAAGGTTCAGAATCTGAACGTGAAGATGAAGAGGAGGAAGGACAGCCTGAATTTCTGGACATGAAGGAGATGAACTCTGTGTCATCTGGAGGAAACATGTTCAAATCTTTAATGCCAACATCAAAAGAAGGTAAAACTGCCTTTTTATTACGTTTACCTATATGAAGACAAACATGTTTACGTTTCACATTACTACATGTAACATTTTACGTTAACGTTACATTTTACAGGTTTAACGTTACAAGTAACAAAGTAACTAACGTGGAGATATAAAGTATTCATGCTACATCTCTTTTGAAATTATATGTGAAAATAATACCAGAGAAGGCATAAATATATATATATATATATATATATATATATATATATATATATATATATATATATATATATATATATATATATATATATATATATAAAATTTACGTTTTCACACATAGGTCTGCTTACATTCAAATAAAATAAGTCACGTTTACTGTTTACCCTGTTATGAGTAACAAAATCAGCCTGTTTACTATTTACATTAAACAAGTAAATCATGTTTACACTTTAGAGTTTTACAAGTTGCAAAGTTTGCAATTGATCGTTTACAAAAAATATCTTATTGTATGTTAAAAAGGTTATCTTAAGTTAAATGATTTAATAATGTAAATTATTATAAATAAAATGTATCACAATGTATTTAATAATACAATTATTTTCAATTCGCATTATTAGATGTTCTAAAGTCATATGATTACGCATTCAATTGTTATGCATTCATGCATGTTTGCATCATAACATAACTATTTCTTACTATTATAACAAACAAATAACTATTTAAGTATTTTTTATTCCCTTTTGTGACTTTTTTTAATTGGTTTGTTTTATCTATAACTATATTTGTATATATTTCTAAAATTACAAATGCTTATTTAT
Source organism: Danio aesculapii (assembly GCF_903798145.1). Classification (NCBI taxonomy): domain Eukaryota; kingdom Metazoa; phylum Chordata; class Actinopteri; order Cypriniformes; family Danionidae; genus Danio; species Danio aesculapii. The sequence goes on from NC_079438.1 coordinate 46,596,437, forward strand.
TATGTTATGTTTTTAGTGTTTTTTATGTTCTTGCTTGGTTTTTTAATGTAATTTCGTTCTGTATTACAATCTATTGTGATGTTCTGAATGACAAAAATAAAGAAAACTGAACTGAACATATCTGCAATTTACAGCGCCAGACTATTTACACAGTATAACTAAAGAAAACATACTTAGAAATAATGTACATTGACGTTGTTACGAGTTAATAAGTCAGTTTGTTAACACATAAATAAGTAAAAATATTGATATTTACAGTCTGAATTCTATCATTCTATGAATTCTGTCAACAGTCTATCTCTTACATATCTACTTGTCTTTCATATCATACTGTTCATAATTGCATATAATAGGCAAGGCAAGTTTATGTATATAGCCAATTTCATAACCGGTGGTAATTAAAGTGCTTTACTTAAACATGAATAAAAGACAAAGTATTAAAATATTTTTTTAATTATTAAAACTGATTAAAACAGATAAAAGCAGATTAAAATGAAAAAGAAAAGAAAGACATAATAGTGCGATCTGTCGGACATGGCACAGTGTTTATTCAGTAAAGGCACAGCTAAACAAATGTGTTTTTAGTCTTGATTTAAATGTGCCTATATATAGTATTATATATGTAGATATATAGCATTAAAGTAATAATACTTTAAATAAAATCTATTATGAATGTAACTGGGAGCCTGTGAAAAGACCTGAGGACAGCTGTGATGTGCTCTGATTTTCTGGTCAAAACTATAATAATAATAATAATAATAATAATACATTTTATTTAAAGTTCTTTTCAAGAAACCTAAGGTCGCTACAACATACATATACAATTCTACAAAAAAAAAAAAATAAAATAAATAAACCAACAGTATAAAAATAGTGATGATAAAATACAAATAGATAAATGCAAAATGAAGTAGTGCAGTTACCAACAATATGTTATTTTGAACAGATGAGTTTTAAGTCTAGATTTAAGTCTAGGGGAGAGTCCGTATATCTACTCATATCTACAATTAAAAGTTTTTAAAAGAGTTTACACTTTTAAAATAAAGGTACAACTTTGTTTAAAACAGTTGTTTCATGCATTTTCCTCTTTTACAGTGTCTATACTGGTTGGTAAAAAGACATACAAGGTCGAGGGCCGTTTCCCCCTCTGTGACCCTTGGTGGGAAGTTACCTGTACAATTCGCCTAGGCCGAGTCAAGGCATTTGTTAGAGGCTACCCTTTCTACAGACTCCGCACTGATCTGAGATCAGAGGGTCGGTCACTTGTGTCTCTTTTTCTCACCGCATGCAAGGCACAAGCTGATCATGTTAAAATGTTTATGGACTGGTTGCCCAATGACAGAAACGTGGAGCTTGTGAATGTGCTGGACGCTCTGCAGGATTTTGAAGATTCCTCGCTTGAGCATGAAGCTGTGGCTCAACAGCTCAAGTCAAGTGTCAGTTGCTCAGGTGAGAAAATGTGTAGCATGTTTATCTATATAATGTATACATAACATGTAAAATGCATTTCAAAGTTAACCCTTATGGATGTGTTTTGAATTTTTTCTTTTATTTTTCTTATCACTTTGGCTGTGTGAATGTAAACAGCATTAATTTTGGGCAAAGGTGCATTTTATTGAACTTTTAATATGTAATCATTTTTTACTCTGGATGCAAAAAATGGATCCTCTCAGGATGAAAATGCTTAGCCTTTAGTATATGAGAAATAATATATATATATATATATATATATATATATATATATATATATATATATATATATATATATATATATATATATATATATATATATATATATATATATATATATATATATATATATAATATATATATATATATAATATATATATTATATTTAAATACAACAGTGTTAAATGGTTAAAGCCTTTAAAAATATTGAATTATTTTTTTGTCAATAAAAGTGTATAAAAATATGCTTTTTTTTTGTACTATATATGTATTTATTTAATTAATTATTGTTTCATTTTGTCCTCCATGGGCTTATTTCTCACGTTTTTAATAATTGATTCACAAGGATTAAGTGTTAGTTGGTTAAGTTTTGCAACAAATTTACTTTTAAAAACCCAACAAACAACAAATTGAAAAACCTCATGAATATTTATCCTGGGCCAGAAGACCAGATCCTGAAGACTTTAATCTGATCTAAACCTATTTTTAACACAAAAGCTATACTGAAATAATCACCACTACTTTTCTTGTTCTTTTCAGTTGTTTGGACACATGTGAAAGCTGCAAGCTTGTACCCTGGAATCATGAAATATCTGCCAACGTTGCTGCCAGGCCAGTATCTGGACATAATAAAAAGAGGAAGCTTGGAAGATATTCCAGAAACTTCAGAAACTGATGATGACGCTCAAAACGAGCAGAAGAAGTCAAATGTGTTGTCTAAACTTGAGGAGCTATTAAATACTAATAATGTGTGGAAGCTGGGCTTCAATTATGTAAGATTCCTTTTGCTTTAAAATCACTTTTAAAAATGAATCTCCCATTACTCCCATTATAAATAAATATTCCTTCTTTCAACAGATCATGCTTAAGGAATTGCATCTGATCAGGTGTGAAGCAAAGCTTGAGGCCTTCAAGCTGTGCGATTTATTTTCGACTATCCCGCTTCTGCAGCGTAACGCGTTGATTTTATATGCAGAACTGAAGAGACACTGCAGAGCTACTGGAAGCACATACATAACTCAGGAGATGCTTGTGAAGAAAATATTTTCTGAAACAAGAGAGGAAGGTGCCTGGGCAGCTCTGCACTTCCTTGTGACACAGGGGGTGCTGATGAAGGAGAGCTCCAAGGTTGCACTTCGAAACCTGCTGAAGTACGAGAAAGGCATTGCGGAATGTTTGAGGGGCCTTGTTCAAGGAGACTCTTGGAAAATCCACCTGGATGTCAAGGAGGTTCTCCGCAAAGCTCAGATAAAAAGATTAAGAGCGAAGGCTTGTGAAAAACACAATGTAACTATGAAATCAAAGGATGATGCAAACACATCTGCCTCCGCTGCAGAAAATACCACAGCTGTGTTTGAGCAGTTAAGCATTGATTTAGACCAACCTGGTACTTCAAGCATGGTCCACAATGGAGAAACACCATCATGTGATGATTCTGAAAATACAAAGCTCACTATTAAAGAAGAAGATCTCACTTCAGACTCAGATTTGGACATCGATCCCAGTACGATAGAGTTGGATTGCGATCAAGTGCGGGCAGCAGAAATTATGTGTGCCAATCCGGTGACCGTGATCAGTGGGAAAGGGGGTTGTGGGAAAACCACAGTGGTCAGCCTGGTGTTTAAGGCGGCCATGGAGCAGCAGACAAGCGACTTGGAGGAGGTGCAGAACGCCTGTGAGGACTTTCAGAATGACTCTCATGGCTCTAGTAATGGGCTGGCGTCAGATGTGCACGAGGAGAAAAACCATAGCGAGAAGAGCATCAGTAATGATAAATCTGTGGAAGTTCTCCTCACTGCTCCTACAGGCAGAGCTGCTTCACTTCTGACTAAAAGAACTGGGTTTACTGCTTACACCATGCACCAGGTATACATAACTTCACCTGATAAAACTTTACATTACATACTGTAGCATTTCATAATATAATGTTACATGAACCTGAACACTGTATAAGATTCTACAGCCTTACTTTAACCTTTCATTGCATGTCACTACTTGACATAGCTTTACATCATATTAAAATGTTCAACTTTACATTAGAGTTTATGACTTAAATGTGTTTATATAAGTTTACACCACATCTATTAATAGTGTGACATGAATTTCTTGATTCCATCACATAACATTTAATAACATACATTTATTATATATACTTTTACATCAATTTAGAGCCTTTATATACAGCACAAAACAGTTAATATCTTAAATGACTCGGATGTTACACTTTAGATGGCTTAACATTGTAGATAGCATCATAACTTAACATGATTGAAACATTACAAACTTCATGGTGAATCAGAATTATTGCATAATTTTACACTTTAAACAACAAAACATTTTAAAACATGACTTCAAATTGACACGTTGCTACACTTCATGATTTAACTGATTTATTAATAAAGCTAAATGTGACTTTGAATCAAACTTTGTAATGTTATGTCTTCAAATTTGTATTACATCTCATGACATTGTTAAAGATAACAGTGCAAACTTGACTTTAATTGAATTACCAGATAATTATCCCATAACATTTCACAACATTTCAGGTTTTATGGAGTTTTATGACTGTGAAGAAGGATCCGAGTGGGAATCCACAGGACTGGAAGTTCTCAAAAGTCCGGGTGCTGGTGGTTGACGAGGGAAGCTTGGTGTCTGTTCAGATCCTTCACTCCATTCTCAGCATGCTTACTAAACACGCACAACTCCAGAAGTTCATCATTTTGGGTATAGACATATTTCGTGCATGATAGTTTATTATTTACATTGTATTTGCAATGCTTTTATCAGCAACTTTATTCTGTAGTTCACACTTGCTAAATTAAAATGCAACTAAATAAGTACAAATTTTCTGTCTGCAGGAGATGTGCGGCAGTTGCCCAGCATTGAGCCTGGAAACACACTGTATGATCTGTTTGAAGGTCTCAGAAGAGTCCGCTGGGCTATTGAGATGCGGACCAATCATCGAGCCGAGTCTGAGCTCATCGTCAGAAATGCTGGACTGTGAGCTGATGATTTATTCTCTTAAACATTTAGTTCCTTAAACAACTTTAGTTCCTTAGTGAGCTGTGTGTATATGAGTAATGTAATACTAGATATTAATAATGGCAGTTTATTAATCACTGCTTTTTACTTCCATAATCTTTTAGCATCTCCGAGATGGGTAAAAAGAAGTATTACAAGCCTCTGGAGTTTGATGCCACCATAGACATGACAAACCCCTCTGCAGTGCCATCTGACAAAAGATTCATTTTTATCAAAATCAATTCGGAAAATGATTCTTTTGGTAAGTGTGCAGACTTTAAATGGTATCACAACACTTAGATAATGCATGCTAGAAGTGAGGATTTATTTGAGGTGTTTAATCTGTTGTTGTGTCGCATCAACACATTGATTGCTTATTCAGTAAAGTTGTGAACCTGACAATCTGAATCACAAAAGAAACTCACGTTGATCTAGTGGAGACTTCCTGAAAATACACTTCCTGTCGTCTGACACACGTTTGACACTTTCTTTGGGTCAAGATCAATCAATACAGAAGCTACACAGCAGCCTACAATACATTTTACTTCCCCAAAACCACATTAATGGAAGTTCTAAATCTCCAATTAAAAATTGTATGCACCGTTGAGACACCTATCAAGCTAAATAGTCAAAGATCTTACTGAAAGATTATTAAATGCTTAGAAATTTTAAGGATTCGTAATTATGAGACTTTATTTGTTTGTATTTACGTTATTTTTGCTGCTTAGACCTTCAGGACGCCATCGTGTTCTTACTTAAGGAAGCTCCTGGACTGAAAGTTGATAGATCATCACAGTTTGTGGCTTTTCGGAGGTAAGACAGATTTAGGCTCGCCTCATCATGTGGGGATGTCTGTTTATTTTAAGGTTAAATGTCAATCTTGATCCTAAAGGGTTTGATTTTCTTGTTCATAGGAAGGATTGCGAGTTAATCAATGAGCTTTGCTGCAGACATTATTCAAACCACACCACAAAGTGAGTACACAAAAGTTATTTTCACAGATATACTATCATAACTTAAGTGAAAACTTAAAAAGCATTCGATCCTTTCAGGACTGCCAAGAAAACATTCAACTTTCAGGTAGGTGATAAAGTCTGCTGCACCAAGAATGGCTACGTTATAGACAAGGATGAGAAGAAAGAGACGCTCTTGGCTGACATCAGAGCTTCACTTGATAATGCTGGAAGCCAAAGACAAAATGATCAGAGGAAAGAGCGACTGTGCAATGGAGAAATTTTCTTCATTAAAGATGTACATTGCTTTTATTTATCTTTATATTATAATTAAAAATATAAGTAGTTCTTTTGACTAGTTATTGATTGATTTGACTTGTATTTGTATCACAGGATAAGACTGAATGTGATGAGAAAGAAAGACATAAAATCCGTTACCTGACACTCGATGATGAAAGCGACCGTATGGTGACTTGTAACTACAGAGAACTACAAAGAGAGTGTAAATTGCGCCATTCTTGGGCAAGAACCATTCACACCTTTCAGGTATTGATGCTCTTTGTTCATCTAGGGCTCTGTTTACACCCGGCATCACCATTTGTCTCAAGGCCTGTTTGGCATTGGGCATTAACATTTGTTTTCAGCGACCCGTAAACAAGATTTTCATTTACACCTGGTATTAAGATGCTTTTTCTTTGATATATTCCCAAGTTGTCAATGGGGTGTTAAATGTTCAGCCACGTTCACAGCTCTAAACAACCTTTTCTGTTGTCTCCTATAAATGCCAGAATAATAATATGCTACTTTATGAAAATATTTCAGTGTCAGCTAGATGATGTGGAAGAAAGAGTTGGTTTTTGTCTGAAATGCAGTGCTTTACATTAAAAAAAAACTATTTTTTTTGACTCCAGATGAAATAGATGTTAGATGAAACACTGCCTTCTTGCATTCTCTTTAAACATTAGCTCTCATGCAGCACCTGTGAATTGCTGCATTTCTTTTGTGAAAGATGGGCAATGATTTATTTTATGTATAGAATAATAATAATTATTATTATGTAATCTCAATCATTTTATTAAGGCTTTTATAGTTTTGCAGTTTTTATTTTGATGCTATTTTTAAATTTGCTGTACATTTCAGCTTAGTTTGCATTCGTTTCGTTAATGGTTTTGTTAGTTTTAGTTTAGTTTTTATTTTGTGAACACATTTATGTTCATTCATTTCTTCATTTTCTTTTTGGCTTAGTCCCTTTATTAATCTGGGGTTGCCACAGCGGAATGAACCACCAACTTATCCAGCATATGTTTTCACCCAATTCACCTGTATCGCATGTCTTTGGACTGTGGAGGGAGGAAACTGGAGCACTGCGTCGCCACATTTATGTTTAGTTTCAGTTTTACATACATGTGATTTCAGTCACCAAAACATTTCATGAGCTGTCTTTTTGTGCGATTCAAAACACCTGATGCCTTGTAAAAAATTAATGATAGAATTTGAAAAGACATCATTGAATCTAGTTACTTTTGATATACTAAAATATATATGTTAAATGACAATAATGAATACCCATGTTAGGGCTGCATGATATCGGAAAAATCTGACATTGCGATATTTAATTTTTCTGCAATATATATTGCGATATCAATACAATTTCACCAGATGGCTTGAATAGCTCTATTTGGAAAGTAGGATTGATTAGGGCGAATTTCTAAGGGTGTAAATCATGTATAAATAATAACGAACCTATTGCGAGCAAAAATAATTACAATAGAGCAACGAAAAAAAGTAAAATAAACAGTGCTTAATGATTTTCTGGAGAGTCCAACAGTATTCAGGTATAAAAATTGAATTCTAGTCTTCATTGTAATAGTTCACTAAAATAATTTCTCTTTAAGTCTGCGCAATAGCCTAGTGGTTAGTGTACTGACATAAAGTGCAGTAGCACATCAGGGTGTCCCGATTTCCTTACCCTACCCCGCTCTCTCTCTTTCTCCAACTTTGCTTCCTGTCTCAAAACTGTCCTATCTAATAAAGGCCAAAAATAAATCTTAAAAAACATATATATTTTTTCTTTAAATTTACAAATGTATTTTTGTGCCCGAATGCTTCGTGAAATCTCTTTAAAACAGATGTAAATGATAAAGTTTCACTGTGTTATGGTTATACTTTGGTGTGACTCTACAAATCTCCTGTATTCACTGTTGTGCTGATCAATTATAATTCTACTCAACATTGCATATCCTGTGACATGACTATTGCAGACACACACATTGCGAATATCGATGCGGAAACGATATATTGTGCAGCCCTAACACTTGTATAAAAGCTTCATTTTAAAATCAGACATAAAATAAATTAACAAGACACAAAAAAAGTATATGTTGCCATTGCATTCTGTATTTATCTTTGTCCACTTTGAGATGGTATCAAAAATGCATGTTAATACCAGGTGTAAACAGTTCTTCAGCTTAATGCAACGAATTATTTCTTTCTCCATTTCAGGGTTCAGAAGCTGAAACAATTGTATACATTCTTGGAGACAGCCCTGCCCAAAACTGGCAGCATGTATACACCGCAGTGACTCGTGGTCAGAAGCGTGTGTATGTGGTGGGTACAGAGTATGATCTAGAAGGTACCATCAGGAAAAGAATCACCCCTCGTAACACACGACTATGCGGCTTTGTCAACACAAAAGTTGGCCAACAAGGTGCTGAAGACCCTTTAACACCATTTGCCTCCACAGAGACTCTCGTGAACCACAGTTTCGGGCCTTCACAATCAACACCAGTGGCCTCGCAAACTCCAATCTGCCCTCAGAAATTCTGCAGCACACGACCTTCATGCGCACGAAACCTCTACGCTGATAAAAATGGAGAAAGCAATCAAACTTCCAATATCTCTTTGCAAGATGACATGGCATTCAGTCAAGCCTACTCGTGGTCACCCATGGACAGCTGCGATGAGGCAGGCAGGGTGCAGAATGAAAATATGGTTGATTTATCTAATGTTGATGATGTTTTGTTGGCAACACTCAGCTCATCCCCAAATGAAAGCAGCAAGGGTTCAAAACGCCCGATTCCTGAAGATACCTACAGAACGCCATCTAAACTACCAAAGGTAACAGATGCACTAGAACTTCTGGAAATAATCAACAATGTAGCTTTTTGTAATGATGTTAAAGTCCGCATGAACCTGAAGCTGCGACTGTTTTTTTACATATTGTGACGCAGTTCCTAGAGAAACTGAATATTAAATGAGAAAACAGCTTGTTTTTTTTTACTGCAAGCTGATTGGATGTAGTAAAGTATGCATTTCATTCAGAAATATCTGGAAGAGAGTTTCAGGAGAGATATTACAACCTAACAGACACCTCCTCCTCCTCCTCGCCATTTCAGTTTGTAGTCAAAACTGACAGTTGGAGACAGCGTAATCTGATAATTTAACTGAAAACAAACAGAAAGTGCATTTTCATATTTTACCTTTACATTACAAGAGCAAACTTTTTTAGTTTTGTTTTTTAGTTTTATAATTGTGTGGATTATTCTGAAGCTGCCTGGGGATTGATTTTGTACCTTTTAAAAATGCTTCACATTGAGCCTCCTCCTTTGAGACAAATCCTTGAATGTTTTCTTCCAAATTTTTAATTGCTCTTCAGTGACCAACATTTAGTCACGTGCACATTCGATGTTCAGGGGAATTAAAATTTGATTTGCTACATACATATTGGTGTAATGACAATCATGCTATAATGAAGATATAAATATTCAATGTATTTGCACAAAAACAATGCCAAAATGTGTTCATGGAATCTCCAGAAATGACCATTTTATGATGGTTGATGTCTTGTATCTTTGTTCATCATTATGAAAATTCATTTAACAATTCATGTCAAGCTATGTACAATAGATAGAGTTTTTTTAGACTAAACATTAGTAATATTCTGTGCTTTTTCTTTCTTTGCTTTAGCAAACTGCTTCAGAAGAGTCTCCAATGGTCAGCTCAAGGCTGAATCTTCTATCCCTTTCGAGTCCTGACCTCAAATCCAGCCGACAGCTCTTCCAAGACGATTCAGATTCTCATAGGGGTCAGCCTTAGAATGGTCAGTCTCTGACCCAACATGCCAAAGCTGGAAAGATATTAATCAGTGCAGTTTATCTGGAATTTTCCTAGGATTTTGGGGGAAAAATAATTTACCTGTTTCACCCATTGTTGCTTGCATCTAAAAAAAAACACTATATTTTATAATATATTATGGTTCTTTATAAGAGCTATGTGAGTTCTGTCTGTTACCTGCCAAAATGAACGGAAGAAATATAGAACAAGATTGATAAAAAACTGAAATTTAAAGTGCCAATATTTTATAAATATTCAAGGAAATTGTTATAAACCAGATTTGCATTGGACGACAGCTGTTTTTTTAAATAACATCATTTTAAAAACAGTTTTTTAAATTCTTTAGATAAAAACCTAAGGTGCAAAAGTGTTGTTTCGATTTGTTTGTGTGTTAATATGTCACCATAATGCTTTCTATTACGGTTGAAGCAATGGTTTTTTTTTTCTGGACAAAACGATTACATAAAATGTAATAACAGTAAACCTCAGAATTTGACTTTTAATAAAAGTATGTGAATATTTTAGAACATCAATATGATAGTTGCTTAACATCTGGTTGTCATCTGAATAAACCAGAAAGAAAAGTAGCAGCTTTCTGTTTTTATTCAAGGTCATGAATGCACATAATACACTCATCTTTTGCTTTACCTTTAATAATACCTTATCAAATCTAATGTGCTGGATTCAACTCTTATATTGTAGATACTTTCCCGTTTAAATAATGCATATTATGAGTATGAAACACCACATGCTATTTTGTTTTCGATCATATTTATGCTTTACCACTCAAGCATCATATCTTCGAATTTCTGGAGTGCCAAGTAATTTAGATATAGAAATAGAATGCATTTATATTGCTTAAAATAAGTTAATTATATCTATTTGCAATTTAAATATCTGTTTTTGTAGTGTGTAAAATGGATATACATTAGTAAATACAAAAATAACGACATTATTCTACGCCTTGCCTAGCTGTGAAATGATTGGCTGAGAGTGTTGACGTATCAGTGACTATCAGTGATCCCGGAAGACGTCAAGTCGTGTAAACTGTCAACGTGAGGAGCTGCATATTGTCAAGCAACCGGATTTTTACAATTAATTTCAATCAGTGATTTACATTTCATCATGTCTGCGAGAAATCCAGGAATGCACCTTGGTTAGTACGTTGTCGTTTTTATCATGTTTATAGTTAAAACTAAAGGAAGATTATTTTAAAACCGCTACTCTGCCACGTGATAAGGTTTTACATTCAATAATATAATAAAAACAATATTATTACTATATTGTACAACTATTACTATACTATACTGTTACTATTTATAAACACACTGGCTTAAAAACAGAGTTGTAATTATATTGGCTTCACTTAAACTATCCAATAATGAACCTGAAGTGCAAAGTATCTTCTTTGTGTTGTGTGTGGTTAATCTTTAACTCCAGCAGTTATTAACTCACTCATAACTTTCATAACCTTTCCTGTGAATGATGAATGTGGTTTTATTTTTCTTTCTTTTCATGTATGCAGTTGATTCTGAGATAAATGGAAATGTAATGCCTTTAATGAATCTCCCATGACCCTTGTGTCTCATGACTCGCATTAACAGAAGAAGAAAGAAAGAAAGAAAAAAATAGATCTGGCCTTTTAAAGTTATTATGTATTGTTTATTCTTGCTTTATTTTAGATCTGGAATGGGTGTCAAAAGTCAGAGTCAACACTCAGGCTGTTCATAAAAGAGCTCAGCAGATCCAGGGACGCAAAGTGGCCAAGAAACAGTGGCAGGTAAACAAACTGCAAGGTTTGTCATACATAATTATTAGATTGCCTGTTTAAAATTTCATGTCTATTCACCTTCATCGCTATTGTAGGCTGCCTGGCTGCTAAAGGCTGTCACATGCATCGATCTGACGACCCTCGCCGGTGATGACACTCCTTCCAATGTCCATCGACTGTGTATGAAGGCCACACAGCCCATAAGAAATGATCTGCTGAAGAGCATGGACATGCATGACAAAGGTCTGCCTCGAGGATTTTTGCAGGGATTTGTTACATGATTCCTGTTGGTGCACTTGAATGAGTGATTCTGTCTCTAGTTTTCTGTCAATCATATTGCAGTTTTCAATGTCGAATGTGTTGTTTTTCTATTAAATGTAGGTAAAATAAACAAAAAACATTAAACCCAATTTATAATTATAAGCTTTTTAGATTATAAAAATAAGTGACAAACTAATTCAGAGACTTGGATAATTACACCAGTAATACTAAAGGTTAATGAAAAGTTAATACATTGTTATTAAATGCCCCAAATGCTCTTTTTTTATAATATATATATATATTTATAAAAAAATAGTATATATACATTTTAAATTCTAAATATATTTACAGCATTACTGTTTTTACTGTATATTTAACCAAACTTTCGAACATTATTGTATCTTTTATTCAGGGCTTGACATTAACACCCGCCAAATGCGGGTAGATCTCAGCTGTGGCGGGTTAGACAGACACCCCCACTAGCCACTTTGGCTGGTTGAAAGTAATTTTTAAACTGCCAGAGCTGGCTCGTCCCTAAAGATTAAAAGTTAGTTTAAGATTGCTTGTCAATATGCACGCAAATGTGATCTTAGAACTGAGAAGCAGCACGATTGATAACTTTCGTGCGAGCAAAATAAAGCAGGTGAATACCGAATGTGAGGTGATCACACGCACAAACACAGGTGATCCTCGCTCAGCTGATGTGTAGCGTGCGAGTACTTAAAAGCTCCCGTTTCCTTGTGCAAAACAAACGTGCCTGGAAATGCAACTGGTGCGATCGGTTCTCATTGAAATAGACTGGAACCCACAGTCCTGCTGCTTTCAAGAGCTCCAGATTTTTTGTAAGCAGCAACTGTTGCCGCTTTCGCTTTTACCATTCTTTGAACAAGTTATTAACAGGCCTAACATTAACAGTGTTCACCTGATCATCCTTTCACTATTGCACACGGAATGTTTTTCACCTGCTTTCTTTTGCTTACAGTTATTTTTATTAATATGGTTTATTTATCATCCTTTATAATAACATAATATAAACATAATAGGAGAATAACTCTCCATTTATCTATAGTTACCTGATGATCTGGGACCTTTAGCCTGGACAAACTACTGTGTATAGTTTTAGATAAATGAGAATAATTTTTTTGTAATGTCTATTGTTTTTAAGAATATTTTTCTGAATAAAAAGTGTATGTATACAGCTATATTTAGCTTGTTTTTAGATATTTTTTTTAAATTTGTGGCAAGGAAATAAATAGGTTTTACTGTGGCTAGAGGAAAAAATGGATAATCCTTAGTGCTGAGCCCTAAAAAGACATGTTAAATAAAAAAGGAGGCATGTGGACATAATTTACATCAAGTCATTTTAGCATGCCACAGTCTATTTATATTTTCCCAACAACAAAATTGTGGCTAGTAATGTTGGAAAACTACTAACCACAGTGGCTGGTGATTAAAAAAGTTAATGTCAAGCCCTGGTTTTATTTATAAATTGTAATAATGTTAAAAATTATGTTTTACGTATTAAAATAAATATTTTATTTTGTATAATGTTTTGATTGCGCATCTTTAAATCTGCCCACAAGAGGGAGACAAAGCTCTTTTCAAAGAAATTGTTTATCTGAATTGATCAATAACTTATTAACTTGCTTACTAAAATGTAGTAATAATAATAATAGTACAATGCAACATAATAGACAGCATACATAAACAGAAACTTTAAATGTCTTTTTGTTTGTTTGTTCACGTTTTGTACATTATTTTCAAGTTTTTTTTTAATCTGTGTATTAAAAACATAGTTGGAACACTGCTTGGGTGTGTTTATGCATGTGTGTATGTTTCCAGGCATCTCGACTGCAGCTGTGTGTGTGTACCCATCACGGGTGGCTGACGCTGTGAAGTCTTTGAAAGCCGCCAACTCCAGTCTTCCTGTTGCGTCGGGTATGCCGTTAGAAACCGCTTATCTCAAAAAACACTTAATTCTTTCTTTAGTCATCATCCTAGAGAGGGTGCAACAGCATTGTCTCGCCTCATGTTGTCTATTACTGCTCTTTCTCTCCGCTTCAGTGGCCACGGGTTTCCCGGCTGGACAGACGCCACTGAAGACACGTCTCGAGGAGGTCCAGATGGCTGTGAAGGACGGCGCTGCAGAAATTGATATCGTCATAAACCGGACATTGGCACTCACTGGACAGTGGGCAGGTGTGTGTGTGTTTGTGACAATATCATCATTTAAGCTTCCATACAATACCAGAATGTAATACCTTGGTATTAGTACTAATATAAATCGAAAGGGTGAAGAGACAATTGTGACCTTTCAAGTTAGCATGAGGCACTTCAACTGAACATTTCTACATTAGGTAATGTTTAGCTTTATTCATGAGTCAAAATCCTTCAAAGATTAAATACTGATTCAAGTAATCATAATAATAAAGTAATGGGGATTGATCCTTCCTGGACGGATGTGAAGACAGAAATTCACTCCAACAAAATACCAAAGGTGAACAAATAATATCAGTATAGGAGTATAAGCAAAGTTTTGATTTTGGAGAATGAATTAAATTAAACTCAAAGTTAATATTTTTGATATATCTTCAGTGTTATATAAATTAGACATCCATCAGCAGTGAATGATCAACATTTATAGCATTTATATATGCATATTATATGCATTTGACCTGATTCAGGATTCGTACGGTCCTGGAAAACCTGTAAAAATCAGGGAAATTTGTTTAACAAATATCTGTATACTTGAAAATGCTTTAATTGAGAATATAGCGGGTAAATTTTAAATAGGATAGCGAGGGCCATCTCTTCACGCATAAAAATACATTTAGAAACATAGAGTGTCATAAAATGTATTATATGCTGTATAAAATGTATTACAGTATTAATTATTTATTAATAAAAGTGCATTTTTTCTTAATATTTACATTGCATACACAGACATTACGTGAAAAATTAGGTGCTGAATATATACTTCAAAGTCATGGAAAAATCCTGTAATTTTAGTAGTAAAAATGTGTGTAAACCCTGCTGATTGTGCTTGAAGTGCAGATATTTGTAATATAATGCATTCAGACTCACTGTAAACAAAACTGAATTAAGTGACATATTATGGAATTTGATTTATGTAGGAATATACTAAATAGGACTATAATAGCAAAGTAATAAAATACCAGCAAAGATGCACCGTTTAGCTTATCTAAATTGTGCAAGTTGGAAATGAGGACGTAGTAGTCAAGTTTTCAGAAGAAGGATTAATGAATCAAGTTGAGCTGAACTCTAAGCAAGGTAGATCTCTAGGAACAGGACTGGGAACCCCTGATCTAAAACTAGTGTTAAACCTGTTTTTTTTCCATTATGTACACTTGGATAGCAGATTATTTTTGTTATTTTTGATTATATGATTTCTTCAGCCCTCTATGATGAGATCCGGCAGTTCAGAGAGGCCTGTGGAGACGCTCATATGAAGAGCATCCTGGCGGTAGGAGAACTGGGAACTTTCACAAACGTCTACAAGGCCAGTCTGGTGTCCATGATGGCAGGTGAGGACATTAGAGGGATAGTTTAGTTTTCAACAAGGGGATTTTTGTAGTCTTTATTTGAATCATGCCCAAATCAAAGTTAAATGAGGTGATCTAAAAATAAATAATAATATTTCTAAATACAAACATCTACTATCATTTAAAAAAATATAAACTACAATTTTATATTATAAGTGTAAATTTCTTTCTTTTACAAAATATTTGTTTTTACAAATATCCAAAAAATAGTATATGAATAAATTTTGGTGTACACCAAATGACATATACAGGATACTTGACATTCTACTAATAATAAACATCTTATTTATTCATTCATTCATTTTTTTTTTTTTGGCTTAATCCCTTTATTAATCTGGCGTCGCCACAGCGGAATGAACCGCTTATCCAGCATATGTTTTACGCAGCGGATGCCCTTCTAGCTGCAACCCATCACTGGGAAACATCCATACACACTCATTCACACACATACACTAGGGACAATTTAGCTTACTCAATTCACCTGTACCGCATGTCTTTGGACTGTGAGGGAAACCGGAGCGCCCAGAGGAAACCCATGCGAACATGGGGTGAATATGCAAACTCCACACAGAAATGCCAACTGTTGGCATTTCAGTTGGGTTGACAACTGTTGGCATGGGTCAGTTGGCATTTCTGTGTGGAGTTTGCATGTTCTCCACGCATGCTCTGGTTTCCCCCACAGTCCAAAGACATATGCTATAGGTGAATTGGATATGCTGAAATTGTCTGTAGTGTATGAGTGTGAATGCGAGTGTATGGATGTTTCCCAGGGATGGGTTGCAGCTGGAAGGGCATCCGCTGTCAAAAACATATGCTGGATAAGTCGGCGGTTCATTCTGCTGTGGCGACCCCAGATTAATAAAAGGACTAAGCTGAAAAGAAAATGAATAAATAAATGAACGAATGAGTTTAAAACTTTGTCTTTCATGTCAACATAATTTCTTTTTCAAATTTCAGCACCACATGACATTTAAATGCTACTATTAATATACATTATTTATATGAATATATTTCTTTTTCAATTGTTATATTTATTAGTTCAGAAAAAAATACATATAATGAATATATTTTGTAATATAACACAAGTTCATGAAAAATTCATAAAAACATTTGGTAACTTTATTTTGATGCTTTATTTGAGTATTAGTAGACTGTCTGCTTAATATCTGTTGATGCTGCTCCTTCAGCAGACATTTAACTGACTATGAGAAACTTTGCAAGTACATGTCAATTTACACTAACCCTAACCCCAATCTAACAGTCTACTTATAATCTAATGACAATTAGTTGACATGTAGATGCAAAGTAACAAACGGACCATCAAAATAAAGTGTGACCAAACATTTTTATTATTTGATTGTAATACACATTATAATGACGATGACTTTAGTAAAGCAACTAAACATTTTCAATTACGTTTGAATAATTTTAAACAACATATAGTTATTAAAATACGCAAATGTATAGTTTAGCTGAGGGTTGCCCCAAGTTTTTCTTACGAAGGGCCAAAAACCAAACTTGATTGAGACTAGTGGGCCGAATGTAAATATAGTTGCCATGGGTAATTCCCTAATTTATTTAATATTATTTAAAAATGACTAGAAAACATTGCTTTATATAAGTATTTTTATACATTTTATAATGAACTTATTATAGTAAAAACAAAACAATCTAATTTATAACAGATTTACACTAGTTTCTGCCTTGATTTGGTTGCTGATGCCCTGCATAGTCCTCTATCCCTCGAGTGACAGTATTTTAATTTCAGTTTGCTTTTTTGTAGCTCAGCAATAAAACAAAAGAGGTTACTTTAAAAAAAAGATTATGTTAAATTAGAAATGAAGATCTCTGTGTCATTCTCACTCTCCTCTCAGATGGGATGGTGGGCCAAATCAAAGCTTACAATGGGCCAACTTTGGCCTGCGAACCCTATTTTGGGATCCTCTGCTTTAGCTAATGAGTTTAAATTTGCTCTGTATGGTAAAAAAAAGTGCTGTTTATCTTAGCAAGTTCCATATTTTACCCACAGAGTGGCGCCGTTGCTCATTCTTTCAGCGCTCTGCATCCACATGTGCACACACACACATACACACAAAGAAAGAGAGAGAGAGCAGGCCACTGTATGCTTAAATAGCCATTGCACATTAAGCCGATTACTGTACCCAATTGTCAGCGGCTCTGATAGGGATCGTTATTAAAATGCATTGCTTTTGTCGCCGCGCTCATTCCTTAATCTCCCCTTGTTCCTATGAATTGCGTATGAGGTTTCTGAAATTGAATGATAATTTCACCTATTAATCTGCGACGCCGGAGCTATTTTACTCCCACGCTCTCCGGCAGTGTCCCCCCGCTCCGCCGCAAATGAATAGAGCTTCATTACTGTCGCCCGCGTTTAATAACCGTTATCCATTATCGTGTAATTAAGACTCCCCAGAACGAATCTCAAGGATTATGTCAGTTTGAGGGAGAGGCTGAGCAATAGAGTGAAAGAGTGTCGCAGGAAAAAAAAACACATAGAAACGTATCTTTAATGAACTGGAAAATGTTCATCTTGTTCTGCGCGGTAATGAACAGTCATTAGACGTGAGGAAGGGCAGGCGGGACGCGGGTTCGAGCCGCTCCACAGTTTGTGCTCCATCCATTAGCAGCGTCGTTTTATCTTCTATTTTTATCGGGACGCTGATAAACCGTAATTGGCTATGAAGGGAGAGAAATGAGAGCTCTTATTGATGAAGGAACGCACACCCTGCCGACGGGACCATATGTTCTTGTCTAGCCGTCTCTGGCCTTGGCGACTAATGTCCTGAATCTGACGCCTGCCCTGAACGGGCCTCGGTGGAGGTGCTAAAAATGAGCTGGGCTTTCTATTTTCAGAGCCGGTGTGAACTTTGACCGGTCGCTCTGAACAAAAAAGAAGTGTCAGATGGAGGATTTTGGTCAATGAAGAATTAGAGTTACTAGCCAGCTTTACCTGGAGTTTCACAGTGCATGTTGTTTTCTGGCAAAATTTTGGATGAATGACTCTGAAAATGTCATATAGTGTGATCTTCAAATAAATATTGTAACTAGAAGGGAGGCATCAGGGCCTTCCAAACCCTGACAGATGGTCTAGGCCAGGGGTGCCCAGTCCTGTTGCTGTAGTTCTACCTTCCTGCAGAGTTTAGCTGCAACCTTGATCAAACGCAGCTGTATTTAATTACCAAGTGTTCCTTCAGATCTTATTTAGTTGGTTTAGTTGTTTTTTAGTAGTTGTTTAGAGTTGGAGCTAAACTCTGCAGGAAGTTAGATCCAGGAACA
The DNA here is from genome assembly GCF_903798145.1 of Danio aesculapii. Lineage (NCBI taxonomy): Eukaryota > Metazoa > Chordata > Actinopteri > Cypriniformes > Danionidae > Danio > Danio aesculapii. The sequence goes on from NC_079438.1 coordinate 46,615,105, forward strand.
GGATTGGGCACCCTTGGTGTAGGCTATTAAAAATAAATACATACAGTGTTGGGGAAAGTTACTGTTGAAAGTAATGCATTACAATATTGAGTTACTCCCCAAAAAAGTAACTAGTTACATTACTTAGTTACTTTTTATGGTAAGTAATGTGTTGTGTTACTTTTTATTACCTAGCTGAGACTTGATCTCTTTTAGAATCTTTTTTAATAGAGGAGCTCTGCAATTAGCAACACACTGTATAACCTACACCTGTATAACCGTTAAAAAACACATTAAAAATATATTTTAGGATAAAGTTATCTGAGAATTTCCTGACTCCAGAGCTCTACATGCCCTATATATAGATTATTGAAAGTTTAAAGCAATGTGTTTGCTACTTTTGTACTATTTGTCTTAAGTGAAATCACTGTCCATTGAGATAATCCTTTTTCCTTTTCTTCGATGTTCAAAATAATGAACATATTCACTCATTGACTGCGTGATTTATTGTAACTACTTTAATTTGATTCTTCAATTTATTTTTTAAATGCTAATTAATTTAACTAAAAAGTAACTTGCATTATATATTTAAAAAAGTAACTCAAATATTATTACCTAATTTTTAATAGTAATATGTTACTTTACTGGTTATTTAGAAAAGTAATATTATTATGTAACGCACATTACTTGTAATGCGTTACCACCAACACTGGATACATATACATAAAGCTGTACCCCATTACATTTTTTGTTTATTTTTATTTTTTCAAATATCATTAATTATTAATTCATAATTATTGTTTGGCGGAACAAAACACATTTTTCCTAAGAAGGTAAAACTATTTGCTATTTTATAATCAAACTTTAGTTTATACGAAGTGACGTTTCATAAACTAATTTCAAGAGGAGCACGTGATATGATTGAGTATGACTAGCATGGCTCATCTGTAATCAGTAATAATCCAATCAGAGTGATCCAAGCTTACAATAAATGGATCATTTTTCCCCACTGCTCTATCTTTGTTTTGGAAGAATCCCTCCTTCCACCCCATCTCCTCCTTTTCCTTCCTTTTCTAAGGGGAGCTCTCGAGACCAACCTAATCTCGGATCCCCTTATATGCTCATTGACCAGGCGGGAGACTTGGGCTCAATTATATCCGAGCTCAGCGTTCTCTCCCGAGACGGCATGCCAAACCTGCTATTAACGCCAAACATATCAAAGTGGGAACTCTTAAAACTATAATCAAAATGTTTTAAAATATTTTGAAGGTATTTTTACAATATTGTCTTTTAAAATCGTTTAATGGTATCTTAGTATCAATAGTATCTTTAAAAGAAATGACCAGAAGTACCATGAAATATCATGAACACAGGGTTTTATATATTAATTAAAATAATTGTTCATTAAATACTTCTATATTATATTTAACTAATGCCATAAAACTGTATACAATTTTGTGGATTTAAATAAGAATAATAATAATATATAATGATAATAATAATAAAAAATAATATATATGAACAAATATATATATATATATATATATATATATATATATATATATATATATATATATATATATATATATATATATATATATATATATATATATATATATATATATAACTAGTTTCAGCTAATTTCAGCTAGTTAGCTAGCTGAAGCTTTTTTTGCTTTAAAAAAGCCAAAATCTAAGCTTAAATAAAAATTTATAAATACTACATTGACATATTTGCAAAAACAAAATAAACATAAAATGGACAACCACAAGAAATTTAATAAAACTTTCTTTGAAAATAAAAACCTACTGTATATAAACCAAAACAACAACAAAATCAATCAAAATGACATATCAATCAATTTGACAGATTTTTATGAATATTTAAAATATCTGATATCAACATTTGTTTCATCATAATAACTTTTTTGAGTACCAGTAGTCAAATTATTGCTAGTTCATGTTAGCTTAATCATTTACTAACACTAACAAATGGAGTCCTTAACATAGTATCTTTTATCATAATTGACCTCATAATTAACCTAATTAACCTTCTAACCACCAGGATCTGACTTCATCAAGACTTCAACCGGCAAGGAGTCAGTCAATGCCACTTACCCAGTAGCCATTGTAATGGTGCGTGCCATTCGTGACTACTACCTGAAGACCGGCCACAAAGTAAACCTTTCCTTATACCTCTAAAATACACCTTCTTTACGTAAAGCATTCTGCCTGTATGACCGATGCTGTTTGTCGACCCTCAGGTGGGTTTCAAGCCTGCGGGAGGCATCCGAACAGCGCAGGAGTCTGTGATTTGGCTGACGCTGATGAAGGAAGAACTGGGAGACGACTGGCTCAATCCACACCTTTTCCGACTCGGAGCAAGCAGCCTGTTAGCTGACATCGAGCGGCAGGTAATTAAAGCAGCTCTCGATTCAGCTTCAGGTGTGATAAACTGATAATTACCATCCATTATGGCTGGAAACAGACACTACTCAGAGAGTCCGGCATCATGGTTCTGGTTTCCTGTGCTGAATAGGATATAGATTAGCTCTCTTATTTATAAGCTTAGTGTTTTTTATCAGCTTAACTGAGGCTCAGTGTTATTTTAAACTGGCTTTTTATTGTTACAGATTTACCACTACGTGACCGGAAGATATCCTGCGTATCATGAACTTCCCATGGCCTAAATCTGTGAAGAAAAAAAACAAAAACATGAAGGTTTGGGAGAAAGAAAAGCGTTCGAATCAGCCAATGATGCAATGAATAAGGCATCACGTCTGTTTATGAGGTCAATTATGAAAAAGGTTACTATGTTAAGGGCTCCATTTGATAGTGTTAATAAATGATTAAGCTAATATAATCTAGCAATAATGAATATTTATACCATGGAATCTTGTTTCATCACTGAATATCTTGCAGTTTAAACTCACAATTGTTTGTTTCACAAAATTATGAGAAAAAATGTTACAGATTTGCATGATTTAAATACAGAATTGTGTGGAAGCCTATAAACTCGAAATCGGGAGATAGAAATTCACTATTTAGAATAGTGAGAGCCCATAAACTTGCAATTGGGGAAAAGCTTGGATAACTGCAAGATATCTATAAATAAACAGGATTGCAGGATGCAGGTACATATAAAGATGTAGTGTATTAGGAATTGTGCACGGGAAGTTTATACATTTGGACCTAAAAGAAATAGATTAGTAATTGCGAGAAATCAAATCAGAATTGTGTGAAAGCATCTAACCTCTCAGAAGTGAAAAATAAAGTCAGAGTTGTCAGATATAAATGCATAATTGCAGGAGAAAAGTCTTAATTGTAAGAGCATATAAACTTACAGTTATGAAAAGTTGGAATCTCATCTCAGAATTTCGAAAAGACCATTCATTCATTCATTCATTTTCTTTTTGGCTTAGTCCCTTTATTATTCTGGGGTTGCCACAGCAGAATTTTTACGCAGCTGCAACCCATCATTGGGAAACACCCATACATGCTTATTCACACTCATACACAACGGACAATTTAGCTTACCCATTTCACCTATACCACATGTCTTTGTATTTGTGAGGAAAACCGGAGCACCCGGAGGAAACTCACGCGAACATGGAGAACATGCAAACTCCACACAGAAATGCCAACTGACCCAGACGGGGCTCGAACCAGCGACCTTGCTGTCAGGCGATTAGGCTACCCACTTGCGCTCTAGGTGAATTGGGTAAGCTAAATTGTCCGCAGTGTATGTGTGTGAATGAGAGTGTATGGGTGTTTCCCAGTGATGGGTTGAACCTGGAAGTGCATCCGTTGCGTAAACCTTGTGCTAGATAGGTTGGCGGTTCATTCCGCTGTGGCGACCCCAGATTAATAAAGGGACTAAGCCGAAAAGATAATGAATGAATAAAGCAATTGTGTAGAATATATTCAAAATTGCTAGAAATAAAGCGAGAACTGTAGGAGCCTGTAAATTTACAGTTCATGCATAAAAATTCCCTCGGCTTAGTCCCTTATTTATCAGGAGTCGCCACTGTGGAATGAACCGCCAACTATTCCGGCGTATGTTTTACACAGCAGATGCCCTTCCAGCCACAATCCAGTACTGGGAAACACCCATACACACTCACATTCAAACACTCACACACTACGGCCAACTTAGTTCATCCAATTCAATTACACCGCATGTCTTCTGTGGGGGAAACCAGAGCACCCGGAGGAAACCCACACCAACACGGGGAGAACATGCAAACTCCACACAGAAATGCCAGCTGACCCAGCCGAGGCTCAAACTAGGGAACTTCTTGCTGTGAGGCGACATTGCTAAACACTAAGCCACCCTACTAAATTAGTAATTGCAAGAGTTAAAGCCAGAAATTCTGCCCTATCTGCAAATCACATATAATTAGTGTGTGTGTGCCATATCTATAACTATGCCAGAAAAAAAAGTTTCAGTTATACTATGGTAAAAACAAGCTTCCAAAATATACCATAATATACAATATACCAATATAACAATTACTTTATTTTCAAAATGTTGGTGCCATAATATTAAAATGACATTATCTAATAATAATAAATACTGTCGGTGCATTGTTCAGTCATGTGATCAAATGTGATCAGTTACAAAACAAAACACTTCAAAAAGTGTCACCAAAAAAAATGTAATGGTAAAATGAAGTTGTATATTGTAAAAACTTTCGACGATGATGTCTTTTCTTTCTGCGAGTCTTGTAGCATAACGCTATCCCCAAGAACATCTCCAGATTTCAGGATGACATGCTGCAACCTGAACCATCAGAAGTAAAAAGTGCTCATTTTTCATCAGCGCAAAGGCCTCTTGCATCACTTTCTCATATCTGCCATTCCCAGCAGCGCTTGTTCCTCCGACAGGCGTGCAGATCTGGTAATCTGCACCTGGGGTTACGCTATCACTGTCCGAGCCTGATGTTATTTGACTTCCGCTCAGCTAATTTCATTAATCAAGCGCTGGATGTCAGAAGTGTGTGTTTGGGATTAATTAAGAGGGGTTAAGAGAGTTTAAATGATCAGATAAAGCCGCGTGCCGGTTGGAGCTTCGTTTGAAGACAGAGAACTTTCTTTTTTCTTCTCTCTCTCTTTCTTCTTTAATTAAGAGATCGCGGGCCGTGCCCTTGACTGGGATGGAGGATAAATGACTGAATTAATTTGTGGAATTGGGAATGAGCCGGAGAGGTGCGAGTGCATGGAGCGGGGTGGAAACTTGGCGAAATTCGGTCGGAAAAACTGGAGCACAGATAGATTTGTATTCACAGTAAAAGCTGGTTTCACAAAAGCTTAATAATACCTGCATAAGCACTATTGTAGAGCTGGTATTAGCAGTCCTGAGAGAGACACGAGCAGCGGGAGGCCAGAAGACAGAGCTAATTAATGCTCTAAAAGAATTATTTAGAACTTGATTAAAGCCCTGATTTGAGGGGGTGGGGTGGGGGGGGGTGGCGGAGGAGAAAAACTTTTGAAATAAAAATGTGTATCCAACCATTCAGCCATTGACCTGTCTGTGTTGTCTGTCCGTCCATCCGTCCGTTTCTATCTATCTATCTATCTATCTATCTATCTATCTATCTATCTATCTATCTATCTATCTATCTATCTATCTATCTATCTATCTATCTATCTATCTATCTATCTATCTATCTATCTATCTATCTGTTATTATGTCGATAAAATTTGATCTGCCATTGTTTCCATCTATCCATCCATCATCCAAATGTTTTTTTTCCATCCATTCATCCATCCAATTGATATTCCATCCATCCATCCATCCATCCAAATGTATATTTTTACATGCATCTATCCAAATGTATATTTTTGCATCCATTCGTCCATCCAATTGATATTCCATCCATCCATCCATCCAAATGTATATTTTTACATCCATTTATCCATCCATCCATCCATCCAAATGTATATTTTCCATCCATCCATCCAATTGATATTCCATCCATTCATCCATCCACCCATCCATCCAAATGTATATTTTTACATCCATCCATCCATCCATCCATATATATATTTTTACATCCATCCATCCAAATGTATATTTTTACATCTATCCACCCATCATCCATCCAAATATATATTTTTTATCCATCCATCCGTCCATCCATCCATCCATCTAAATGTATATATTTACATCAGTCCATCCAAATGTATATTTTTACATTCATCCATCTATCCAAATGTATATTTTTACATCCATTCGTCCATCCAATTGATATTCCATCCATCCTTCCAAATGTATATTTTTCCATCCATCCATCCATCCATCCATCCATCCATCTATCCAAATGTATATTTTCCATCCATCCATCCAATTGATATTCCATCCATTCATCCATCCACCCATCTATCCATACGTCCAAATGTATATTTTTACATCCATCCATCCATCCATCTAAATGTATATTTTTACATCCATCCATCCATCCATCAATCCATATATATATATTTCCATCCATCCATCCAAATGTATATTTTTACATCCATCCATCTAAATGTATATATTTACATCAATCCATCCAAATGTATATTCTTACATCCATCCATCCATCCAAATGTATATTTTTACATCCATTCATCCATCCAAATGTATATTCTTACATCCATCCATCCATCCAAATGTATATTTTTACATCCATTCATCTGTCCGAATGTATATTTTTACATCCGTCCATCCAAATGGATATTTTTCCATCCTTCCAATTGTTCTATCATGCCTCCCTTAATCTTTCTATCGCTACTGTTTTATTTCTCTTTTTATCCCTCTGTCTGCTTCTCCATCCATCCGTCCATCCATCTTTATGCATCTGCCACGTGTTGATTGTGTGTGGTTGATTGTGATGTGTGTGTGTGTGTTTGTGTGTGCGTTTCATTAGCAGTGGCTCAGTGTAGAGTAAGAGTGATGGAGCTCCAGTTCTCCGCCTGCGTCTCCACCTCTCCGAGGCCATGACAGATTAGCTTCACTTACATAAAGGCATGTAGATCATCTGCAATCTGGAGCCGTGTGGCCCGAGCCACCAGGCCAGATAACGCTGAGCGATTGATTCTCTCCTTCACAGACAGCACTTCCTCTCCTCAGCTTCCTATCACTGTTTTTCCTCCAAGCTTTCTTCTTATATTTTCATTTTTTTTAGACAGTAAATCAACTCCAGTTGTGGTCTTTGTTTTATACAAGCTCATATACAGTAGATGGCAGATTTAATACACATATTTTATTAATCTTGGTTTTCGCTAACACTTTAATAAACCAAAATGAACAAATCTGACTAAGTACTGCATATTATAAGGGACTAAAAGTTATATTTAAATATATATTGCATCAGGTAAAGTATTTATGTTTATATTTCCTCAAAATTCTACACACAATACCCCATAATGACAATGTGAAAAAAGATTTGTTGAAATTGTTGCAAATTTATTAAAAATAAAAAACCCTGAAAAATCACATGTACATTAGTATTCACAGCCTTAGCTCAATACTTTTGTGATGCAGCAATTACAGCCCCAAGTCTTTTTGAATATGATGCCACAACTTTTTCACACCTGTCTTTTTGGAATTTTTGCCCATTCCTCTTTGCAGTACCTCTCAAGCTCTATCAGGTTGGATGGGAAGCAACAGTGTACAGCCATTTTCAGTTCTCTCCAGAGATGTTCAATAGGATTTAGTTCTGGGCTCTGGTTGGGCCACTTAAGGACATTCACTGAGTTGTTGTGAAGCCACTCCACTGATATTTTGGCAGTGTGCTTTGGGCCATTGTCCTGCTGGAAGATGAACCATCGCCCCAGTCTGTGGTCAGGAGCACTCTGAAGCAGTTTTTCATTCATGATATCTTTGTACATTGCTGCATGCATCTTTCCCTCTATCCTGACTAGTCTTGCAGTTCCTGTTGCTGAAAAACATCCCTACAACATGATGCTGCCACCAACATACTTCACTGTAGGGATGGTATTAGCCTGGTGATGAACACTGCCTGGTTTTCTCCAAACGTAACGCCTGGCATTAGCTCTAATCAGTTAAATTTTAGTCTCATTAGACCAAAGAAGTTTGTTTCTTATGGTCTAACAGTCCTTCAGATGAATTCAGGCTTGGTTTGTGCTTTGACATGCACTGTCAACCCTGGGACCTTATATAAACAGGTCCAATCAACTTAATTTACCACAGGTGAACTCCAATTAAGCTGCTGAAACATCTCAATAATGATCAGTGGAAACAGAATGTACCTGAGCTCAATTTGGAGCTTCACGGCAAATGCTGTGAATACTTATGCACATGTGATTTTCAGGTTTTTTATTTTTAATAATTTTGCAACAATTTCAAAAAATCTTTTTTTCACATTGGTATTATGGGGTATTGTGTGTAGAATTTGAAGGAAATAAAAGAATTGAATCCATTTTGGATAAAGGTTGTAACATAAAAATATGTGGAAAAAGTGAAGTAATTATTTAATTACTACTGCGATTATTAATATCAATTTCTTCGTAATTATAATGTTAATAATTATTATTTCAGGCTCTGCTTTAGACAGCATTGTAGCTTTTTTTTCTAATCTAAAATTAAAATCTAAATGTAAATGAAGAAATATATGGTTTTGAACATTGAAATGGGATTATTTTAGTTATTTTTAACATGTTCAAAATTTAAAAATGCAAACTTATCACTTCTAACTAAAAGAAAAAATCTTCAGATTCTCTCCAGCACCATTTTTCCTACTGAAGTTTTTTTTTTATTATTATGTCATTTGCCAGCAAAAGTAGCTTAAATATATTGTGAATATGTGATGTATAACCAGACCTAGTTTCATCTGTTTCTGTCCTATATCACATTTTCTTTCAAATCTTTATGAACAAATCCATTTGTTCTGGCAGTCTAATTTGATTACGAGGTCATGCAGTGAATGAAATGTAAATGAACTCAGGAAACAGCTGAAATGCCAAAGGGAATGACTGAATTACATGTGAATTATTCATTAGAATATGTAGGTCTGTTCAAGGCGCTGTTTTGCATTTGAAGTGTTTCATTACATTTGACATGCAATCTGATACAATTCTTCATCCCTCAGAAATCTTGTAACGGCAAAACTCGGTGGTTCACAATGGCATTCCCAGCGGGGTCCAAAATTAAACTCTTTCCAACTGCCAAATGTACGTGAAATTAGCTTTGGCAAGTAAGTAAAAGTTTTGTCTATAATTCGCTGGTAACTGTATTAATTTTTATATCTCTGACATAATATGTGGATATGTTTGATGCTCAGGGATATGATCGAAAACCCATGACCCATGAAGAATTATTTGAAGCCCCTAGAATTACAACAAAATGAATGAATATATTTATAAAATGACCATGTATGTTATAATAAAATTATATATATTTAAAGTATTTATTACTGTTATTATCAATACATCAATAAGGTAAATAAATATCTTAAATGAGAGATAAATAACCTTTTTTTAATTAATAGACAGACAGATTTTTTTGTTTATATACATAATAAATCCATAATTATCCTGTTATCATTATCCATCCATCCAGCTCATATTTAAATTGTATAAATATAATTAACCATTTTATACTAGACAGGTACATTTATGCAGGTACATTTTACATAATAATAATTATTAATAATATTAGTAACAGTAGTAGCATTTTATATAGCATTTATTATTGTTGTTGTACATCTGTCATAATAAATATATAGTTGAAGTCAGAATTATTAGCCCTTCCTTTGGTTTTTTTTTTTCTTTTTTAAATATTTCCCAAATGATGTTTAACAGAGCAAGGAAATTTTCACTGTACGTCTGATAATATTTTTTCTTCTGGAGAAAGTCTGATTTGTTTTATTTTGCCTAGAATAAAAGCAGTTTTTAATTTTTTATGGACCATTTTAATGTCAAAATTATTAGCCCCTTTAAGCTATTTTTTTCCCAACTGTCTACAGATCAAACCATTGCTATACAATAACTTGTTAACTTGTTACAATAACCTAATTACCCTAACCTGCCTACTTAACCTAATTAACCTAGTTAAGCCTTTAAATGTCACTTTAAGCTGTATAAAAGTGTCTTGAAAAATATCTAGTCAAATATTATTTACTGTCATCATGGCAAAGATCAAATAAATCAGTGATTAAAAAATTTGTTATTAAACTATATGTTTAGAAATGTGTTGAAAAAAATCTTCTCTCAGTTAAACAGAAATTGGGTAAAAAAATAAACAGGGGGGCTAATAATTCAGGGGGGCTAATAATTCTGACTGTATATACATATATACTATAATGGCTTTAATTAGTATTTTTTATTATAATGATGATTTTGACTATCATAATAACATTAATAATAATTCACAGGCTTATTTATGGACTACAAATGTGTCTTATTTCATAAACCATTGATAGGTGTAGCATATATTAAGTTTGGGCTCTGATTTCCAGCATTACCAGACTAGATTTACAGTAACTAGAAGTCAGCCATTCCTATATCTGAGTCCAACGTGTGTGACATAGATGAGGTTGCCAGTGCAAGCACTCCTGTATATTGTGTCAGTAACCCGCTTTCTGAATCAATCTGACTGACTCTGTCAACCCCTCGCTCACTGACAAATGTCTTCTTTCAGATTGATTGCTTTTCTGCTGTTTTATTCATACATGTTTTTTCTCTCTCTCTCTCTCCCCCTTTGTTCCTCCAAGCACTTGTGAAAAATGGTGCGCTCAGGGTTTCTGTTTCCAGGCTAAAAAAAATAACATTTCTACCGATACGCAAGTCACCTGTCAACCACATTCATCACAAGCCAGGATTTTAGAGGTTTGTGCACACATTACCCAGCGGCAGCATAATCAATTGCTATGAAAACATGTTATTCTGTGTGATTAATAGCATACACACGTCTAATGCTTCCCTCATTTGTCTGAGAGTCGCTCAAGGAGGCTTAAACAGAAACATCCAGTGTGTTGCATTCGCTCTGATAGGGTGCCATTGCTTATCATTGGCACGTCATTTCTCTCTCCTGCTGAATTTTAACATACCGGGAGACAAAAGAGAGCAAAACGACTGTAAAAGATCTGTGACAGAATGTCAGAAGTTGTCTTCGAAACACTGCCGGTGAGATTATGAATAATTTGTCGCATTTGTTGAGCTGACATCAGGCCTGACAGTTTGGTGTCGATTGCATGTTAACATGCTTGTTTTTGGCGTCCCTGGTTTCGGAGTTTTCCACATAACAGATATTGTCCATTTGTACACACGTGATGTGTGTGGAGTGTTGGGGGACTTGTTTTTGACAACTTCGTTTTACATGTTATATGCTAGTCTGGATGTAAAATCATAATATAGCTGCAGCTGAGCTCATCACTTGCTGAATTTTTTTAATGTAGTAATTTGTCAAATAAAATTTATTGTTATTTTTTGTGTTAATTTTGTTCCAGTTTAAGTGAGGTCCTTTGTTTAAGTTGTTTTGTTTGTATTTCTTTTTTCTTTTTACTTTTTTACACTTTTGAAAGTGTGCAAAATCTAAATTTATAATGTCTATTTTGCTGACACATAGTTAGTCTTTAGGTTATTAATTGATCTGTGCAAGATAATTCACTGAAAAATCAAGGGGCAGTACGGTGGCTCAGTGGTTAGCACTGTTGCCTTACAGCAAGAAGGTCACTGGTTTGAGTTCCAGCTGGGTCAGTTGGCATTTCTGTGTAGAGTTTGCATGTTCTCCCCGTGTTCGCGTTTCCTCCGAGTGCTCTGGTTTCCCCCTCAGTCCAAAGACATGCGGTACAGGTGAAACTAAATTAGCCGTAGTGTGAATGTGAGAGTGTATGCGTGTTGCCAGTACTGGGTTGCGGCTGGAAGGGCATCCACTGCATAAAACATATGGCGCAATAGTTGGTGGTTCATTCCACTGTGGCGAGCCCTGATAAATTAGGGAGTAAGCCGAAGAAAAATTTATTAATAGTCTTTAATCAAAGTCTGACCATTTGCTTCCACATTTGGAGTGGCGGTCCTTTTCTGATGATGCCAGTTTGATGGCCTTAATATTCTTAACCATGCCCCTATTACCGTTAGATTGCTATGAGGGAATGATGTGCAAAAACAAAACCCCGCCCCAACTCAATATTCAGTTTCAGTTGGATGTACATCAACATCCTGAAATGTCTTAGCAACTTCCGATTCACATAGACTTGATATTTTTTATTGAAATTTTAAGCTATACAAGTTTTTAAAAAAGATTTAAAGTCACCACGAAACGGAATTAAAAAAAAATGTAGGGCAGTGCATTCATCTTTTGGAAACCGATTGGATTGTTGGAACATTAGCCTTGCTAACAAAACAAAAGAGGATTGACTAATGGATGAAGGCAGATGCCCAAGATGCCCTGATAGCGCCGTCCTTTTTATTGCAGCTTTAAAAGTGTATTATTAAATAAAAACTAGCTTTGATTCAATTTCAGCTTATGTAATATTAGGCCATTTTAAGTTGTTTGTCTTAACCAACCCTGAAAACGTACTGCTATATACATTTCTGGAGAGCGTGAAATACGTCCCAGGAGCTACGTTTTTTTTTGCAGTTTTTGTATTCAAGAATCCACCAGAGGCCACTGTGTATGCTTTTTCAGATCTCAAGTTTCTCTCACGAGTGCCGTTTGCACCTGTTGTTCTCACGTAAATCCACCAGAGGCCACTGTCGATTGACTGAATGACTGGCTGATCGACTGACCCAACCTTCTTCTTTCCCAAACCTAACCAATAGTTTTCAAAAGCAATCCAGGAAAAGATTTGACCACTTTCTCACCCTGTTATTTACTATGGACTGTTTTTGTCTCCTCTCTGCTTCTCAAGTCTGCCGTCGTACATGGTGAGCCACTGGACAAACTGGTAACAACGGGAAAGCCTCCACACGGAGGTAAAAGGGTCAGCTGGGAAGCGCGAAAAGTAATGACGTCATACCACCGCGTAGTGTTCGTTTTGAAAACGAAATGTAGCCATACGTACTTCTGGTTACATATTTCGTGATCTCCAGAAATGTATAAAGGGTTACGTTTTCAGAATGAGCTTATGTTGGTTTTGTTTGTTTTTGTTTTGCCTTTTTAGTTTCAACCAAATGAGCTCATTGCTTTTGTGTTATTTTTTTTATTTCAACACATTTTTTTCATGTTGAATTTTCCTGCCTTCCCCCAAACCTCTACATCTTCCATAAAGGTTAAAAGGGACACACAAGAACGGATAATAGTTTGGGAAAATGAATCCCGCACACAATAAAAGCTGTCCTTCAAGCACACATCAAGAAACTCCATTCATCCACCGGAGACAAGATTTCTTTCATTCACTAAAGGCTGGAGGTCATCAAAACTCGCACTTTGCGCCTCATCAACACTGCAAAAGCAAAGCAGAAGATGAAGCCAATTAATCCCTAATGATATTAATGATGCAATTAGAACATATATACCGGCTTTTTCTGTGAAGGCGATGGAAACCGCTCTCGATGTCTTGTTATCCGGGGACTCACTGGTGTCAATCTGCCGCCTCTGAAGCTGCGGTGATGCACACAATAAAAGAAAGGCGCGCGCAGCTCGTGCAGGAAAATCTCACCGCGCGCACTCGTCTTTCAATGTTGACCTTGGCACGAAGCTCCCAAAAGACCGAGTAGTGAAGGAATACATGTATACGAGATCAAACCTGCGCCCGGGTCTCACCTGGCACCGACGGCCCGATGTCTGCCTCTGCTTCCGCCACTCTTGTCAAAACTCCGCTGGCGAAATTAATGAGGAAAAGTTCATAAGCTTTGATCCCACTCAGATAAATTATTTGTCATTGGCAGATCAGCCGAGTATTTATAATCCATTAAATTGCGGACGAGACGAAAGGTTGAATGACTTTTTACAAAGACTAACGTGAGTCTAAGTGCTGGCATTTCTGCAATATCAATAAATCCTCATGCAAGTAAAAGGTTATGTGGGCTGACGATAGGAAACTGTGCTTAAAACAGTACGTAGCCTATGTTTATTAGGCTTTCAATTAGTAGTACTTACTCCCAGGGCCATTTTATATCGAAGTTGATATTTAGCCGCACCATATTGGCGTTTTGTAACATAGTTTTTATGAGGTGGGTCGTTGGCCCAATGCTTAACCCCCAACCAGGAGGACCAGGATATATACGGACAATTTAGCTTACCTAATTCAACAGGAGAAATGGGAAACTGTGGGAAACTGTTCTGGCAATGGGGAACGGCACTGAAAACAGTACATAGCCTATGTTTTTTAGGCTTTCAATTAGTAGTACTTACTCCCAGGGCCATTCTATATCGAAGTTGATATTTAGCCGCATTATATTGGTGTTTCTTAACATCTAGTTTTTATAAGGTGGATCAATAGCCCAACGCTCAACACCCAACCTGGAGGACCAGAACATATACGAACAATTTCGCTTACCGAATTCACCAGGGGAAACCGGAGCACCCTGAGGAAACATGCTAATTCCACACAAAAATGCCAACTGGCCCAGCCGGGGCTCGAACCTCCGACCTTCTTGCTGTGAGGTGATGGTGCTAACCACTGCGCCACCATGTCACCCCTCAATTAGTATTACAGGCTGAAAATTGTGAATGTTGTCATTGCTAAAGGCTTTATTTTATTTGTTAAATCAAATGGTAGTTTTGTGCTGACCTTATTCTTACACGTGAGGTCTCCAGACTTCTGCCATCATTCACTTCCATTGATTTCCAGCAATAAGAAACAGCTTGTTATGGTTCTTAATGCTGTAAACTGGTTTTTTCTTAATTATATTTATGTATTGTCATAAACTTGTTTGTAGAGCAAGTCTGACTCTGACAGTTTACTGCAGGTTGTTATTCCTAGTTATTTCCCTCATAGGTTAATGAATCTGAAGTCCTAAAACATTTGTATCCTAGTAGTATAACTTAATTCCGCATTGAAGAACAAGCTATTTTTTTCTGAGACACCAATTACTAATTTGGTATCTATTATTATTACTAATTATTACTATTAATTGCTAATATTATTATCTAATTGTTCTTATTAGCCTAGATATGGACTGGTGTTTAAGATTCTATTCTGAACAAAATGTAGGCCTACAATGTTGTCAGCAGCAGTTTATAAGAAAAGTTAAAAAGTGCTACACAACAGCATGCAGTCTTGGCACTGTTATTCATATAGTTGCATAATGTATAACAATTTTGTAGTAGTAAGATTCTTGATTAAATGAACATAACACTAGTTACAAATAGTTTGTTTGCAGTGACCAAATTGAAGCACTCAGCCTCTTGATAAGGCTGAAACTAATCATCTGCAACCTGATATACATTAGCCAGGCACATATTTCATGCTGGCTTTGAGGTTTACCAAACAAAAAGGCCACAGTTGCAGTGCAATCAATATGGAAATACTCGTCTGCTCTCCAAATAAATGAAAAAAGCCCGCAGAGGAGGTTCAGGTGGTGGAGATGAGTTTGAGGGAGGGGCGCTGAAAGATCAAGCTTCGTTCGCAGATTACAACACTTGATGGATACTCCAAAAACATGGCGGTGATCTTTATTGATCATCTTGTTTCTAATCAGTGAGTGTAATCATTGACTCCTGTGAGGCCGTAATAAATGCACGTCATGATTTAAGGGTCGTCAGTTGGGCTATTTTAAAATTTTAATTTAAACATCAAGACTTTTGGGCAAACTTATTGCCAAGTAAAAATCAGGGTTCAGAAAGGTCCCTTGCAGGAGAATCTGTATCTAGAGAAGCTCTCAGTGCTTGCGGACAGGTTTCCCGAGGTGTTTTACCCCAGCTTTAATCTATATTAAATGATCTAGTTTCACAAGATGAAAGCCTGTTTGTTTTGTTTAGCAAAACTTTCCCAGGTACAGTCGCTGCCTGAAGCCTGCCAAAGGTTCAAGATACAGAGTTTGCAAAACAAATTCTCCAGGCATTCTTGGTTGTTGAAATCGGCAGCAGGGATGCTTGTTGTTATATATTAAACATATGTGTGCATCACTTTATCACTACTATATTCACACCTACGGGCGAGAGGCACATTTAGCACGTCCACAATGTTGTTGACAGGTCAAAGGGACCTTTTGATTAGGCGTAATGCTCTGGGAAGAATCTTCCAGCCTGTAGCAGACGGATAATTGTTTAGAATAGGGATTCTCAGCGGACTCTTCTGAGCTTGTCAGCTGGTGTTTGAAGTGTGCGCTGACATTGGGAAAAACTCAAGGGCAGGGGTTGAGCAGGAAACAGTCTCTCAAATGAGAAAGGCAGGGGAGCAGAAGAGATCCGAAGAGGAAAAACAAAGACAAAGGCGACTTAACAGAACTTGTAAGTGGCGTTTGTGTATTAAGGTCCTTCAGTGTGTCTGTGTATAAGTGAGCTGCTTCTGAAATTTTTATTAAACACGAGATATAACGTTTCCCCTCAGAGACCTCCGGAAGCTTAAGAAACCCAAGGACCTGGCAAAAAGACCTTGGGTTTCTCACCTGCTCATCACTTTGAGAGTCTCCCAACATGAAACAAGATGTAGAAGGATACCTCACTTAGTCTACACTCAGGTGGGTCTCCCTTCATCTGAGAGTAAAGAAAGCAGCCAGTGTACTTTAAGGCACTTTGAACATGATATGAAACAGCACAAGGCTTGCAAACGTACCTTCTGGGGTGGGATCGTGTGGAGTTCATTGTCTTCTCTTGTTCATACAAAGAAAACTGTACTCACTGGACTAGGCAGCCTTCTTCCACTGCTCCAAGCTCCAGGTCAGACACTCATGTGCTTCTTGTAGGCACTTCCATCCAGTCTAGACCCTCTTGTGCTCCTTGTAGGCACTTCCAATGGTGGTCATCATTTGCAGTCTGATTGGTCTACTGTTATGCTGTGTTACGTTATGCTACCATAAGTGGCAGAGTGCACTTTGTTGCAATACATTCCTCCCATAACCATCTAAATGTGTTGTACTTTTCTGTTGGCTTGGGCCACATGGGATAGCCTCTGTTGCCTTCGAGCGTCAAAGCGCCTTGGGTGTCCAACATCCTGAGGCCAGTTTTTGCTATGTGGCACATATGTTGAGAAATTCTCATCACTGCTATTCAGGAATAAAGAGCCATTCACACCAATGATAACAGTAAAGGCATCGTTCTGAATGTTAAAACAAAGGCAGAGTTCAAACTATAAAGATAAAGATGTAGAGAAGTAATATAATAATATTGTTAGGATCACTTTGAAAACTATTTTTGTCCAACTTACAAACTATAAAACACTGATAGCCAGTCAGAAACTATTAAAATATAAAGGACGCATGTAACTTAAAGCTACAGATGACGATGTGGAGAAGCACACCTCCTTTGATTACTATGTTAAAAACAATTGGATAATGTTATCATTGTAAGAATGTGAAGAAGCTATGCGAGCCAGGCCATGAATTTGAGGTAAAGTAATAAAAGTACTTCAGGTATCCAGTGATAGTTTCAGCATCTTTGTGTTGCCTTTGTTTTCTCATTTGGACAAATATCAGTATCGTTATATTTAAATTTGCGGTCCTTAACCCACCGCCTTGCCATTTTAGGGATACCCAGTAGTTTTGCCATTACATTTTGCTCATGTAGCTCAGATCTTCTTCACCATCCAGAACATTGATTACAAGAACTGAGAATTGATTGATGGCTTACCATCTCATTTATTATGGTTTACCAATTTAGATATATTGTCTTAGGGAATGTTTGTATTCTATAATGTCAGACGCTGCTATTTTATGCCGATTTTAGACTGCACGATTTTTAAAGTAGTCGTGTCACAAATGTTTTCACACTGTATGACTATCTTGGCTAGCGTTTCATAGCTGCTTTGTTTATACTGCAAGATGGATCAGTCACATGGGGTTTCACACTGCATGACTTTAAAATAGGAAGAATCGCCGACAACTACATCTCACATCCAAACACACGCGAGAAGTGACATGGAAACAATGCATGGTCACGTAGTATATCTTTTGTTTTTAACTACGTAAGGAGAAAGAAGCCTGTAGTGATGTAGAAAATGTACTTAATTTTGCTCACCTGGCTTTGAGGGAATTAGCAATTTCTCCTCAACTTTTTTCTTTTTCGACCCTGTTGTGATATTGCTCAGATGACATGTCAAAACAGACACGGCTACTACTACCAAATTTACACTAGTTTTTCCTTCATTTCTTTGGTCCAAATAAACTGAAAATTAGTGATTTAACTTCTCCCCTAACCTCCCACTGGCCTGCACATACCCATGCTAGTGGACTCTACTCTCTCATTGGCTGTAGGTGATTACCAATGTTATTTTCAATCAGAACATATTTCACAAGTTGAATCGCCGACAGCTCCAGATATTTAGTATGTTAAATATCTCTCATGTGTCTGCGATTCTCTTAGATGGCGTCTTTAATCGTTCATACTGTGTGATTGTTACTCACATGAACGAGCACCAATTTTCCTGTGATTTCAGGCATTTGTTGGTGATTTCTCAACCTGTCGGCAAGTCAAAATCGGGGCTAAAATCATGCAGTCTGAACTCTGCATTAGGCCTCTCGCAACACATGCTTGACGCTGAAAGTGTGCACACTTCAACCTGGAACAAGGGGATAAATTATAGCAAACAACAAAAAGTTGCGTGAAGTTTCCCTGGGTGTCCTTGTGACAGGCATAAAATGGCACAGTGCGAAAAAGAGGACAACCCACTAGACAACTAGACGAGAAAGGAAACAGTCATGAAGAAAACATGAGACTTGTATTCTCTTCCTCGACACATATTAAAACCGAGCGATGCTGGAAACGATTAAACAAAATCTACTGTCGAGGGAAAATATATATAAAACTTTTTTTTTTCCATCAGTCAAAACTGTGACAGAATTGTCACAGTCGGCTTTGAAGTTAGCGTTGGAAGCCAACGAGGGACCTCGCGAGCGGGTAAATAAAAGATGGAGCATTTCTCCCCCTCTCTCCTTCACTGGTTAATAGGGCAGCCCCTGCTGATCAAAAGAACATTAGCTTTGATTAATCAATCAATGCCCTGGCGGCCCGCGCTTTCCTGTCAATGACTGGGGCCGCCAGCTAGCACACCGAATGGAGGTTAGCGTATGATCCAGACCCCTCCGTACAGCATGCCAAACATCCGGCTGCCGTTCTCACGCTGCGATGCCAGCCGAAATCCCCCCACAATCGATCTTTAGTCTCTTTTACTGCTTTAATTTGTGAACCCTTTCCTGCTAATGACTCTGTTTGAGGTGTATTCATTTTACCACAGCAGACTTCATCCTGTCTGCGCTTCCTCCTTTGAAGTCATTTGAAGTTTTACGGCAGCCATAGAGGCGAAGTTTAGTGTGAGTAGCAAGCGAAACATCACAGAATTCTTAGAGTGAAACTAATTTTTGCAGTTTTTATAAGTTTGCTTTACAGCTGTAGAGATGGTTTAATGATTGTAAATGGCTTGGTCTGGGGTATTTCACCAGATATTGATTGCAAGAGTGTTGAATGTTGCGTTAAAGGATTATTGCCGCTATTCAGTTGAAGTTTATCCAAATAGGAAGTAAAAATATTTTAATTGAACGAAAATTGTATAGGGCAGCACGGTGGCTCAGTGGTTAGAACATGGTTCGAGTCCCGACTGGGCCAGTTGGCATTTTCTGTGTGGAGTTTGCATGTTCTCCCTGTGTTTGCGTGAGTTTCTTCCGGGTGCTCCGGTTTTCCCCACAGTCCAAAGACATGCGCTATAGGTGAATTGAATAAACTAAATTGGCCGTAGTGTATGTGTGTGAATGAGTGTGTATGGATGTTTCCCAGTACTGGGTTGCAACAAGAAGGGCATCCACTGTGTGAAACATAATCTAATAAGTTGGTGGTTCATTCCGCTGTGGCGACCCCTGATGAATAAATGGACCAAGCCGAAGGAAAGTTTTATATTTCGAAACTTGGAGTTTGTTGCAATTTTGACAACAGTAGATGTCCGTTAATTATTTTCAATAGTCTGATCTGATTCTACGGGGGTCGAGAGAGTCAAATCTGCACTGCAAGAAGAAAACACATGCAAACAGAAAAACTGAGATATTAAAAAAGCATCAGTTTAACAATACATGCGCACACAAATTCTCACAATAGATGCAATTACAGAAATGCACTGCAAATAGCGCACACTTCTCCAGTAGTATCTGGATGTAGCCTTAATGATGCAAGCTGAGACTGCATCACTCAGCGATGCAATGTCAGACACAATGCACTCAAATGGGGCTAGTGACGTCACTGTGAGGTATAAGGTTACGTGTGGGGTTAGGTGAGCCCATTAAAAAGCATTGCATGCAGCTCGGATTGCATCTGCACCAGGTCTGCATCCAGATCCCTCTCAGCCACAGTAGAGGCAGCAATATTGTCGCAGTTCTGAGAGGTTTTCGTTCATTTTAACATCCTGGTCATTTGGTTTCAAATAATCTGATGAATTACATAATTAGATTAAATGAAATGTTCTTTTACTGCCATGTTAAACTGTCAATACTTTTTACACTTTTGGGAGTCCACTGACACTATTCTGGTCTGGATTATTTGCAGCATGTTTCTGTATTTGTATGTTTTGTGAGAATTTGTGTGTGCGTGTTGTCAATTTGATGATGTTTTCCCAATTTGTTAATGATTTCCTATTTGCATGTGTTTTTTTAACTTGCTGCATGTTTTAACTCTCTCATCCACCGTATGATTTGCTCATTTAAATATATGCATATTGTAATGCCACTTAAATATCATAAATGTGAAGTATGTATGCACATTGTATCACATTTGCAATTGTACTTGAAGGAGTAGTTCACCCAGAAATGAAAATTGCGTCATTGTTTTTGCATCCTCCACTTGTTCCAAACCACTTGTTTAATTTTTTTTCGTTTGTTGTACACTAAAAGATATTTTGAAGAATGTTCAAAACCATTAGCCATTGACTTTTTCAGTGGCTTCTGGTTTTCAACATGTATATTGTATAAATGTATAAATATTTTTGTGTTTAACCATATAAAAGACGTCAAGCAGGTTTGGAACAAGTGAAAGGTGAGTAAATGTTTACTGTTGGGTGCAAATATACTAGCATAAGACAATTTCCACTTAAACGTCAGAACAATTATGCACCTATCTACCTGTTTTCCCCAAGTAAGATGAGCAAGTCAACACTATGACCAAGCTTACAGATCTTTCATATGTTCCAAAACACCAGATGGCCTTCGGTGCTCCACAAATGCAAATGTAATTTCCTATGACAGGGAAAGTAAACTTTCTTAGCGGAGTGTGTGTGTGTGTGTGTAGGGGGGCTCCCAGTGGGGGACGGAGCGCTGAAGAAGCCCTGTTCCAATTCTGTCATTGTCAAAGTTTGACATAATAAGCGATTGTTCGCGCGCCTTTGTTGAGTGATACAACACAAGAGCAGGGTCCCAATTCCTCGCTGTTAATTTTTTGTTGTTTAAAGGGAAAAGCACAAGATGTCTATTCCTTTAAGGGATGCTTGGCAGTGCTTATGCTAAGTAATATAACAAACCTGTCGTGATGTCTGTTTGAGCACCTTTTATCTTTCCCAATCCACAGGAGGGCTCTACCTTTGCCATGTCGTAGAGAAAGCGGCATCTCTGAAATAATTTAAGTAGCCCTTTTTTGAAAGCCCAGACAAGTTAAGAGAATTCACATCTCAGATCAAAGCTGTGCAGTTGCAGTGCCACTGGAGTAAGTATTGGCTCTCTAGCTTTCTGTGTTGTGATCAAGTGCTGTTTTTTTCTGGTTAAAAGCGCTGCTAGCTTTGCCTAGCGTTAGCTATAAAGTTGAACATGTCTGCATGTTTACTTGCCAGGTGTGTGTGAACAGCAAATGAGGTGTCAAGATGTATAATGCGCACTTCTTTTTAATTAGGTACCAGCCAAGAGACTGCTTTATCTCATGCACCAGCGCTAATGTAAAGTCAACAATGGCCATTCATTCTGCTGTACTTAACATTATTCAGTACTTCAGTTGACATTAGGTTTAATGGTTAATGCATTCAAAAATGAAACTTCTGTCATGTACTTGCTAATTTTGTGAAACCTAATGGAACACGAAATTTATATATAGCTCCAAAAAAGCATAACACTAGTTTGTACGACTTAATGTGCCTTTAATATGTTTATTAATTATGCAGATATATTTATCCAGCACCACTTGTGGGATACAAAAAGAAAGTCAAGTCAACCATGCTGGTGTGTGTGTGTGTGTGTGTGTGTGTGTGTGTGTGTGTGTGTGTGTGTGTGTGTGTGTGTGTGTATTTATATATTCTAAGTCGATCTCTCTCTTTTGTATTTTGTACTGCTGTATTCATACCAAAGTAATCTGGTAATGTACTCTGGTAATCAAAGCAAACAAATATTACCAGGTTACATTGGTATGACTACAGCGCTACATTGCAACAGATAAATACTGGGAAATCTCTGTAGACTAATGGGATTTCATGCCGTTCAGTCTTATAATCTTTAATTTTCAGCAAAATCACCTGTTTTGTCATCACTTTAGACTAGTGGTTCCCAAGGGACTCATTAGAGGGTCGAGGGACAATGATGAGGGGTCACTTGGTGATTTCCAGAATTCAAATAGATGTTATTAAACTATTAGAATTACCATGTAAAAAATTTTTTATTGGAGTGCGACCCCTGGGGTGTTTAGATTAACCACACAGCAATAGCGTCAGATGCAGCGGATTAATTTGAAAAAAGGCCCGGTTAAATTTTCTGACAACCTTTGTGGCAATCTAATACATAAAAAAAGATATTTGAGGTTAATATTACATTAATAAATTACTATAAAAAGTTATATGGTTATTAGACTGTTGCATTTTTGTGCTGTCAGTATTCTCATGTTTATATAGGCCTGTAGTTTTTTGTGCAATGCTTTAACATTTTTAACCACCTTCGCAAAAAAATGGTGGTTGCGAGTCACTGACATTGTTATTTTAGGGGTCGAGGGCTGAAAAGTTTGGGTTTGCTTTAGACATTACACTAGAGAATCATTCAAATAGTAGCTCTAAAGTGTGACGTTGTTGAATGAGCAACGGTTTCTGCTGTTCTGATGTCAGCTGCAGATGTGAATGAATGGTGGATGAAAATAGTTCCTCATGCAAAAGGATTTTCAAGACTCTCCGTGATTGATTTAGTTTTTTATATACACGATTATGCCGTCAAACTGTTGTATAAACGTAATATCACACTCGTAGCAGTGCGATATGGCTGTATTTAGGCCGACATACAGCCATTCGCACTGCTACTCGTGTGTATATGCTGCTAAGGATGAAGTTGAGAAGTTTTTTTTATTTATCCAAACAATAAATACAAAAATAATTTATTACAAAAGATAATTAAAAATACTGTATACTAACATAAATTTGACTCAAAATTTGATGGTAAATTTCATTAATAATTACAAAGAAATTCAAAAAGTTATTTGCAGAAGTTTATTTCTTAATCTTTTAAATTGCAAACTTTTAGCTAACTTTAGCACAACACGTCATACATTGTCCCAGTATAAATAAATGAAATAAGCTAATTTAGCCGATGTTCTAGTCCAAACAATATTTTGCTGCTAGTAATGATGACATGTAATTTTGTTCTGTTCCTTTTACAACATATATCTGCAGTCTTTAAACAGTGCTTTAGTGATGAGAAGCCATTTATAGATATGTTTGTTTTTTATTTGTTGCTTATGTTTTGTTTAAGAACGAGTAAAGAGTATATTTAAAATGTAGACATTTTGATATCACTTTTATATAAAGCATGACTGCATTCAAAGTACTCTAATCAATTGTGCCATCCCTTACTGCTAAGTAAAAAGAGGGCCTTATATTTCTGTATAACTCCATTAAATAACAGCAGACCACTCACATTTAGCTCCTCCATCCCTTTAAGATCATCCTGATGTTTGTATCAGATTCATCTGAGCTCCATTATGCGTAAGGTTGAAGACAAGAAAGTTTTCTTTATTCATCTTCTTTCATTCTTGACAGACAAATCTGCTGGGATTCTCTCTCGTTTTTTTTTTCCTTACACAAGAACATCTCTAATTTCATCAGCTCTCCTGACTGACAAGCATCATTACGGATAAAATTATCTTGGTAATTATCCTGCCGAAAAGAGATTTATTTCCCTTTGTGAGGAGGAGAGCGGATCCACGGGGCCACGCAGTGATCTGCAACGTGGAGACGCTTCGTTAAAATAAGCATCCTAATGAGACGAGCCCTCCTGCAGAGCGCCGAGGCCCAAGCGTTACGCCTAGCAGGAGCACTCGCTTTTTGTTCAGATGTGCATTAAGTAAGCGTGAACGCGGTATCGTCTGCGTTTGGAGGGCCACTTATCGAGGAATTCGCAGTACGTAATTATCTTAATTTGCACCCCGGAGCCATTTCCGACATGAGACCTTCTGCCCGTGACTACTCTGACGTAACTCACTCATAGGCCCAGGCCACCAAAAGGTGCCAAGCTACTGTCAGGATTGCGAGATGATTAGCAGAGTTCATTGACTGAAATACTCACTTGGAGATATTTAGTTTGCAAAACTTTGCCTGTGGTTGCACTTTTGCAAATTTGAATGTTAACTCGCTTGAAAGGACTTTGTAGACTTTGCAAGCTGCGGTGAGCTGAATATCAAACTATTATTATATGCACTTGGATAAAGCCTTTATTCCAATAAATGGTTGAGAGAACATGCAAACTCCACACAGCCTAGACTCGAACCAGCGAGCTTCTTGCTGTGAGGCGACAATGGTACCCACTGCGCCACATTTTTCAAAAATACATATCAGAAAAGAATAATTACTCTGGAAATGTTTACGTTTTATAATACATCATTAGCAGTTGTCGATTAAAAAACCCCATCTTTTCCAGAATCACCTAACCCCTGTGAACAAAACCAGGACCCCCTCTTCTCTCCCGTCCACCACACCATAGGACAACCTCTAAACATTATGCAATTCTGAGTGTGCCTCGCACAGGTGAGTGGGCTTGACAAACCACCTGTAGAAAACACACTCTTTCATCTCTCTATCATTTAAATCAACACTTGCACCAGTTTTGCACACTGGCACCAGACACGTTCCTACAATCAGGGCTTGACAATAACTTTTTGGATCACCAGCCACTGCGGCTAGTAGTTTTCCAGCGTTATTAGTCACTCATCATTTTCACTAGCTACAATTTTGTTGTTGGGAAACTATTTTTATATGCATTCATTTGACTTTGACATGCTAAAGTTACTTGATTTAAATTCTGTGTCATGTCCACATGCCGCCTCATTCATTAAACTTTTTTGTGTGTTGTGAATGACCTTGCTCAATGAGCATTAGCAAATGAGTTTACTAGTGTCACGTTACAATTAGTTTTATTTCACATGACTTTTTAGGGCTCAACACTAAGTATTTATCAAATTCTTCTTTGGCCACACCAAACTAATTATGTCTTTGCCACCAATTTTAAATAATGTGTCAAAACAAGCAAAATTTAGCTGCATACATATAGTTGAAGTCAGAACTATTAGCCCCCCTGAATTATTAGCTCTCCTGTTTATTTTTTTCACCAAATTTTTGTTTAACGGAGAAAGGATTTTGTTCAACACATTTCTAAACATAATAGTTTTAATAACATAATAAAATAAATAATATTAGACTAGATATTTTTTAAGACAATTCTATACAGCTTAAAGTGACATTTAAAGGCGTAACTGGGTTAATTAGGTTAACTAGGCAGGTTAGGGTGATTAGGCAAGCTATTGTATAATGATGGTTTGTTCTGTAGACTATCGAAAACAAAATATAGCTTAAAGGGGCTAATAATTTTGACCTTAAAATATAAATTAATATTTTTAAATTAAAAACTGCTTTTATTCTAGCTGAAATAAAACAAATTAGACTTTCCCCAGAAGAAAAAATATTATCAGACATACTGTGACAATTTCCTTGCTCTGTTAAGCATCATTCGGGAAATATTTAAAAAAGAAAAAAAAAATCTAAGGGGGCTAATAATTCTGGCTTTACTGTACACTTTTTATTCAACAAAAATGTTCTTAAAAACATGACATTAAAAAATAAAAAAAGATTGTCATAAAACTATGCACAGTAATCTGTCCAGGCCAGATCACCAGTTAACTATACATAAATGGAGAGTTAATCTCATTTTAAAGCAATTGCAATAGATAATAATTAAACCATATTAAAAATAACTGTAAGCAAGAAAGCAGGTGAACAATACCTTGTGCGATAATGAAAGGATGATCACAGTTAACATTAAACCCATTAATAATCTGTTCAAAGAATAGTTAAACCAAAAGTAAAACTGCTTGTTAAAAAAAGTGAGTAAATCTGCTGATTTTAAAGCGATTAGTTGATAAATCTGTAGCTCTTAAAAGAAGCAGGACTGTGGGAGCATGAGCATCGCTTATTGTCCAGTCTATTTCAAAGAGAACCGATCGCACCAGTTGCATTTCCAGACACAGTTGCTTCGCACAAGGTAACAGGAGCACGCCTTTGCCTCTCTGTGCACGTGATCACCCTTCACTCGGCATTCACCTGCTTTCTAAAATAAACAGTTATTTTAACAGTTAGTCATGCTGCTTCTCGATTTTAAGATCTTATTTGCAATAATATTGACAAATGATTATAAATTATAATTCTAATCTTTAGTGACTAGCCAGCACTGGCAATTAAAAAATTATTTTCAACCTGCCAAAGTGGCTAGTGAGAGCGGCTGTCTAACCCGCCACAGCTGAAACCTACCTGGATTTGGCAGGTATTAATGTCGAGCCATAATTACAATCATCTAAAAAAATCCATCGTGCATTTATGAAGTGAGCTTCTCACAGATGAGTTAGTTTAGCAAACCACTTTTTGAAAGATTCTTCTCTCTACCCCCAGCATATTTATGTATATATATATACATAAATGTATGTATGTGTTATTCAAAACCTATTGCTAGCGCCTTGCTCTTGTCATTGATATGTTCATAGGATATAATTTCATATAATCCTTTTTAAATGAACGGATTCCTGGTGGGAATATTTTCTGTAAGTGCCTTGTGAGTCTCACGGTTTGTGCGTTTGATTTTCATAATAGATCATTAGCAGTTGTACGGGTTGACTAATTTTGTCATTAAACTCCGAGTTTAGGTGAAGCTGATGAGGAAACGAGCTCTTCACGATAATGAGCACTAGTGTTTGATGTAATTAAGTGCAAAACAAGTGGTCTCCTTTCCTAATGGTTCTAATAGTTAAGGATTGTTGTAGATTAATAGGTTATTAAAGACTAAAAGAGCTGAAATTTGACTTTTGAGATTGCAGTATTATTACCATTCAAGTAAATAGTCGGTCTTGCATACCTGAAATATTTCTCCACCAAATATGGCTGCTAAATAAACTCAGATTCCTTTTAAAGCAATTGCAGTGGACAATGTCAAATATATTATTTAATTTTTTTTATTATGCAAAAAATAAGCCAATGAGACTAATGCAATCTAGAGTACCATGCAAGCTACTCATATTATGTTGGCCAGTGTACTACATAACGCAGATAACTTTGGACCAGAAATGCACTGATATATTGGTCAATAGTATCAGTATCAGTAAATAAATGCAAAAAATATCAGCTGATTGTTTAAATGAAAGTTGTTATGACAGCTTGACATAAACAAATACGTCACAACTAGTCTTCATCTTTGTCGTGACAACTTGATATTACCAAGAACATAACTTGTCATAAATCTGTCATAAACATGATTGTCATGAGGCATTACAATTGTGTCATGAATATATTCTGATCACGTTTTTAGTCTGTTTTTGTCATTAAAATGTTTCATTAATGTCTCAGTAAATAATTGTTATTTTTAAATAAATAATCTTTTAAATACAATAATGTATTATTATAATTTTTAACAGTGTCATTAATATTTAATGACATTTTAATTACAGTTTTTTGTACCACTGTAGTTGAGATAAAAAAAATTACAATGTTTATACCAGATTTATGACAATTTTGTTGTCTTGGTGATGTGAAGTTGTCATGACAAAGACAAAAACAGGTTGTGATGTATTTGGTCATGTCAAATTGTCATAACAAACAATGTCATCTTTGCATTTAATATGTCATAACCGAGTGAATGACACTTAGGGTGTATTTACATTAGGTACAGTTGCTTTGAACCATGCCAAAGCGCAGGGCCATATGTCGCCACCTACTGGTCTGGAATGCATACTACATCACTTTTTAACTGTTTGCATGGATCTTTGTGAATCAGAAATGTCAAACAGTCTAAATATGCTGATTGCATGATGTGAGATTTACAGCATACAGATGCTTGTACCAACTCAGCGTTCTGCTTTTGAACGGCCAGCCTCAGTGTGTGTGACAGCGCAGGAAGAAATGTAGACGCCGCCTTGGGTCGATACAAAAATGTATGTGCTTGGAGCCTAGGAGGCATTCAGTAATGAAATCAATAGCTGTGCTTGGCTCCTGGCATTAAGATCATTGGTCTGGCTGTTATTTAGTCATCGTTGTCCTACAACCCGGGCGTAAGTTGGCTACCAGTGAAAAAAATCAATAAAGTGACACCACAGTCGGCATCCCAATTACTGGTGAGACTGGTGAGAGATCAATTCATGTGTTGGCCATTAACAGGTCCTTTTGGGAAATCATACTGCATTATTTGGGTTGCCTTCTCTCTGCTCTCTTTCCCCGTCTCGCTCTAAAACAGTGAATTATACAAATCAACAAGAGATCGTACAGCCAAAGACCTGGTTACCTTGTTTAGCCTCGCTTTACGTGACTCTCCCTACAATGATCTTGCAGTAATGTGTGTTATTATTAGGTTGTTGCTAGTATTGTGTGCTCAAGCCTACCAGTCAGATATAATGAAAAATGTTACATAAAGGGCACCTATTTTATCCCTTTTTAAAAATTTAATATAAGTCTTTTGTGTCTCCATAATGTGTCTGTAAAGATTCAGTTCAAAATACCCATCATATTATTTATTATACATTATTATATCTGGGAAATTTGAGCTTTTAGGTCATTGTGCCAGTGCCTTTAATGCAAAAGAGCTAGTTCTCCTCACCCACCTTTCCCACGTGCGTTTCAGAGATCTGTTTGTATTGCTTTGGTGCGTGTAGCCTTCACGTAGATAAACAGCACAGTGACAGACAAGAATGAAGCAGATCTCCCTTATTACAATAAGAACTTTCCCAACTGTTATTTATTATATTTGTTGTGGAGTTAATTCAAGCCTTTCTGCATCAATGAGTCAGACACGAATTAACGTAACAATTTTACTGTGTTTATTTCACTGTTTTAAAAACGTTTTACACATGTAAAACTCATTCTTAAGGTGCAGATGATCACAGTGAGCTGAACAGATCTTTTAATCCCAGTTGCTTTGTGTACATCCTGACTTGTTGATATGATTATACGCATTACTAGAGAGACATGTTAATACACGGCTGTCAATCAATTCGATGGGCGGGGATACCACACTCCTGCGTCATGTTGTGGTGGGCCTCAAAATGGGAGGGATTTAATCCTAATTTAATGTCAGGAAATTTAAAAAAAGAGACTTATTGTGTTTATATCACTCCAATATGACTGTGGATACACTATACCTACACACAGTTCTGTCCAAACAGCTTACAATAGATGATTTTCATCATCTGTGCCTTTAAGATGAGAGACTGTAGGTTTTTATGCACCTGTCAATTTATTTAGAACTAAATTCTAAAGGATTTTACTTTTAGTGATGAATATGTTCAAATGTGATTGTAAATTATTTTCTCTATACTACATTTTATTCTTATTAAAATAAAATAAATAAATCCCCTTTACATTAATATTAATGTACATTATTTTTATTGAAAGTTCTTTCGGTCCCACTTTATATTAAGTGGCCTTAACTAGTATGTACTTACTCTGAAATTAATTATTTCTTACAATGTATCTATTGTGTAAATACATGTTTTTACATTGTGCTTATGATTGATATAATACATGCATGTAATTAGATCTGTTTTTAATGTCTGTAATTGCATTTGTAATTACGCTGTTGACCATCCCTTACACCTTAACCCACTTTTAAACCTACCCATACCACCAAACCTGTCCATATCCCACCTCAAGAGCACCACAAGTGTTACAACAATACCTTATGAACACAGTAAGTACATTGTATTTATTTTTGATGCAAGTACATGGCAGTTAAGGCCACCTAATATAAAGTGAGACCGCTCTTTCATTTTATTCTTAACATTTCATTGTTTAGTTTTACGTTTATATTTTATTTGATAAACTTTAGATAGTGGAACATTTCTAGAAATATATTTGAATAGTTAAAACTATGTCGATATTTATTTAAAATAAGAAGATTTCATAATATTAAAAAAGTTTTTTTCTGGCACATTTGAACTATTTGATGCTTCATTTGTTAATAGTACACAAAATTCAACTCTACAGTTTAGGCCTCTACAGGCCTTTTATTGACATTTTAGTAGTTAAAAATAATATAATGTACGGTGCATGTGGACAGTTTTCATAGCGCTTCCCTTTTTCCACATTGTTTTACATTACAGCCTTATTCCAGAATGGATTAAATTCATTTATTTCCTCAAAATTCTACACACAATACCCCATAATGACAATGTGAATTTTTTTTTTTTAAATTACAGCCTCATGTCTTTTCAAATATGATGCCACAAGCTTGGCACACCGGTCTTTGGGAAGTTTTGCCCATTCCTCTTTAGAGTACCTCTCAAGCTCTATCAGGTTGGATGGGAAGTACAGCCATTTTCAGATCTCTTCCGAGATGTTCAATAGGATTTAGGTCTGGGCTCTGGCTGGGCCACTCAAGGACATTCCCAGAGTTGTTGTGAAGCCACTCCATTGATATTTTGGCGGTGTGCTTTAGGTCATTGTCCTGCTGGAAGATGAACCATCGCCCCAATCTGACAATCTAGACACCAACCTAGACAATATATGAGTTTAAACTGTTAAAAATGTTTAACAAACTGATGTTTTCAAACTCTTCAAGGTTAAAAGTTGATGAAAGAAACATCAAGGTCACACAATGCATTTCAAACACATGCATAAATGAGTAAAAACAAAAACATAAATCACAAAATACAGAAATCTGCTAATTTACGGATATTTTTACAGTGTTGTAGTAATTATGGTTTATAAATAATCAATTATTATTATATATGCATAATAATATATAATAATTATTATTACAATAATATTAATAGTAATAAAAATGACATTTTCAAAAATGACTTTTTTCATGTAGTTTTTAAAACACTTTTGAAGTGTATAGTATATTTATGCATCATTTTTGCCAAGAATATGCTTCAAATCATGCCAAATCAAAAATAAAGATGCTTCACTGTTTGCCAAACTCTATCGTAAAACTTTCAAATTGTTTTAATTTAAATACTTTTAAAACTCAAAACACACACACACACACACACACACCACCTACAGACCACCCAGTTCAACAGCATAAATACACCATGCACTTAAAATTCATAACTCTTCGGCACAGCTATGCATGCACTTAGTCATCTGCGCATCTCACGATCCTCAAAGTCTACAATTTATTAAGCATGAAACTGCATCCAAGTCTGAAGGAGAAGCAGTTAGCGTGGTTCGTGTGAGCTGCGGAATCAAACCCTAATGATCTGTGTCTCGCAGCATTACTATTCCGATGGTGAGCTTGTTGACACCTGACACAGACCACACTGTTAAATCGGTGACATCTTTAAATCCCTGATTGACATCTCTCATATGTGCTCCTCTGGCAAAAGTAGCACAGCCTCACATTTGGTAAACATGGGGTGAAACGCATTACTAGGGAGAAAAAAAAAGTGAACGTCGAACGTGTCAGTCGGGAGAATATCTCATCAGTCCACATTCTTTATCAACTAGTTCTCTGCGCTGCACTTTTTTTTCCCCCTTATGCATATGTAAAGAGCAGAATATGTTCCAGCAGCGATAAGGATGTTGCTCGCACCTGCAATGCCTTAC
This sequence comes from Danio aesculapii, assembly GCF_903798145.1. NCBI lineage: Eukaryota > Metazoa > Chordata > Actinopteri > Cypriniformes > Danionidae > Danio > Danio aesculapii. The sequence goes on from NC_079438.1 coordinate 46,647,149, forward strand.
AGAAAAAAAAACAGCACAATGGCGACATGACGCGCAGCTGTTTAGCGTGACAGTGGTGTAATTGTAAAGAGGGAAGAAGACGTCTTGCTCTTCACTCAGCTTGAGACGTGTCTAACTTCGCGCTGCGGAGGAAGATGACAGGATCTCTTTAGTGCCTACAATTACATGGCATGATGCCTTATGTGTGCAGTCAACAGAATGAGGCCTAACGAAGCGGATAACTTAAACACATAGCTTGGAGATGCCAATAGTTATATGGCAGTGCACCATGTAGGGAAAACATCTGAGGGAAAACAAAATAAAAAAAGCAGTATGTTTGTTCAGGTAATGGTTTTTCTTCTATGCAATTTAACAATCTCAAAACAGTAGTTCATATTTAGTCATATGTGTTTGATTTAGAAGTTGAGATAGGGTTTTACAAAGTCCCTTCAAGGCAAGTCGCTTTACTCTGCTGCCATCTTTAAAACACCTCTTGGGCATTCTGTCTGAATGGGGAAACGTCAAATTCTTTGAAACTTTTAGCCAAGCTTACAGTTCAATTCAATTCAATTCACCTTTATTTGTATACAATCTTGACATAAAATCTTCTCTAGCAGCTTCACATAAAAGGTCATAGTAAATAGGAACAGTGTAGTTCAGTTTGTATTGTTTAATTTCAGTTCAGTTTAGCTCAGTTCAGAGTGGTTTAAAAATCACTACCGAGAGTCCAAACACTGAAGAGCAAATCCAACCATGCGCAGCTCTACAGATCCCGAACCATGCAAGCCAGTGGCGACAGCGGAGAGGGAAAAAAACCTTCACTAATTGGCGAAAATGAAGAAAAAAAAACCTTGAGAGAAACCAGACTCAGTTGGGCACGACCATTTACATATTACAGTTACATTACATATTTGGAATCACCAATAAACTTAACAACTGTCTCATACGTTTCCTTTCTAAATGTCAGAATCAAACAACATCTGCATATGTTTAGGTTGCCTGAGCTAATGCGCATGTGCACTCGAAAGAAACGAGATCACGACACCAACCTCATTTATGGCCGTTCTACATATTATCATCCTCTGGATAATGATTGCCTGATCGTGCTGGTCTTCGGAAATACTCCACGACTTGTTCTTGATGGCGAATCTCCTCCAGAAATGAAAGTGACTCTTTGTTTACAAGTTTGTTGGCGTTTGCGTAGTTGCTGTCATGTGTATTTGGTTACAAAACCAGATAACTTTTGTTTTGAAGTGCACTTGGTTCATTTAAAAGAGATTTCAAGCTTTATTTTGATATATTTCTTATGTTTGTGAAGCAAGTATTCGCTGAGATTCCAGTGTTTGTTGACCACCAAACCTGGAGAAATGTCAGTCTATAGCGATAGATGATTGTAATAGTAGGCGGGGCTTCATTCGACATGTTGATCGTTACACTTTTCCCCATGCAAAACTGTACGCGTGCCACATCTTTTGTATTCTATAGTCTTTGGGGTTTTATGGTGGGACCTTTTATGGAATAAATCCCATTTATAAGTGGTTTAAACACAGTTTTGTGGCAACAGTACGTGAATGTATTTAGCCTCTAATGGTAAAAATGAACTATTTTTATTCATTCATTCATTCGTTTTCTTTTCGGCTTAGTTCCTTTATTAATTTGGGGCGCTACAGCGGAATGAACCGCCAACTTAGAAAAGAAAAATTACAGACTGTCTTAGTCTTTGGAGTATGTTTTGAGTACGTTTTTCTATTTAAAAAAATCAGTTTATATTGAAATTGGGTTGGAATATGTGTCCTTCTTGCTGGCATCATACTCTACACTGTAAAAAAAATATATGTCTCAAAGTTGTAAATTAAAAAAAGACTTGGTATGTTTTAAAATGTAAAGTTTTGTAATGAAAAAAAACTATTCTGCCTAAATTTGAACTTTTTAAGAGATTGAGTTAAAACATAGTAAAAAAAACCTTACTATTTTAAATGATCACTTTTAAAGTCAGTGCGTTACTTGTTTTTTTTTGTAGTTTCTTTTCATCAAGTCGTTTATAATTGTTTGTAAAATTATCATCTCATACAAATTCGTACAACTTCTCATGATATTGGAACCCATAACCTTCTCATTGTTTGTGTGATAGGTCTGTTTTGAACTACAGTTGAAGTCAGAATTATTAGCACCCCTTTGAATTTTTTCTTTTCTTTTTTTTAATTTTTTTAAACCAACTGCACCTTTCACATGAAAAACACATGAAACTGGTTTTCCAGAAAGAACAGAGGGTTGAACTCAAAACATTTTTTGCACATTTTCCCCTCCCTCCTCCACTGTTACACAACATGACAAACAGGTTTAGGAAGTCAAAGAATGCAAGTACAGTATGAGCTTAAACCTACACTTACGGTGTGCATTGTAGAAAGATTTGGCAGTAGTGTTTATCTTGGCTGATCTATTATACAGATCAAAATAATCTAGGATTACTCGCTGATCCGAAAGTATTAAACTGTTAACTGTAAGACAATAAAACATTATCTGCGCCAGAAAAGAGCAACGTACTGGCTCTGCTTCAAGTAGGCTGTCCTTTATACAAACTTGCGCCACAACTGAGAGAGTTCACAGACTTCTGACAAGCACTTGTCATTCACTAGAATCGTCTGCCAGGTAAGCATTGTTCAACTATTCACTTTAGTTTCGTTTTTATAGTTTACTTTTTGTTTAGTTTAATATTGTAGCTTAATAAAGGCGTTTGATTATGATATGGGGACGTGATAACAATATAAAGAATTTATAAACATTGGTTCAAAACTCCACGCAAGCGACGCGACGCGACAGAATTTACACCTGATTATAAATTAACATACCCACGCGTTGTGTAATAGTAGTAATTAGGCTCACTTGCAGCGTAGATAAGTTAATAATAAGATCATGCGAGTTATATATACAAAATTGTCGACTTGGTTTGAATATAACGAGCAATAAATAATAAATAAATAAAAGACGATCTTGTAGTTTTATAGCGTTAAAATTTGAGTTAAAATAGGAGTTTTGCAACACATATCCCCATTAAAACATTGGTTTTATTATTATTGTAAAATTATAACCATGTAATTTTGGAATTGGTCATTGTCACCATGACGTGGCGTTAAACTGAAGTTGCTATCTATTATTTAGCAGGCATTCCAAGTGCTCAAACCTGACCTTCTGTAAAACTTGAATGGGATCTTTTTGTTATATGATTTAGTACTGAACATTTAGCAACATCTATCATAGTCTTATTGGCTTTTTTGAGGGTGCACAGAACAGATTGGGATTACAAAATCAAGTCAAAGTTTCTTTATGATAATGCAGCACATTCTTTTCTGTTTCATATCTTAAGCAAACAATCCCCCCCCCAACCCCCAAAAAACACTGTGTCATTCCATTATATATATAATGAAAAAAGAGCATATAGAATTTGATCAAATAAGTAAATAAAGGGAGTGACAACCCCTGGAATGACAGTGTTTTTTGGGGGGATGGGACAATTGTTTGCTTAAGATATGAAACAGCTTACCAAACAGAAAAGAATGTGCTGCATTATCAGGGGTTGTTATATTCAAACCCTGGAAACAATATATATATATATATATATATGGTCTTGTAGTTTTATGTAGCTTAAAATTAGACATTTGAAATGCAACATATCTCCCTACAAAAATAACAATGGTTATATTATTCATTTTCTTCAGCTTAGTCCCTTTTTTACGAGGGGTCGCCACAGTGGAATGAACCGCCATGGTTTTATTATTATTCTAAAAATAACCATGTAGTTTGGGTAATTGATTAGCTATCATTTCAGTGCATTAGAAAAGAAAACTCATTTTGAGAAAACAAAAAAGATGTATTGTTATTTAAATAAACAGACACAAATTGATAATATGCACTAAAACTGTCAGAAGTGTATTTTTAATGTTTTTATTTCTTTCTATACTGAAAAAACTCTTTGAAAAGCCAGAATCACAAATTTTAGCATGAATTAGCTTGATTAGCTTGAGCCTTGTCTTAATTTTTTTGTAAAGCTTGGATTTTTATGTATGGATACAATATTGAATGGATATTTCACCTAAAAATGTACAAATTTAATTGTTTCATGTTTCCCAGTTCTGGGTTGCGGCTGGAATTCGCTGTGTAAAACATAAGCCGGAATAGTTTGTGGTTCATTCCACTGTGGTGACCCCTCATAAATAAGGGAATAAGCTGAATGAAAATGAACGAATGAATAATTCTTCCATACTAGATTTTTCTGTTAAGCACAAAAGAAGATATTTTGAAGAATGTTGGAAACCTGTAAACATTGACTTCAATAACCTTTATTTTATTGCTCAATTTTGCCTTTGTTCTATTTTACATTATCCTTTGTAGGAAATTTGTCAAAATGGCCGATTTGATGAACAGTGATGTATTCCTGGCCTTCTGCACGTATGCCACTATCGTCGTCCTCAAAATGATGTTCATGGCTCCTCTGACCGGATACTTCAGGATGACCAGAAAGGTGCAGTTGGTTTATACAATTCGGTGACTAAATAAGATTAGTTCCACATGATGTTGAAATTAACTTGACCATAAAAACCAACGCAAGACTCTAAGTGCCTGATGTAGAGCTCATCTTTTATAACCGGTCATTATTTCCAGTGCTCCCATTTTGGAAATGGCACTCCTCCAGTCACATTAGGAGCATCTGGTGCAATTTACTGCAATACTGTAAAAAAGCCAGATTTGCCTTTTTGGCCTGTATTATAATGATAGTAATAATAATAAACATCCATTCTGGCGTTGATGAAATATGTCGTATTTTCAGTAACAAAACTAATACTTTATGATGCTGTTTACAAAAGTTAAGACTAAAATAAGTGTAGTTGATGTATATTAATTGTGGTCATCAAGGCCAGTGTTTTATAATGTTGCTCTTCGGCAGCTGTTTACACTTGTAACCATTTACAGTTAGATTTATTTCGGTCAATTTGATCACAAGTAAATGGAGATGCATTCCTGTTTACAATGGTGTCTAGTCTAATCTCTTTTGTCCACTTGATTCAAAGGAGGCGGTGTGTGTACTCTATATAATTGTAATCTAACTTTAATTGTAATAAGCTCATGTAATTTACATAGAAAACAATATGATACTATAAAATATCATAAACACAGAGCAGAAGCTATCAGTTCAGCCACAGAGCCAACACTGTAAACTTTATACATTTTTGTTGCTTCCAAACCTACAATTTAAGATGCCAAAGTTTTAGGCTGTTTACATGTCAGAGATGTAGGCAAAAACTGCATTTTTCAAAACCTGCATATTTTCCCCTCGCATTTTTCAGATATTTCATTCATACACAACATAAAAAAACTGACATTTTACACTTTAATAATATTAGGTTCCACACAATTCCTTCACGTTGTCCCAACACAAATCGATTAAGTTAACTTAAAGTCCCCAAGAAATCAAAACTAACCAAATGATTTTGTTAGCTCACAATGCTATTGTGTGGTGAATAATTAATCTGTGCATGTCATTAGAAAAAAAAATAGTTTCCCCTCTAATCTTTAATCGAAATCTGAAAATGCACTTCCTGTTTGTTTTCAATTTATCAGATTACGTAATTTTGAGGTAATGGGCATGGCTAACGCTGCTCCAACTGTCAGCTTTGACAACAAACAGAAATGGTGAGCAGGAGGAGTCTGTTAGGTTGTAATAACTCTTCTAAAACCCCTTTCCTGATCTTTCTTGAATGAAATGCCTACTTTAGTACGTCCATTCAGCCCACAGTAAAAAAAACAAGCCTCGCCCACTGTTTGCTCATTTAAAATTCAGTTTCTCTAGGAACTGAGTCACAATACGGAAGAATAACAATCGCAGATTCCCGTTCACGAGGGCTTTAATTGTTTTTCACAACCTTAAGTAGATTGAACATGAAACAATTAAGTTGTCCCAAAAAAACTCAAAAATTGTGTAGATTCAGCTCATTTTAAAAAAAAGTAGCTTAAACAAACAGCACAAACCTTTTTTTTCCAAAAAATGCAGTTTTACATATGCCAGGCCAGTCGTTGACACTGTCAACTTTTAGTTAGTAGTACCTGTAGGGAAGTGTGTGTAAATGATGTAAAATTGGTGATGTAAATGTAAACTTTTCTGAAGAAGTGTTGCGAAACTGAACAGCAACAGCACTGCCATGTGCTTTGTAATTTTGTATGTTCATTCTGACTTGCAATGTAAAAAACAAACAAACAAAAAACTTAGCTTAAAATTGTAAGACAACTTGCTGCTGCTTTTATGAGTCGACTCAACTTAAATCAATGCAATGTGACTTTAAAGACTTTAAATGTGTATTTTACTAACACACGTTGTTAGTCTTAAAGTGAAAATATAACAAAGTTAGTCTACAATAATAAAAAAGAAAAGACTTTGCTAGTCTTTAATCAAAATCAAACCATTTGCTTCTGCTTTGGAATGGCAGTCCTCCTCCTCTGATGTTAGTTTGACGGATTGTTATACACAATTGAAGTCAGAAATATTAGCCCTCCTGAATTATTAGCCCCCCTGTATATTTGGTTTTCCCCAATTTATGTTTAACAGAAAGAAGATTTTTTCGACACATTTCTAAACATAATAGTTTTAATAACTCATTTCTAATAACTGATTTATTTTATTTTTGCCATGATGACAGTAAATCATATTTGACTAGATATTTTTCAGGATTCTAGTATTCAGCTTAAAGTGACATTTAAAGGCTTAACTAGGTAAATTAGGCAAGTTAGGGTAATTAGGCAAGTTATTGTATAACAGTGGTTTGTTCTGTAGACGATCGAAAAAAATATAACTTAAAGTGGCTAATAATTTTGACCTTAAAATGGTTTATAAAAAATTAAAAACTGCTTTTATTCTAGCTAAATAAAACAAATAAGACTTTTTCCAGAAGAAAAAAATATATAAGAAATACTGTGAAAAATTCCTTGCTCGAACATAATTTGGGAAATATTTGAAAATAAAATCACCGGAGGGCTAATTCTGTTCATAATTCAGGCCTTTTCAAACTGGGAGGACACTGCAATGAGCAAAAGTCCAGAGGCGCGAAAGAAGATGCTTCAGACCAATCCTGATGTAGAGCGTGTCCGAAGGTAATGCCAAATCACCAATGAATCCTCTTTTAACCTGTTGGAAACCTTCTGAAAGTGACTTTCACTATTGATCCACAGGTGCCATCTGAATGACCTGGAGAACATCATTCCCTTTGTGGTGATCGGGCTTCTGTATGCACTGACCGGTCCAGATCTCTCCACTGCTCTGCTGCACTTCCGGGTGTTTGTAGGCTCTCGTTTCATCCACACCGTATCATACGTGCTGGCTCTTCCTCAGCCCAGCAGGGGTCTGTCCTGGGTGGTGGGAATGATCACAACCTTCTCCATGGCCTACAGGGTGCTCACTACAGCTCTCTATCTGTAAAGATGCCATTGCATTGCAGTATGAGGCAGAATGGTAGAGGCCAGTTTTGTATGTTTTTTATTGGCTTTATACTTTCTTATTTCACTGTAGTGTATGCAATTGATAATAAAATCTGTCAACATTCATCTGCATTTTTGATGCTTTTTCAATTATTATACAGGTATTTGGTAGAAGCTGCTGTTGTAATGTCAGTTTCTTCTATCAAATGTTTGTTATCAGTTAACAGGTCATTGTCACCATGACTCGGCATTACACTGATTTTGCTATCTGTATTTTTTTAGGATGTATTCCATGTGCTCAGACCTGCCTTTTAGTAAAACTTGAACGGGATCTTTTTGTTGCATAATTTAGTAATTTACTGAATATTTAGCAACATCTATCGTAGCCTTATTAGCTTTTTCCTAGGGGTGCGCAAAACAGATTGGGAGACTGATTACAAAATCAAGTCAAAGTTTATTTATGATAATGCAGCACATTTCTTGCTGTTTCGTAAGCTGTTTCATATCTTAAATGAAATTGCATTCTGTTAAATAGACTGTAATATGGCACAATGTCATTACTATTGTCACAAAAGAACACTATGTGTGTCAGTCCAGGGGTTTTCAGTCTTTTAGACACCCATTAATATAAATATTTGAAAATCCTTGTGCCCCTATCCTAAAATGATAAAGGTATCCAAATCGATTTTTGTACACTACCTGACAAATCTCTTGTTGCCTATCCAAGTCTTAGGAACACCAAATAATAACTTGACTTCCAGTTGATCATTTGGTATCAGAAGTTGCTTACATGAAAGGCGAAGGCCTCTAGATTACGATTATTTCACCAAAATAAAATATGATCATGCCTTTATTTTGAATTATTTAATTAGGACAGTAAGGTCTGACTTTGCTTAGACAAAAGTATTGTCACTTAACAGCTATAATGTTCAGTATAGAATATAAAGTCATAGTGCAGTGGAAAAAGAATTAATATTGTGTATGACTCCCATGAGCTTGGGCGACTGCATCCATACAGTAAATCTCTGAAATGACTCAAAGAAAGCGTTTTTGCATAATTATTAATAAATAATAAATAATTTTAATAATTATTGTATTTTTGAATTGTCTTAATCCGTTTTGTGTTGTGTCTTCCATCAATATGTTCATTCATTTTATTTATATGGTTAAATGTTTTAGTAAACAATCAAATTACGTGTAATTAATAACATGCAATCTGTTTATTTATTTTTAGATCGAGCTTTTCTTGGAAATCAAACTCTCGCGTTACCTTTTCTGCTGTTGACACTACAGTAAAGCGCTTCAGGGGCTCCGTGCAATACATGCATTGTGCAAAACAAACATTAGTACAGCAATAACAGTTAGCCAGAGTGTCATTATTATTATTAGATATAGTTATGTAGGTTACTTGACACGCCCACCTTCACACGTTAGTTCAGGAGTGAAAAGCTGTGAAAGCAAAGCAGAGTGGAGACAAAAAGGTGAGAAATGCACCAAAACGCTTATATTTCAGCTTATGCTTCTCCCTGTCTTCTCGCTCGTGCACTTTTCTTTATTCTTTTTGTCAATATTCAAGTTTTTAAACAGGCATCTTTGCACATTTTTGAAACTCCGGAGAGACCGCCTCTGGCGTCCTAGTTTTACGCTATTGTTTCCATTAAAGTTGCATAAACATCGACGAATGAGTGCTAAAAAACTAGACTGAAGAGACAATATTAAACGCCAGTAATGTTAAATGATTACATTTTGCGACGTGAAAAAGCAGAAAACAAGCGAATTGTTTGTTTCTCTTACAGAACTATAGGACAGAAGCGGAGCTATATGCTGTTAATAAAGTATAACGGTATGATTTCTATGTCTGTTTGTCCAATTCTGGTAACGTAAACAATACTAACAGGCTACCACACGATTTTTATCTTAAAGCTTGGGCTTTGTGATTGAAAAGATGCAGAAAAATCCTGTTTAAACTGGCTGCTTTTCTGAAACTTTGTAGCCTATAGTTACCAAGTCTTTTTGACTGGTAGAAATTGGCTATGTTTCTTAAGAGAATACAAGAAGTTAAGCAAGATCTGTATTAGCCAGTATAAAATTCTGCATTTGCGAGACTGGCTCATGCGATTTTCTGCTTCAAAAGCAATGCAAATGAATACTGTTTGTGTAATTCGTTTGTTTGGTGTGTATTTGCAGTTTGAACTAAGATGGTAGAAGTTGTGCACATGATTGACAGTGAGGTCTTTCTGGCCTTCTCCACATACGCAACCATAGTCATCCTCAAAATGATGTTTATGAGCCTCATGACCGGTTACATGCGAGTGTCAAAACAGGTACACGATTTTTGTGCTCAATTCATTGATATGACTTGCGTATTTCAGAATTTGTGAACTTTTGAACTGCTTCTGCACATTTAAACCTGATATTGAGGCACAAGGTAGACATATTAGATTAAATGGTCAGATAAAGCCCAAAAAAAGTTCAGAAAAGTGGACAAAACAGATGTCAAATACTTGTGATTTGATCTACCAAAACACCTTTATACCAGATGTAAACAGCACCATAAAAAAGGAAAATTTCCAAATCTTTTATGATGTTTTTTGTACTGTTGAACACAAAAGAAGATATTTTGAAGAATGTTGTAAAAAAAAAAAGTTTAGTATGTACACAATAGGAACAGAAAATACTATTGAAGCCAATAGCTGTTTCTTTCTTCAACATTTTTCAGTATCCGATGCTCATTGTTCAGAAACTCAAACTAATTCTAAACAAGTGGAGGATGAGTTAATGTTAGCAGTATTTACAGTTTTGGGTGAACTATCCCTTTAATAATGCCTTTTTTTTCTTCAGGCCTTCTCCAACTTAGAGGACACAGCCATGGCAAAGGGGGAAGACAAGAAGAAACTGGTTAGGATTGATCCGGATGTGGAAAGAGTGCGACGGTAAACATATATTGGTTTTACAACACAATCACTGGGTGATCTCTTCCTGATGTTTTTGTTCTTGAATCCCAGATGCCATCTGAATGACCTGGAAAGCATCGTTCCTTTCGTGTTGATCGGTCTTCTGTATGCACTGACGGGGCCGGTTCTTTCCACTGCTCTTTTGCACTTCCGGGTGTTTGTAGCGTCCCGATTCATCCATACAGTCGCATACACAATGGCTCTTCCACAACCTACCAGAGGTCTAGCCTTTGGCGTAGGGCTGCTTACAACTTTATCTATGGCATACAGGGTGCTCACTACAGCTCTTTTTCTCTAATGAAGAACACTCGCTTCAAATACAGTTGAAGTCAGAATTACTAGCTCCCCGTTAATTTATTTTTTCCCCCCAATTTCTGTTTAACAGAGAAGATTTTGTTGAGCACATTTTTAAACATAATAGTTTTAATAACTCATTTCTAATAACTGATTTATTTTATCTTTGTCATGATGACAGTAAATAATATTTGACTAGATATTTTTTCAAGCCACTTCTAAACAGCTTAAAGTGACATTTAAAAGCTTAACTAGGTTAATTAAGTTAACTAGGCAGGATAGAGTAAATGGGCAAGGTATTGTATAACAATGGTTTGTGCTGTAGACTATAAAAAAAATATATAGCTTAAAGGGGTTAATAATTTTGACCTTAAAATGTTTTTAAAAAATTAAAAACCGCTTTTATTCTAGCCGAAATAAAACAAATAAGACTTTCTATAGAAGAAAAAATATTATCAGACATACTGTGAAAATTTCCCTGCTCTCTTAAGCATAATTTGGGAAATATTTAAAAAAAAGAAAAAAAAAAAGAAATCAAAGGGGGCTAATAATTCTGACTTCAACTACATAACATTTTGTGTTAGTATACGTGCTTTTAGCAGTCTTGCTTGAATGAAGATTTGAGTGTGTTTTCTATTGGCTTTTAGTGCCATGTTCCCATGTATGCACTTTATACACACTATAAATGATTTTTTTATAGGCATTGGTGGTTCCTTAAAGGAATAGTTCTCCTACAGATGAAAATTCCTCCCTCTCAAGTAGTTCCAAAACATTTATGAGTTTCATTATTCTGTTAAACATTGAAGAAAATATTTTGAAGAATGTTGGAAACCACTGACTTCCATAGTAGGAAAAACAAATGCTTATTATAAATGGTTACAGGTTTCCAGCTTTCTTCAGAATATCTACTTTTGCTTCGAACCCATAAAGGATTGAAACAAGCAACGAGTGAGTAAATGATGGGTGAACTATTCCTTTACAGAACTATTAATATCCTTGCAACATTTTCCATCCACAAAAGATTCTTTAAAGTGGATCTTTAGATCGTTAATAAAAATAACGGTTCTTATCAGAAATGTTCACTAAAAGGTTCTTAAGGGAATCAAATGTTCTTCTATGAAATCATTGCAAGACGCTCTTTTGGAAAGTTTCAATAAAAACTACAACACTGATGGTAATAATTATTGTGATCTTTAACATCTGGCACACATTTGAAGAAGAGTCTGAAGTTTGAACAGTAGTATACATTGTACATTGAACAGACATTTGGTTTTTTGTTACTCATTAATCAGACTTTGAGCAACATTTTCAGATGGTGTGCTTTAATCTGGGATTTTGAAGTTCATGCATAGATTTGACCATTTACACCAGTTGCAAAGACTTACCAAGTTAACATTTTAGCATTTTAATACTCCTTGTAAGCAGGTTTTACAACGTATATTAATGCATTAAATAAATCATGGAAAACAGACTCGTTCTACAATTGTTTGTAAAGTGTGCAAGAAACCAATTCATGTTTTGTCCACTAGAGGGAGCTATTTGAAAGCCCAAGTATAGTAACTAATGTTACGTTCATGTTTGTGTAATGCACATGTCTTTGTGTTTTCTTATCCACCCTTGGTATGCAGGCACAAACACTCATTTATCTGTGTGATTGTGTTCTGCTTCAAAAGATGAAGTGAGCTGTTTTATATAGCCACACACAATGCTAATGCTGATCAATGTTAGCAGATGTTTGGTAAAAATAGCATTGCTTAACTTGCTTATTCATGCTTCACTCTACCTTAATATGTTATGAATAGCCTGTAAACACATTCCATACAGCTATGAACAATCTAATCTATGGCACATAATTAGCCTTTTAGATTCATTATAATGCATTTTCGTGAGTCTTAAATAGATGTATAAAAAGTTATCTTGTTGAAGACTAAGTCTGATTTGTGATAGTGATCATTTGGGAAAAACTCAGGATCTTATCTGCACACAATCACATCTGAAGAAAACTAATCATCAATTTTGACGTAGCCTAATGAGTGGAAGGTGAAGTTAAGTGGGAAAAATGGAGTATGTCTAGTTCACCTAAAACGCATTTTCTACTCATCCTCCGCTTGTTCCAAACCTGTTCGAGTTTCTTTGTCTGTTGAACACAAATTAAGATATACTGAAGATTGTTGTGGAAAAACAGCCATTGTCTTCCATATCTTGCCGCTACTATAGATGCTAATGGCTGTTTTTCCTCCAGCATTCTTCACAACTTTATGTTTTGTGTTCAAAAGACATTCATAATAGTTTAGAACCACATGAGTGTGAGTGTTGAATACGTTTTATTTTCGGGGTGAAGTGTCCCTTAAAATCTGTGTTTGTTTGTCATTGTGGGATTTTGGTTTAAAAGTATAATGCATTATTGAATCAGCCGATTCGAATGTTGTCACTCTATTGAATGGGCGTTATCAGTGGTTCTTATTGATAGATATGGGCCAGTAGGGGCCTTCTGCACCTACTAGTAGTCTCAGGCTGTTATCATCCATCCACATGGTTAATCCGCTATAGATCACAAATGGCTGCAGCCGGAAGTTAATGAGAAATATTTATAATATTTAATAAATTTCCCATTAAATGTATTTTATTAACATCTACTCCTACCCCAACCCTAAACCCATCCGTCACAGTAATGTAAAAACAGATCTGGATCTGGAGTCTTCTGGATGGATGATAACAGCCTTTTGAGCATATTAGTAGGCGCAGACAGGGGCGTAGCGGGCATTGTAAAAGTTTGGGTGGGAGCGTTGGGGTTGGGGGGGGGGGGGGTGGATTAGATCGTACGAATTCATACGAATTAGCCACTAAATCAAAAAGTTACGAATTGCCGTGAGATTGTGTTGGGGGGACAGCTGAATGAGATTCAAAAGTTTACCTTCATATAATTATTAATCACCTGTTTCTAAATGGTCTAAAAGTGAGGGGGACGTACCCCACCCCGTCCCCCCTCTGGGCACAGAAGGCCCCTACTGGCCCATATCTATCATATCATATCTTGATAACCACTGATAACGCCCATACAATCTAGTGACAACTTTCGAAGTGGATGATTGAACAAGGGAATTAAATTAAGGTGGACTTGTAAGAAGTAAGCATAAGATAAGTCATATTACAAGAGGTGCTTGAAGTGTAATGTTATGTTTTAAACTAATCTTATTAGAAGCATGCTTGCAAGAATTCATCCACATTAAAAGGATAATTCAACCACAATTAAAAACGGACTCATCATTTACTCACCCTGGTGTTGTTCTATTGCCGTGTGCACTTCATTTTTGTGCCACAAAAGGAGAAACTTAAAAAAAATCTTCTCATGGTCATCAGTATAATAGCAGTAAATAGTGTAAAGCTTTGAAAAAAGAGTCCTAGAATGGTTTTATCCAACATCTGCCATAAATTCCACGTTTCTTTAGATAATATATCATTTTAATGTTCTTTTTAACAAAAATTCTGACCTTGACTGTTGGTTGGTCTCATTAGCACAGCAGCTCTCTATGATTCACTTAGAAAAAGCACACGAGATGTTGAGATGAACACAGAACTTAAAAAAGAATTCATTTGTTTATTTTTTGTGTTTATTGCAACCAAGTTCTGCATTCATCCGTCATTCTTCAACCAGATTGAATAAACCACCTGAATAAACCTGTTTTGGGGGAATTCTAAGCAGTGTGTTCTATGATTATTAATCACAACTTCTCAAAATGATTTGCTAGGGTGTTTTTTATGGGCAAATTAGTGTCAACTGATACATTAGTAGTGGTTCATGAAGATGGTGGGTCACCAACCAATGGTCGAGGTCAGTGTTTTAGTCATCATTAAATCTAGAAGTAGTCCACACACACACACACAAAATTATTCACATTTAATCACTATTTTTAAGTGTGTTCATATTAAAAACATTTACAGTGCCTATAGAAAATAATCATACCCGCTGAAATTATTACTTCATTTGTCATGCAGTCTCAAATCAAATCGTATTCCAAACAACTTTTCCAGCCTTTGAATGTTTCGTAGCCTTCTCTAAACATGTGGCTTTCTACAACTTTATCCCGAAGGTTTTTCGAAAGCAGGGTATAATGTGAGTAAGGGTATAGATTTTCACAGTGTATGATGATTTTTCTATAGGCACTGTATGTGTTTCTTCTGTTGAACACCAAAGAGGATATTTTAAAGAAAGAATGATTAGTAGGAACAAACAATACCATATTCTTCAAAATATCTTCTTTTGTGTTTAATAGAAGCGACACGGTAGCTCAGTGGTTAGCACTCTTGCCTCACAGCAAGTCAGTCAGTTGGCATTTCTGCATGGATGTTCTCCCCGTGTTCGCTTGGGTTTCCTCTTGGTGCTCCGCTTTCCCCCACAAGTCCACAGACATACACTATAGGTGAATTGAATAAACTAAATTGGTCGTAGTGCATGTGTGTGAATTAGTGTGTATGGATGTTTCCCAGTACTGGGTTGCAGCTGGACCAAGCTGAAGGAGAATTAATGAATGAATGTGTTCAATAGAATAAAGAAACTCAAACAGGGGGCTGTTTCATAAAAGTCGTTTAGAAAAGCAGGGATTAGAGTCAAAAACCAAATTAAATGTCCACGCAATAATCAATAATCTAAATTCAATAATCTAGATATCTGCTTGTGCATGTTACTGTCGTGAAAACCTGAAAATCATTCTATTTTGTTATTTAATCTAATAAAAAATAAACCAAAGATCACTGTCCAAATATTAGTACAACTAAATTAATAAGTTGGGGGATAATGTTAAATAAAATTTTAATAAACAAAACAAAAAACAGAAACTTTTGAAAATGGTGTAGTTTGCATTTGTTTCGTTTGCAATAACTTGTTTGAATTTAATTGTATATATATATCATTCTATTCTAAAAGATGTTTGGTGTATATATATTTACTATTAAGTGACTATAAAGTTAGAATCATTATTAAGTTGTTAAGTAAATTAAAATGGCATCTAATTATGGCAGGCGAATGTTAACGTTACTTTGATTAAGCTTGAGCTTAAGACTTAGCCTGAGAGTTAACCAGCCCTGGACCAGGCTAGTTTCTCAGCAAAAGTTGCCAGAGTGTGAACTGTTGTAAATTTGATTTATGAAACAGAATCCACCATTAATAAAACTGACCTACCAAAATAAGCCTGGCTTTTCTCTAAGCTTGGTTAATGGAACAGGCCTCAGGTTTGGAACACGTAAAGGGCGAGTAAACAATGACAGGATTTTCATATTTAAGTGTACTAGTCCTCTAAGTTTGCAATGAACACTTCACAATGTACAGTACTGCATGTGTGGTATTGCCTCTTTTGATTTACTTGCATTTGTTTTAAAAAATTGGTCTGGAGTTACTAACCAAAATATGGAAAATAGTCAGCAGGACATTTTTCAAAGAGTTTAATACCATGGCGTCAAAGAGAAAATGGTGCAAACGGCAATGGAACCAGGGCAAGTAAATAAAAACTAAGCATATTTTTGGGTGGATTATCCCTTTAACAATGTCATAACAGACATTTTGACATTTTGTGCATAGGTTATCCAAGATAAAAACTCAAAATGTGCTTAAAATGTTGTCAGGAACACAATTTTACAAAATAACTTGATAAAGAATAATTTTTGTCTGCTTTTTAAAAGATTTAAACCAGACAAAGTGCAACAATAAACTGGCACACATTTCAAGTGGACAGTCTTTTATACTAAGAACCCCAAAACTGGTCAAACATGTATGTTTGTTGCCTGTATGAGGATCCATCCGGTGCTTTGTCCTTCTTAACCAGCCGATGACACAGTAAATACTACTACTTACCCTCAAGGTCGCCACGGCTGGCCATGCATATGCCCCGTAAAGGCTTTTTCTCATTTGTTTTGGGTGCGTGCCCAGCTTCAGGGTGTGCAATATTTCAGTCAAGCCAAGCATTTTACAGGCCGGGCAGATGAAGAACAGCTAAACCTTGCTCTGTGATCAATAATGACTGATCCGCCCACAAGGGTCTCTCTCTCTCTTTCTCCCCACTGGGAAAACACTGGGGTCCGGCCTATTCGAGAAGTTTTTTTAGGTGGAAACTCAAGGCTCTTGGAGTTGCAACCTTGAAACTGGACGTTCTGTAAACAAGTCGAGGCTGACATGTGCTTGAATGCATGCTGGTGGTCTGTATGTATTGATAGACAGATACCGTAATGGTGTATTCCTCCCATGCTGTTTTCTATATTACGACAGACATCATATATTTCTCAGATCTTCCCACTGCCTTATTGTAGACCTCGTTAACTGCACGGCCGCTTAATTAGGCAGCACTTCAAAGTCATGGCGTGGGCCAGTATCAAGGTTTAGCAGAGATTTATATCACACAATGGCTCCACGGGTCCTGAAAAATTAATGAACGCTTAGCCGGGATCCGACTTATAGGCGACACGGCGCAATATAAATCAATTTGAGTTTGAGCCTTGCAATCCGGAAGCGGTGTATCTGCTGGACTAGACGTTTTTAGAGCATTTTCAGAGGTAATACGGACCGAATGGGTCAGGGGCGAGATGTGAATGCACGGTCTCGTGACCTTTCTTCAATGACGGCATGCTTTCTTTCTCATACGCGCAGCTAACGGCTTGTGAGTTTATGTGAAGTAATTATGGGTGCAGAGATCAGCTATAATCACATTGAGACAGTAGCGAGCGCGGGTCAGGACCATATGTTTGACTCCTTTCTCAGCGCAAGAACAGACTTCAGTGGAATGCGAACATAATAAGGACTAACTAATGCCTTTCGCATTGCTGCTCTCTTCTCTGCCCTTCATCTCTAGCAAAGCCCATTACTGAGCTCAGAGAATTGCAGCTAGCTTGCCATTTCTTCACACTTGTCAGTGCCATTTATACACAGGAAGTCAGATTAGCTCATGTGGGGTAAAACTCACGGTGAAATGGCCACTTGAAGGGGCAAATAAATCTACCTAAAATGCTCGGTGGAGCAAATGCCCTGTGTTGACTCGATGATTTCAGCGTATTTATCTCAGCGGAACGCCTAATAGATGGCCTGTAGGCCAGAAGCCACAAAGAAGTGGTGCTTCATCTAACATTAAAGCATAAGCCTCATTTGGTGTTTGCGCTAACAGCAGAAGCGTAGATGGAAGTCGAATTTAGATGCGTTTTTGCTGCACTTTGGACACAGAATAATCACAAAAATATTAAAAATGCACTCGGAAGCCTTTTATCCTCAGTAGTCTTTTGCAAAATAGTGTACATTAGCATGATGCTCTTAAAATTGATTTTTTTTCTCTCTCTGCATTTTTAAAGTGTTGTCAAAAAGATCCCCTTTCACAGGGGTTTGTGAATTCCTCTTTCTATCATTCCAATTTTAATTTGAAGTCAACTTATGAATTAAGGATGCATTTATACAACAACAATGGAACCAAAAATTAAAGTTTTTCCCTTTGCGTTTTAAAAATGTTTCACATCTACATGTCAACATTTTCAAAATGATCTACATTGGCACATATCCACGAAAACAGCCAAAAACACTGTATTATGTATGCCAATATTTTGTCCACTACTTGCACAACATCCATAGTGTACTGGTCGGCGTTACTGTTTCTTGTCTAGTACTGTTTTATTTGCACTCAATGTTGCACATACCACACTTTGCGCTCTTATTCTTATTAATTTTAGTTTATCTTATTTTATTCTTTTACATTTTTATAGTAGTGTGTAGTCCTTTGTGATGTTGTCAATTTATGCTGTTTGATGTAGCACCTTGGTCCTGGAGGAACATTGTTTTGTGTCAATGTTTACTGCACTGTATATTGTTAAATGACAGTAAAAGTCAACTTGACTTGACTTGCCAGTATTTGGCACTGTCACCTTAGGCAAACAGTACCTGTAGATACTAAATATTACCAGACGATGTGCTGTTTGCGGCTCAGCGCTTATGTCTTTGTATAATTTGCAGTAAATCAAAGTCTCACTATCTTTCGGATGAGACGTTAAACCGAGGTCTAGATTCTCTGTGGTCATTAAACCACAAACTTCTTGTCCTGGCCAAATTCTCCCTACCAGCCCTTACGAATCATGGCCTCCCAATAGAGTATACGTGGAGCTAGTGTTTCTTCCCATACTGATAAACTTCCGGTGAACGGTTAATGTGACTTTTTCCATTTTATACGATTCCTTTTACAGCATCACTGTTGTAATGTAATTAAAATATAATCAGTTAAATAGATTTTGGCATTCATTTAGTTGCTCAAGCCATTTACACGCATGCGCCTGTCAGAATTAGCAGACTAGCGCAGAAGCTTTATTGAATATACTGGGATAAAATAAATGTTCCTATTTTAAAGACATGACGTGGAAAAATGTAATTTAATGCAGCGCTTCTTGTACGTTCTGAGACCCTCTTTATATCGGATATCAGTCAGGCAGTGGAGATCGCTGATTTAAAAAAAAAACTGACCTTAAATGCGCCGAATTTGTAACGGAATACAGTTTACCGGAAGCGCTTGACCCGGGTAACTGACAAATTTAAAGTCCTTCGGCATACTTCCGCTTATACCCTATCTTTTCAATCCATTGAATTGGCTGTATCTCTGTTTTTCCATCCACCTATAGCTGGTGTGTGGTAAGCGCACTGGCGCTGTTGTCCTGTGGCTGCTGTCGCATCATCCAAGTGGATGCTGCACACTGGTGTTTTTGTGGAGAGATCCCCTCATGATTGTGAAGTGCTTTGGGTGTACGGCCGTACACAATAAATGCACTAAATACATTACACATTTAATCCACACTTTGTTGATGAAGCGTTAGGAAACACTTGAGCAACAATATTGTTGTGAACTATTGTGGTGTACGATTGTTTGCACTTGCCATTAATCTACACTCTTCTCTAGATATCTACGATGCACATGCATGACTCTTTTCAAAGAATAACAATGATTTCAAAAACATCTGAAACTTATTTTCAAAAGGCAAAACATATTAAAAGTGTCCTATTTTTTGGCTGAAGTCTGAGTTAATTGTTTATTTTGATTGTAAACTTCTCCAAACTCTTTTCAATATCTTATCCTGGTGAGTGTTTTAGAAATGTATGAACAATGAATTTAAAATTTGATCAAATGCTCAGTGTGGTTAACTAGACTTCCTGCTGTTGATTTTATAAGCACACCGTTATTCTGCTGTTGCGTGTTACATAAGCAAACAATTGAAACTCACCCCTTGAATGCTATAATAACAATCACTAAGGTAACGCCCTGACCCAGTCTACTAAGAGTGACCTTTACACAAGTGTTTCAGTCGGAGATTTTGAGCATTGGAGCTCGGGGACTGTTAGACTTGGCTGGGGTCAGCAGATATCCTATGCTGATCTTAGTGATTGGACTGCAGGTGATTACCATAAGCAATTTAAATGATATTGATTTATCCTCTCGCCTGCTGTAATTGAACACCGCGACCAAGCCCCTGCACCCTTTTCCCTCTCTCTTTTCCTCTTTTCACTCTCGCATTAACGAAAAAGCATTCTCCGGGCCCGAGGAGCACCCATAAAAAAAGAACAGATCAGGCCTTGAAGGGCCAATCAATTGGCAGTTTGCCACGCCAACAAAGGAATTGTTCAATTAATATCCTATCTCTGGTTAATTTAGCTGCTTAGCATCCCAGCCCCCCTCCCTCACATTATACACAGGGAATGTGGAGGTAGCAGTGGGACTTGCTCCAATTTGGATGCAAAAGTCCTCCATGTTTCTCATCTGGACAAGAATAATAGAAGAAAATGTTGTTTCCTCAGCGCTTCCTGCCAGATAACCCCCCTAGTGTAATAACCTTGGGAGAGTTAATCAACTTCTTTTAAATCAAACGGCTAATTTGAACGATAATTATAATTTGGCATTTAGATAACATTGACTAAGCACTCGATTGAGGCAACAGGACAAAAAACAGACCTAATGGCAATTCGTCCCATGAAAGCGCCGTCAAATAAGTTTCGGTATCTGCACTGTTCCGTCGCGCTCTTATGCGGAGCTATATTTGGATCAATTAATGAATGGAAAAACTCCACCTGGGAGACACGTCGGCGCGTTCTCCATTTTTCACCCACCTTTCCAGCACCTCGGGAGAGTGCGCAAATTTCTTGTTTTAATATTTTAGCGCTCCGACTTAAGCTTCGGAGTTCTCTGCAGGTAGCGCACTAGATCATCCTGACATTTCAAAGTACTGAAACCTTTGGAATAAAGTGTTTTTTATTTCATTCTATTAACATAATTTATGTTTGTCAGAGAGCCCACCTCTGTGAAAGTCAAGTAGGGAGGGGTTTTGCCATATTTCATCGTCACATGGCTCTCCGAGACACAGGATAGCGGCTGCGCGCGAGACTTGCAGATGCTCGACTTCATTACTTGGCTCTGAAACATTGATGAGGCAGAGAATAGACTCTGGAGTCTGTTAGCATGAAAAGATCAAGCACTTTTTTCTGGCTCGCACTGAAAGTTGATGTGATGTCATCTCGATCTCTCGCGAATCGCTGTCATGGATGACCCTTTCTGAATTTACACCTGCAGTCTGTTACTTTTCAGTCCAGAAATGTTCCTAAAAGGTATTTTTAGCTGCTTGGCACACAGTTCAAGTTTATGTTTTTTATGTTTGTTTGGATCTTGCAATCCAGTCTGAGAGTTGCTTTCTGTTTGTTGTCTACTGTTATTGATAGTGTAGTCGAGAAAAGGTGAGAGATGTTGGGGGGAAAACAGTGTCTGAGTTCTGAATTGTTAAGTATGTGCTTTCATAGATGATAAACTGTTATTTTGTGGTCAAAATAAGAAAATCCCCCCCCCCCCCCCCCCCCCCCCCCATTGTTGTAAATATTTTTTAGATTGCTCAGCTTTTCAATATTTTTTCTGCTGTAATCTGTAAGGTTATAATTTTCCGCAGTGATATTGAACTATTTTCTGGATTTTTTTACTTTTAAATATCTTACAATACTTATTTCTATAGTGCTTTCACAATGTAAATTGTGTCAAAGCAGCTTAACATAGAAAATGATAGTAAATTGAAACGGCAGCTCGTGCTGTATTGAACAGACGCACGTCACTTCATAACTGTAGCGACCGTTTCTCATTTCAACTAAATTTATTTTTGATGGTCACACTAGCCTATTTGGAGGGCCGGAACAAATTGCATCAACGGCCAAGTTGGGGCCGCAGGCCGCCTATTGAATAGCCGTGGTGTACACTGTAAAAAATGTAGAGTTTCACATAATTCCTTCATGTTGTCCCAACACAAATCGATTAAGTTAACTTAGTTGATTTTAGAAATTTAAGTAGATTGAACATAAAACTGTTAAAATGTCCCAAGATTTGTGTTGATTCAGCTCATTTTAAATAATTAGTTTGAACAAACAACAAACATATTTTGAGAGTGTAGAATAGAAACACTAAACAAGCCAAACTTAAATTGCCCATATGAGCACCACAGCTCAATGCACATGTACATCTCTGACATTTTTTCCATGTTGAGGCGTCTACAAACATCAAAATCTGAAGATAGATGTGTCAATGAATGCAAAACACAAGCCTTCACCTCAACAATTTAATCCGGGGGAAAGGTACTTTTGATTTATTTGACAATATTGTTGTATTGATCAGAGCAAGTATGGATTCGTGCAGCAGTTTTGTGTGGATCAATCCAGTCAGTTCTCCAGCATATACAGCGTACCTTCGATATTCTTGTTTCACGACTCCATTGGGCATACACACATCAAACCCGAGTCCTTGTTCTGTAACACTGGCACTGATTTAGCACCTCCAACTGCTTAAAATGCTTATTGCTGGAGTTTATAATGTGTTATAGATGAGAGTATAGCAAGCGTATGTTGAAACAGAAGGTGCGATGGGATTGTTTCTCAGCATCGGCTCGGCTGTACCTTTTCTCGGCCATGATCAGAGACGGAGCCGAAGCCAGTTTGAGGCCCCCGGTTTGGAGCTTCGCTGCCTTCTGAAGGAAAATCAATAACCTGGAGGCAAGCTAATTAACTGAAAATCATTTAACCCTGTCTCAGCAATACATAAAAATGTGGCTGCTATGAGGAGCAGAGTTAATAATAGATAAATCTGCCCAGGTTTTATGAAAGAAATAAAAGCTGCTTCAGAGGGACCTGAGGGAAACTGCTGGCAGCTCCATCACTCTGGAAATATCATTCAAATCCGTGCTGTCAACTAAAAAACTTCCAATCGGAACAGTAGCCGACACGACTGATCCGAGATGTCATAATAGCAGTGAAACCGATGCTGTCCGGTTCTGTCAATTATAACCATGAACCATTATAGACTGCATGTTACAAAGGTGTTGCAGCATTGTACGTGCGTCGTCCAGTCTAGTGGGAAGAAAACATGGTGCAGATGTTTGATTTCTTCTTGACGTGGCACGTAATTGTGGTTTTAGCATCCCCATTACTGTCGCCAGTCCAGGGAGTCCAAGAGTCAAAGTGGAAAAGTCCAAACTGAGATTTATTTGGTCTTCGTATTCCGCGCTTTCGCTCACCCTGTGGCACTCGCCAATCAATAATTGAACAGAGCGAGGATAATAGCTTGTACGCACGCCGGGCCGTTTCTGAACACGCAGGAACACGGGAGACACTCATCTGGAGGTGAAATAAATTGCTGCTTGAAATCCAAATGCTGTCTTTCTTTCAGGGATCGAGAACGTAGTGACTTATGTGTTGATGGTTGGCAGCTTTTTTTAGCATTAGAGGACTGTTAGTTGTATTGAGCGCTCTAAGAAATGTTAGGTTATTTAAACCCAAATGTGGACAAACCCAAACATCGTGTTCAATTTGGTCTAACCCAACAGTTTTAGTCAGTATTACACCCAGAATTGAGTTGAAATAGCATTTAGAGAGAAGAATGTAGGCTAAAATAAAATTACACATGTAAGTAGTTACGTCCAATTACGTTACGTTTTCTAACCTCTTTACAATTCTGACAGTTCTTTAAATTACTGCTATGGAATAAAATCAGATTTTTTTTATTCCATAAACTACAGATACCTTTCTTCCAAACATAAAATAATAAAAATAACTGTTGTTTTTATATGTTGTCGTTGCAATATTCGGTCACAGTTTATTTTGATGGTCTGTTTGTTAAATTAAAGTTACATTGCATCTACATGCTCACTAATTCTCATTAGATTATAAATAGACTGTTAGGTTGGGGTTAGTGCAAGTTGACATGTACTTGCTCAATACTCAAATGGTCTATCAAAATAAAGTGTTACCCATTATTCCACCAAATGTTCCAAACCTTTTACTGTCTACGTTCCAAACGCGTCTTGAAATAAGTTGTTGTTGCATATGAAATATAACATGGAAAACTTGATTTGAATATCTTCTTGTGGGCTAAATATTAATTAATAGTCATTCAAACAACTTTACCAATGCCTCTTGATTGTTGGTCCTGCGCGTCTGCCATGTTTGTAGTTTGTTTTTACCCAAACTTTGTAGTTCTAATCGTATGTCCAACACACATTGTGTTGAGGGCAATATTAGCAGTTAGACTACAGGCAGTACTACACTTCAAACTTCGACCAGAAATAGTGCAACATCCGAGAACCTATGGCATACTCTTTTCAACAGACTACAATATATTACTACTAATTACTATTACTATTTTATTACAACTCAACTGCTAATTCTATTTTTGACTATGACTTGACTTTAATTCACTATTTAGGACAGATAGTATGTGAATTGGGATGCAGCAATTGTGTTTGAAAATGAATATAATCATTTTTAATACATGGCACCATTTTGGTTGTTTTTTTTTTTTGTTTAGAAGCTGTCATATTTAAGTCTTTTAAGCTCTTTTTAGGCCTCACATTTCTATTGTCATGTCTTTGAATACAGCTTATTAGCATTTGTTGTGGTAGTATTAAACTTATTTGCAAAACAATGTGTTCCCTTGAGGACTATAGTACTAAACTGTAATACACTGTATAAAATGCTGGGTTCCACACAATTGATTTTTTTTTACTTTTATTTTTTATTTGTTGCTGGGTCAATGCACAATAATAAACATTACTGTAAAATGTGCCAGAATTAGCCAATAATTACTATTTTTCATCCGTAGACCCCTTACAGAATGTTAAAAAGTCACACCTAAAGTAGAAGCAAAGCATAATATCATAAAATACACTATCATATATAAAATACAATAAAAAAACAAAAACAGATTGATGACAGCAGAAGAGGACAAATAGCCAAAAACAAACAGTACAAGTGTCAAGACAGTACTAATGCTGATTTGTCAATTTTTAACATGAAACTGAAAAGAATAAAACGTAGGTGATCTTCTAATTGTTGTTGGGATGGAGTTCCGTTCCCTAGCAGCTTTCAAATACCGCCTGACTGAATTGACTTTTATAGGGGAATAATACAGTCCCATCTTTCACCACCTCTAGTAGTTCGGTGAGCAGTCATTCTAACTTTCACAAACTGATTTAGTGGTGAAATCGGGTTATGTAGGGTCTTAAACATTAAACAGACATGTACATATTTAATTAAATGTTCCCAACTAAGCAGGTTGTATTTCTTTAATATTGAACATTGGTGAAACTGAACTGATTTCTTATCAAGGGTTTTTAAGGATTGTTTGTATAATGCTTCAAATGTCTTCAAATGAGTAATGCTAGCTTGGGACCAAGTGGTTAAACAATAAGTGATATGAGAAAGGATCATGGAGTGATGATAGGTTATACAGCCTCACATGACATCTGATCAGGAATAAATCTAAAATTTGCTAAACTGAATCTTGACCCGGTTACTAACATTTTTTAACCTGTGACTTAAATGATAGTTTTGAATCTATCAAAACACCAAGGTACTTGTACTCAGATACAACTTGTAATCTTTCCCCTGATACAAATACATCTGGTACTTCACTTAACCTGTTATTCTTATAAAAGAACATACACACTGTTTTGGAGATGTTCAATTGTAAACAGCATTGTTCTAACCAGGCTGAAAGATGTACCAGTGATTCTGTGAGTAAGTTTGCAACTTGCAACACACTACTATTATGAATAAACATAACAGTGTCATCTGCGTACATTTGTATATTATTATTATTAGGACAAATGGATGGAAGATCATTGATATATAAAGTAAAAAGTAAAGGGCCCAAAATAAATCCTTGTGGAACACCTGTGTTGAGGCAACATGATGGAATTAAGTTAACTTACTAGTATTTATAAATTTAAGTGGACTGAACATAAAACAATATAGTTGTCCCAAAAAAACCTTAGAAATTGTGTTGTTTCAGCTCATTTTAAATAAGTAGTTTGAACAAGCAGCAAACGTCATTTTGTTGAGTGCATACTATTTATGTGTTGTTATAAAACCCTTAATGTTCTGTGTTTCTGCAACTTGGAAAATACAAAGCTCAGTTCTGCCGTTCAAATCAGGCTTAGTGGATTGTGATCCAAACAATGCGGCTGAAGTCCTCCTGGAGACAAATAGGGATGAACTCGGCGAGCAGACAGGCAGGTGATAACCGAACGCCATTAAGCACATGGCCTGCAAAAGCCTCCATGAGCTGTGAAAAAGCTCCATTACTTTAGGGTAAAGAGGGGTGAAACGCAGAAAGGCACTTTTCTGTCGAGAGCAGGCCTTAATGTGGTGCAAATGGGCAAGAGTGCATTGTCACCTTCAGACTTGATGCACTACCATTCGGGCCTGGCAGACGCGGTACACTTATTGCCCATACATGCCTGCTTTGTTACCACAGACACCGAGCAACGCTTCCAAAGAATGGATTGTGTAACACCCATCAATCCTTTTAGAAGTACTTAGGGTGTGTTCGAACCGTTTTTTAACACATATTCGTAGAGCTAATGCTTTGCTGTGCATGCCGGTAGTTAAATCGCAGGAGGCTTTCCAACCAATTACGACTCTGTGTTTACAAAGATGCACCACATTGTTGCTTAAAGGGATTCTCTCTCATTGGTCCAGTCTGTCAGTCATCTGAACCAATTGTCACAGCAAGGTCTACATTACTCTGGATGTCTGGACTCACCAGTTAAAACATCTCTGCCGAGACCAAGAGCAGATTCCTGGGCAGAAAAAAAGGGTAGTTACAGTGCATGAGTGCTTATTACTTCTCACAAACTTTAGAAGTGAATCCCAGGCATAGGGTGGTGATGCAATTGATTGATCTAATCGCATCTCTCTAATTCAAGCTATGTTTGCATCCACTTATTTTCGAGGTATTAGTGGTGGGCCATTATTGGCGTTAACGTGAAACTCTTATTGTGCGATTTTAAAAAAATATCGCCGCTAATCTATTCTCAAAGTTGGGTTGGGAGATGGGTCTATTCTACTCAAGCTATGATGACTTTCACATTGATATTTTAGCGCGGCAAGAACGAGCCTTCGAACCTGTGTGTATTCCTACTGTGAAATTATCACATCAAACGTGACGTACTAACATGGATGCAGTTCACTTAAGTGAATCTGATTAATGACGGTGAATGAAAGTCAAACTGATGAGCCGTCTAAATCAAATCAGCAGGATGCCCTTCTGGATCTTTCACTTACTTCGAAGACACTACTGACTATGTTTACATGAACATCTGCAATCCAGTTATTTGCCCTAATAGACAATAATATAATAAAGGTGTGTACGTGAAGTGCTTTCATGTAAGAGTTTCCTGTAATTTTGGGTGACTTTCAATGCAGTTTGGCAGTTTCACCTTCACTCATGAACATTTCATTCATGCCCCTGTGACAAACTGTGGTATTAGACGCAAATAAGGAGTAAGAACTGGTGAAAGTGTTATGGAATTTAATAACGCACGTCGAATGGAAAGAAAAAACTAATAGTTTGATTGCGGTGTTTACTTCAATGGTGCCACTAATATATGCAAACTCCACCTCTTAATTCCATTTCTGTTTAGTTCAGTTATGACTTTAGTTGGATTAAGGTGATCAAAAATCGCTGTTTCGAGCTTATGTAGACCTACAGTTCAAAATTCATGTTTAACTGAATAAACGGTTAATAAACACAAGCACATCTTATTAAAAATTATTTATTTTCATCACCTATTATCATAGTAGAACAATTTCTCAAGCAGTTTGTGATGCTGTTTGAGGAAACCGATTGCTACAAACCATTTGAGTAACAAAACTAATCTATATGAGTACTGTGAACTTACTCCATTTAAGTTGAAGTAATGAGGTATTTAATTCACTCATTACCTTCAACACCGAGTTTAAAACTCTTTTCAAATGAGTAGAATTAACTTTCAGTCAATTTTGAGTTAACTACACTCATTTCATTTGATAAAGTTGACTGTTGGGTTTTACAGTGTATGTGTAAATAAACAACAACGGAAACACACATATTGAATAAATTCCAGCATGCTCATCCAAAAAGTCATGTGATTTTGTTTTAGCAGATCATGTGGTACATAAACGGGTGCGATGGGACGGCATCAATGGTCAAACCAGCAGACTAACCACATTGTAAAGCATCTGAAATGTTGTTTTGGTCATTCTGAAATCCCTCAGCCAAAGTTCTTCATTACAGTGGTTCAGCATTATTGCCTACAGATGCTTCTAAAAGCTACTCCGTGTTCATTTTGTTTCGTCTTCGTTTTTTAAGTACTTTATTATATAAGAAAATGTCCCACAGTGGCTTCTCTTACTGCAGCGATTTCCGATTTTCTTTGTGAAGTTTTCTAAACTAATATCGAGAGGATCACTTGCTAAACCAATCAGACAAGCCTACATAAATAGTGGTTTTACCTCCATTCTCTTTGTTTCCCAGGACAGCATGCCTGACTTCCAATCATCAAGCATTAGCTTAGTGTGAACTCTTGAAATGATGTTTGGCGTTTATTAATCAGGAAGTGATGATTTAGTTCTCTTTGACTCATTGAATGAAAACAGTACTTTATTTGCAAACGTTTTATGCAAAATTCTAGTTTTGCGCATACATTTAATTCATATCTCTGGATAAAAAGATACCTACAGACACAAATTATTTGTTAATCTCACACTCTGCATTGTTTGAACAGTTTAACAATCGCTCACTGCCTCTCAAACGTTTGATATCTTACCAGAGACGTTCAGAAAGGGATATGGAGAACGTGGAAGAGGATCGGAATGGTTCTCATCCTAATATGGCCTCCACCTCTCGCTCGCAGTGTCTTTCATGACGGAGGTGCTCGTGTGAAATGCTGATGTGGAGTGTTTCCCTCTTTACACCGACTCTCTCCCTCAGGTCTTTCTTCTCCCCGTTCTTCCTCCTGGCAATAGATCCGATCTCCTCGGGGGAAATCATTACGTGGCATCATTATCATCCCAACACTTTCATCCAGCAGCCCTTGTTTCAAGCCCTCATCATTTGATTATGTTTAGGGAGGAGAGAATGTGTGTGTGGAAACCTAAAATGGCCAAACTAATAATAAATAGCTCCTGGAGGACTATTTTTACGATCAGGGGGGGTTGTGGGATAGAGTCAGTTCAGTATGGTCCAGCGGGACGCTCTTCTTTTTCTCCACGTGGTGCTTGCTTTTGAGCGGAGAGCTGTGATTGTGGGTGGGGATTCAGCCTGGCAGATGTTCTGCGACTCCTTAATCCATTTGCAATGGAAATGAGTGTTGTGGGCTGCTTCAGGGAGGTCATTTGTGTCTAATATTTCCAGTTAGCCAACTTTGTTTCTATCAAGCTCAGCAAGAGATGATAGAGTTTCAGATTTTCTGAGGAAAACTTAATCATCTGATCTTAAAGTAGTCAGGACATTGCTATCTGCTTTCTGAAATGTTAGATTTTGTGTTTCTGTGTGCTGTTAAGTATTTTTTGTTTACTATACTAGTGCCAAATCGAGCTACCTAACACAATTATATTAAAGGTCTGCATGTCAGATACAAGAGAGCATTTAACTGGTCAAGATTTGATGAGAAACTGAAGTATGAGGTGACGTGAATAAAACCGTTGCTCCATTTACAGTAGGTGGAAGTGACAAACTACAAGCTTTAGCTTTAGATTTATATCCTCTAAACGTGAATTGTCTCAGTTTTGGAGCACACTAGCTTATAGATATCCTAAAAACTAACAATACTGATACTAACATCTAAAAATCTTTATTTGAATTTTAGGGACCTTTAATATAACTATGTATAACCGCTATGCACTTTGTCAGTAAAGCCGGTTCTTGTAAACTTCAAGTATGTGAATTTAGATGGAGCTACGATTGGTACTGTCCTTCTTTAAGGACAGTCTGGGAGGGACTTTTTTTTACCTCTTTTTTTCTCCAATGTATCTTATTTCCTCTTTTTTATAAAAAAAATGCTACGTCTCGACTGACCTGTCTTCCCCTGAAATGTGTAATCAGTTGTGGATTTAGGCATGGGCAATATGGGTGATCTCCCAGGGTGGCATCTTGCTGAGGGTGGCAAAAAACGAGTCCCAGTAAAAGCTTGAAGGTAAGATTTACTTCATGCAAGTGTCTTATTTTAGAGTGGTTATCCCAGAATAAAGACGTTAGGGGCTATTCACGTTTGGCGTCTTTTGCATGTGCAAGTTTGTTATTCTATATGTGCAACCAAAACAACGCTGATGAAAGCAAACTGATGCATGCGCACAGAAAACCATTCTCGCGCACATCACACATTGTTCTGCTCCCAGTGTAAATACCAGTCATGCCAATAAAATACATGCTGCTTATGTACTGTGTAACCGGAGTAACTTTTATGCAGAGGTGTCGGCACGCAGCGAGCTTTGAAAGTCGACAAAACTAAAGTTATAATTTG
Organism: Danio aesculapii; assembly: GCF_903798145.1. Lineage (NCBI taxonomy): Eukaryota > Metazoa > Chordata > Actinopteri > Cypriniformes > Danionidae > Danio > Danio aesculapii. The sequence continues at coordinate 46,677,655 of NC_079438.1, forward strand.
ATGATGATGATCTTATTTTGAATAAGCATGGCTATGAAGTAGAAAGGAGAGATAATAAATCAGTGAGGAAAGACTTATTATTAATATTAATTCTCAGCCATGAGTCTTGTCTAAGGCAACAGATAATTACATAAAACATATTTTCGTATTTTATAGAATTGTCTTTAATATTATATATAACATATTATATATATATATATATATATATATATATATATATATATATATATATATATATATATATATATATACATACACATTGTCAATAGCTATCTTTCCATCCTCTTATTTTTATGCGCATTTTGGATATGTGCATAAAAAACGGCTAATGGAAAATGTGCATAAAAAATGTATGCGCATAACTGAGTAGGATAAACTTTTTATTCGATAAGGGAAAATGCACATTGCCCACTGAGGTGCAAGTCATTTATTAAATGAAGAAAAGATTCACGCAGCTTCACTTATCGCAGCAAATTCCATTTTCACTGTTGAAATGTGGCGGCAGATAATCAGGAAGTGACGATTTTGTTCAATTTGACTCATTGGATGGAAACGCTGCTTTATTCGGACATCTTTTATGCGATAATCCAGTTTTGCGCTTAAAGTTAATGCGCAGTTTTGGATGGAAACGTAGCTAATGTCTGTTCCATTTTAATAGTAAGTGGCAAAATTTCTATACCACAAATTCTGATTCAGTTTCACATTCGCTTGTCCTGTTGCAACAACTTCTGTGGAGTTATGCTGTCTAGGTATTTTCTGATCGTTCTTGTGCGTAGTTCTGTTCGAAGGTGCTCGAGGTGACGTGGAGAGACAGGGAAATAACTATGCGCTTCATTTTCCAAAGCCTGTATTGGGCTGGCAATAGTAAAGCTTTCAGACAACCACCCAAGAACTAATCACTCGCATTTAAAATTCGCTCGGAGCTTCACAGCAACACACACACACACAGACTGTACGCACACTGTCTCTCCCTCCATCTCTCTTTGCCCATCCCACGTATATGACCCAAGAGCAGAAAGCACAGCAGGAGTGTAGGCGTACTTTTCCAGCTTCATCCAGAGGCCACAGGTCACCAATCGAAGAGGAAAACAGACGTCTTTTATCGCCATTCGCTAATATAAACACATTTAACCGGCAAATAAACAAACAGCGGAGTTGAGCGAACCGTCCTCCATTTTGCACATTTCGTGATTGAGAATTCCCTCGATGTATTCCTGTTTGGAAAAAAACACTGTCAAAATCTGTTGATGTTTTATTTTTATTTTTTTCCTTGATTGTTAGCTTAACAGTTTCTGATTGGTTTGTGATGGATTGGTGATGAAGTTAGATGTTGTCATCAGGTATTACTGGTGTCAGGATCATGATGGAGGTCAGTAATTACACTGCTGTGTCAGAATAAATGCTGTGAGTTGGCAGGGTCTACTGGCCTGTGTCTCCTGGGGGCCCATTAGAAACGTGCCACACTGGTATGATTAGCACCTTATACTCTTCTTTCTGTCTTTCTTGGTGTAAACTATTTCTGTGAAGCAATTTTTTGCTTTTTCTAGGAGTTTGTAAGCATTTATGTGGCCCACAGTCTTTTTGGGTTTAAGTTACTGTACAACAACAAAAAATGTATTAAAAAAGGCTGAAATAATAATCTTAATTTAAAATTTAAAACTTTTTTGGGGGATAATTTGTAATATTATGTAAACAGTAATAAATTACAAATAATATGAATTTCTGAAATGTTCCATATGGGATTTGTTACTTTTTAACAACAACAAAAATCATAATATTAATAATAATAATAATGCACTGTACAATATGCAGGGTTCCACACAAGCACATTTTTGAGTATAATAATAATGAAAATGAATATTAAAAACATGTTTTTTGATGCTATTAGATATTAAAGAATTATTTTATATTAGCTATATTATTTATTTTTATATCTTTATTATAATAATTATTTTTATTTATTAAAATATTTCCTTAATATTAACAGTAATTAATTTTTTTTTATTTTGGCTTACTATTTGTATTGATTATTTAATGTTTTTATTTTTTGTGCAATTATTATGCATTATTACTTTATAATTTAATATTTTAGATTAAGATTAGATTAAGTTATTTTTAATTGATCTTACAGTATATAAACCTGTTAGTGAATATTAGACAAATATTATTTGTATTTTCATTGTGATGTGTTAAGGCATTTTAAAGATGCTTTTCAGCATTATGAAAATCATATTTTTATTTGTATTGTTTATTTAATGTTTTTCATTATTATGCAATATATTACTTAGTTTAACATAATAATTTGACATTTTTCATTAATATTGTATTGTGTAACATAATTTATTTTAGTAATTATAATTCATTGTGATGTGTTAAGGCATTTTAAATATTCATTTCAGCATTTTGAATATTATATTTAGAAAACACATGCTTTTTTTTCTCCATTGGGCTTTATTTTAAATTCATGAACTTGCACTTTCTGATTGTTGCAAGCATGCATTTGATTTCTGTCACCCTGTATCTTATACCTACAAAAAAGCAGGTCTTAATTAAAACTAAATACTGCAAACAATAGTAGTTTTAGGGCCTTCGCTGAGTTTACCGCTCCACCTGGGTCACGATTTAGCCAGCATGCCATATAATTAGCTGCATACTTAACATATACAGTATGTCTAGTTGCAGTGCTATAAATCAAGCTAAAAGAAATATACCATAAATAAGACACAATTCATGACCTGCAGCTCTGGCAGCACATAAAGTTGAGGACCTCTGGCTTATTGTGTTTGTTAATACCGACTTGACTAGTATAGCAAGCGTTTGGTTCACATAGCTCAACATGATGTGCTGAAATCCTAGTGCGCAAACATAACCTTCACAGATGTGCTCGTGCTCAGCCTCTCCTCCAGTAAATGAGGCCATAAAAGCCCCGAGTCCAATTATGCACCTGAAATAAAGCTCTCATCCAGCGGAGGCTTCGGCTTGACGCTCAAGGCCATGCGGAAGCGCTAATGCTAACAGATCAGCATTCTTCTCATAGCCCTCATCTGCAGCTCCAGAAATCACAAGCACGTCTATGGCAAGCTATTTTCGCTTTCATTCGTTTACAGGATAGGAATTCTTGATTTAAATAATTACATTTTCTCTGATTTAAATGCTCATTCTGGATATTAGGGGCTGGATTTTTGCTAATAACTATGCCAGTTTTTGATATCTTCCCAATATTACATTTCCACGTTTTATATTGGATTCGAGTCAGGTGATTGGCTTGGCCATTCTACAGCTTGATTTTCTTTCTCTGAAAGCATTTGAGAGTTTCCTTGACTGTGTTTTGGATCATTGTCTTGCTGAAATGTCCATCTTTGTTTCATCTTCATCCTCCTGCTAATGTGGATGTTGGACTGAAGCAGCTAATGTTAATTTGCAATGAGAAAGGGAAAAAGGTTGCTGAAGAACTACAGACAGATTTCAGCTGCTGTCTGGGCTTTCACTGCCTTTCTACACCTCCCTTTCTTCATGTGTTCAATACTTTTTCCCTGTGTCATTTCATTTATTACACATAACTTAATTTGTAAACTAATTAGATTTGTTTTCTTTGCATATATGGATTTCTTTGGTTGTCAACGGCACCTTTAGAAATATGTTTTCTGAGAAAAATGGTGTCAAGTTCAATACTTATTTTCCCCGTGTTTACACTGATAAATCGTGACGCATCTGCACTGTTAACATTTTACTACAGGAGGTGATCATATTGATAATATTAAAAACTGCCATTGTTACTTGTAAAAACTGAAATCAGAATTGTTAATGTCAAGAAATCATATCAAATGAATGATTAAAAGTGAGAACGGCTTGCCATAGTTCAGATGAGCCTCCTTGGTGGCTTGTTTTCAGAGGTTGCTGGAGATGTGAAGTAATGTAGTGCTGTTCTCGTCTCACCGGACTTCAGTTTAGCAGGCTTTAGTCGATGTTTGATTACTCTTAGATCACCCGCTGTGAAAAAAACCCAGAGCTCGGCTCTCCCATTTCAGCCCGGCAGAATAAGATGTTTCAAGTGGTTACGGCTGTCCTGAACACGCAAGCTGGAGGTGCGGACGGGCGGAAATTGCCTTGAATAATCTCAAATATTTGCTTTGAAAGGGTTTGTGAGGGTGTTGTCAGGAGCCCGGCGTGTCTCGCACCCCCTGCTGAATACAATCATCTCTCCAATTTAGGATAAATTAGGTCAAATGGGAATAAGGCCCATCATAAACGGCTCGAGTTATTCTCGGCTCCAGCTGTGTGTAGCTGTACTTGAAAGAAGGTGTTAACTAAGACACTGAAATAGCCATTAGCGAGGCTCTGCATGACTGAATCACACACGATCTTCATTTAAAAACCACAAATCTGGGTCTTTATCACTCTGAAATAAGGCAGCCGTGTATGTCTGATGATGGGATTGAGGTGTAGATCTTGGTCTGTGGTTTATCGAGGAGGCATATAAACTGTCAGGCCTGGGGGTCACTAAGGGGTCAGTTGAAGAGTATAAAAAAAATTTAGTCATTTTTTTCAATAAAAAGGAGAAAATACTGTGGTTCTGTCACGAACACTCTCGGGATTTAGTATGGTAATGAATATGTATATGGCAATATTGATTATATTTGGTCTTGGTGATATAGATCTGCTACGCTGCTGCTGCTTTGATTATTACGGCAGAGCAAATACCGAGACCTGCTACTGCAAGTATATACACAGACATGTCATCTGAGAATATTAAACATAATTTATATGTAACCCACATAGCAGATCTAAACACAGGTGGAGCTGGGGTGGAAGAGGGTCTGCGAAATGCATTGCAGCTTGACAGCGAAAAATTACGCAGAGCATTTAAAATGATGAGGAGCAAGCACATTGGCTGCCGAGGTGACAGCATCCTAAGGATGCAGGAGCACATTAATAATGCGAGTGCTCCAATTCAGGCTCAGACGTGGTTCAGTTGGCACGGTTCAAGGCAACTGTACATTGTGTGAGCACGCCCTTAGAGTTTCATTACAGAAATTTCACTAATGAGTATAAATTAATATAATATATATGGAGTAAATTTGATCTTCTTGTCTTGCAAAGTAATTTAATGTAATGTAAAATAAAAAAATTGGTCTATAAACTAAAAGGAAAGTATATAAATCACTGATCAAATTTATCTTTTATATAAAAACATTTGCATCATATTTTGATAGCCTTGAGATTTAAATGTTTGAAAACACCTGGATTCAGTCCTATATGCTTAAAATAATAATAATAATAATAATAATAATAATAATAATAATAATAATAATAATAATAATAATAATAATAATAAAAAAATAATAATAATAATTATGTAAAAATGTAATGAATGCTTTATTGGAATCTTGAATTGCAATAGGATTTATGTTGTTGCATAATTTTATTATGCTAAATTTTTGAAATGGTGTCCAATTATCAAATTGCAATTGCAAAACATGATTTATTTTTAAAATAATTTGTATTAATTTTTATTTATTTTATTTTTTTGTCTTAAAGTTTGTCGAACTTTAAGGTTTATGCAAAATATATTAACTGGATTATTGTAGTAATTTTACTGTAATATGCAATAATATAATGTGTAGTAATACAATATAATATAATATAATGTGTAATAATATAATATAATATAATATAATATAATATAATATAATATAATATAATATAATATAATATAATATAATATAATAATAAATGGTTTCCATTTTTCATCTTGGAAAAAGTATTTTCACCTTTGTAATCTAACTTAATAAAAAGCGGTAAAAAAACAAAGAACAATTGGTGTTGTTTTAATGTAATCAATGCAAATAAATAAATAAGATTTTCTATTATATTATATTATATTATATTATATTATATTATATTATATTATATTATATTATATTATATTATAGTTCTTTGTTCTAAATATTCTTAAATTATTGAAATTCTATACATTACTATAAACATAAATGCTTTTTTGATAAGCCTTTAACTGAGACAGATATCACATACTTTACACTGCATAAACATCAAAAGTAGTTTGTGATTCCAATCACAGCCCTGCTGTTTTTCTTACTTAAAAGTGTTTGTGTACATGTGAGCGTTTCCTTCTATCTCCATTGGTCTGGTATGTGCGTTTCAGTGTCACCGCTGGGCCTCCCTGCTGGACTGATCCTGGTCCATCTGGTAGAGGTTAGTTTTGCCACATCAAAAGACAAAACTTCACAGGGCCTGTGAACCCGAAATCTCCCTCCGTTGGTCCGTCGGAGCTGCGCAATCCAGAGCACATTACTGATAATGGCAGATCCGTCTGTGTCGATAACACGTCCTGCATTCTTTAAATAACAGATCACAGATCAGCTGAATGAGCCGCGTGGAATAAATTGCCAGTGACATTTAAGGTGAAATAACTAGCATTCTTTCTGGCTAACAGTGTATGATGAGCCACTTATGTGCATCTGCAGAATGGAGATGGACACAAGGATGGAGAGACATGTTTGTGGTGTGCACATCTTCATTATGGTTGTGCACCGTGCGCTTATATTAGTGTTAACGCTGATGATAATGGTTTCAGAAGTGATAACAGGTTCACAGATGACCTATTTGGTATATGTTTTTTTGTTCAGTAGTGTACAGGGATTTTCAAATCTAGAGTATGAGATGAGTGAGTCAAAATGAAGATGCTGGCATGTTTTTGTTTATTCAGCTTAACAGAATTTTTTTTTGATACACATAAATATGACGTTACAATAGTAAATGGTTTATCTTTACCCAGTATTTTTCAAGAGTAGCGCCTAGGGGTGTTTATATGAAAAGTTAGCCATTAGCTTTAGATAAAAAGCTAATTCTTGACTAAAATCCTTGAATTGTCAGTAAAGGATGCTGATACCTGCTAAAAAAACAACTATAAAAACGGCTCACATCCTAAGTGGATCAGGTATGCTATAACGACTAGCAAACCAGCTGGTTTTAGCTTAACATAAATTGGTTTGCTGGCCTTGGTTGGATTAATCTAAGTATCTTTAATCTCAGAATCTAAGTATAAACAGTAAAGTACTTTTCAAACAAATTTAGATTAGAAATTCAAGTTTAACTAAACAGGTTTCTGTCAAGTTTGCAAAGCTAAGTTGCTATCAGGCTCAATTAGCCTATATTTTGTATTAGAATGGGAACCTACGGATGTTATGCAATAATAATGCGTCTGGCATTAAATAGAAAGGTACAAACTAAATATTTTATGATTCATTCTTGACTTGAATATAAATAAAAAGAATGAAAAAGTTAAAAAAATGTAAACTAGTATGTATAAATTAGGTTAAGCTAAGCCAAAATGCTATTTTACCCCTTACATGCTTCTATTATCAGGCCTGAATCATAATTAAGTTTGGCAGGAAACTGATATCTGCATATGTTTTAACAAGAAAATGGCAGATATTTGTGTGACAAATAAGCACTTAGCATTGAATAGCGACAAAAAAAACATGAACATTAATTATGCCTCATTCTAGACAAAAATCAGTAAACAGAATCACAGTTGTTTTATATATTAAGCATTAGCTTATGCTAAGCTAAAAATGCTAGATTAGCCGTGTACATGAGGTGCATCCCAATTCGCATGCTTATGCACTATTCTACGTCATTTTGTAGTATAAATAGTGCAAGTAGTGCATTCACACTGAGGTTATACTCATGGCAGGTATTATTTGGTAGTTTGTTCATTTGTTTCATTAATTTGCCAACCGTCAAATGTCATCTGGGAAACGGTTTGAATTTCCGCTTATTACGAAAACCATTAGTGTTCCATTTGGGACGACACTACATACATATACTATGCTGTTGAGTGTGTAAGTGCATAAGTACATAGTGGATATGAAGCATGAATGTATGTGAAGCAGAGTGTAGAGTGCCATTTGGGATGCAGCTATGATCTTGTTTCTAGCACAGTCATGTTTCATAGTAATGTCTGTCACGAAAATTCAAATCAGAACATTTTTTTTCCTAATGCATGATAAGCTTCCTTTTTTTACCTTAGCTTTGTGTCTGAGTAGATCTAGGTCTGGCTTGAATCAGATTTCAAAACGCAAATCAACTTTTATGAATTATTTCTATTCAGACATTTACTCATTGTCTGAATAATGAAGACTAGCAAAACCACAGCCATATCACCTTACAGCCCCAAGACCGGTTACACACTGAATCTAAGCAAGGCTGAGTCTGGTTAGTACCTGGATTGGAGACCACATGGGAAACTAGGATGCTATTGGAAGTGGTCTTAGTGAGGCCAGCAGGGGGTGCTCAACCTGCAGCCTGTGTGAGTCCTAATGCCCCAGAATAGTGAAGGGGACACTGTACTGTCAGTGAGCGCTGTCTTTCCAATGAGATGTGAAACTGAGGTCCTGACTCTCTGTGGTCATTAAAAAAATCACTTCTCGTAAAGAGTAGGGGTGTAATCCGGTGTCTTGGCCAAATTTCCTCAATTGGCCTTTATCGAGCATGGCCGTCTAATCATCCCCATACACTGAATTGACTGTATCACTGTCGCTCCACTAAACCAATAGCTGGTGTGTGGTGAGTGCACCGGTGCAGTTGTCCTGTGGCTGCCGTCGCATGATCCAAGTGGATGCTGCACACTGGTGGTGTTGTGGAGAGACCCCCCCCCCATGACTGTTAAGCACTTTGGGTGTATATATATATATATATATATATATATATATATATATATATATATGCATAATAAATGTGCTATATAAATACACACTACATTGTGATTCAGCAAAGTGTTGTTTTTTTTGGAGTATGACTACAGTGTTTACCATCATCAACATCTCTTTAATGTCTGAGGGAAAAAAAAAACAAATTATATTTTGCCAATACCAGCAAATAATAAGCTAATCAGCAATAGTAAAAGCAGTAACTAGCTATTGTCTAATCTATCCGAGGGCCGTCTGTTTTTTCCCCCTCTACAGTGCATACACTTGAATTGGACCGAAAATTCTTAAGTCCATTATGGGTGCAATAAAGAGCTAATGAGCCCATGATGGAAATATATTTTGCCGTGGCGTCCATCTCTAGGAAGAGGCAGAAGGATAAGGAGTCATTAAGACGGTGTTATCTGGTCCAGATAGCATTGGCATGTCCACGCAGATCATTATTTTCGCCCCTGGAGCCGTTTGGTCAGTCAGCTGCTAACCAAACGTACCCTAGCAGATCATTCACTTTCTAAACGCCCCTAATGACTGTTTTATTAAAGGATCCTGCGTTTTATTATTCGAAAGTTTGCCTTTTCTGTTGGCTGGAGGTTTGAGGACGCCCCTGTGAAAATCGCCATAATACAACAGTGTGTTAAATTAGACAGTTTGTGCGTTTGGTTTGTTTTCAGCATAAAAATATGTTATGAAAGAGGAAGTGTTTGAAGAAATGCAGATATTTGAACAAAAAGTCAAATGTTTTTAGCTTTGTTCACACAGATAATAGAAGGAAAACCTGTAATCGAGTTTGTAGACCTGGTTCAAGCCACATTCAGTGAAATTAATAAACGAATGAATCAGTGAATAAATCAATGAATCAGTCAAACATTTATTTTAAGACCTGATTCAAATAACACCAGCTACAATCTTTATTTATTTATTTATTTATTTATTTATTTATTTATTTATTTATTTATTTATTTATTTATTTATTTATTTATTTATTTATTTATTCATTTATATTTGCTCATTACTGTACACTGTAAAAAATGCTGGGTTCCACACAATTCATTCATGTTGTCCCAAGACAAATTGATTAAGTTAACTTAATTGTTTTTACAAATTTAAGTGGATTGAACATAAAACAATTGAATTGACTCCCAAAAACCTCAATAATTGTTGATTCAGCTCAATTTAAATAAGTAGCAAGCAGCAAAATTCATGTTTTGAGTGCATTTCAAGACATAACTTCAATCAATAATCATAATTTTAATTAAATCATGCATCAAAGTCTGATTTTTGTATTTATTTATAAATAATTTATGTTCATTTTTTACTATATTTCACTCTAAAGATCATCTAGGGCTATTTAAACCCAAACTGGGTAAAAAATGGTGAGTTTGTTTAAAAGAATCTATTTCTAAAAAATTTTTAACCCAACAGTTGGGTTAAAAATGTATTTAACTATTTATTTATGAATAATTTATGTTCATTTATTACTATATTTCACTCTAAAGATCATCTTGAGTTATTTCAACCCAAATTGGGTAAAAAATGGTGAGTTTGTTTAAAGGAAAAAAAAATCTAATCTATTTATGACTAACTTTTAACCCAACGGTTGGGTTAAAAATATTTAACTATTTATTTATATATATATTTTATGGTTATTTATTACTAAATTACACTCTAAACATCATCTTGAGTTATTGCAACCTAAACTGGGTAAAAAATCTATTTATAACAAATTTTTAACCCAAAGGTTGGGTTGAAATAACCCACCATTTTTTAGAATGTACATTCAAATCATATCCAACAATTAAAATCTGATTATATATTTATTTTACTTTTTGAATGAATAAATAATAAATATATTTAATTCTATATCTTAAGACCTGATTCAAATCGCACTGAACTATGAAAATTCAAGCTATTTGTTGTTCTATTTATTTATTTATTTGTTTATTTATTTTATGACATGATTCACTTACAGTATTCGTTCTTTCAATTAACCAATCTTAATTCACACATTCGTTGATATATCCACATATTTACTTGTTAATTCATAATATTTCACGAACTCCAGGATTTTTCACACTTTCTCTTACCAAATTTTTTATTTAATTTCTCAAAGTGTATTTTGAAACTCAGTTTTATTAATTTACATGTACATTTATTCATTAATTCTACTCTTCTTTCTAAAGCGACTTACAAGTGAGGATAAACGAAGCACTTCAAATCATCAGAGTCTATCAGCATATAGAGTTTACTATGTATAGAGTATACTTAAGCTACTAAACATATATATAAAAAAATATCTCATCTGCAGTGAGAACACAATTCATCTCTACATCATCCTCTCTCTATATGAATGTTGCACAGTAATCATCAATTAGCATGCATGTATATCTTAGCACCCTTTAAAAGAAGTGACCGCAGTGCTACCGCTAACCGTACGCGTTCTCGAAATCCTCCTTCAAACACTAGAGCGTTTGAGACAATTACAGTGAATTAGCGGAGGAGACTGGATTGTTATCTGCTGAGCTTTCAGAGCCGACTCGGCTTTTTATGGAGGGACTTAACAGCTTGAGTCTAATCAAAGACATTTTTTTCCCCCCTCTGTGTTTCAGGCTAAAGAAATTCAATTAGTTTAATTGGTCTGCTTATTATAGGCTGTAATGTGAAGTGAGCGCCGCTGTTGTCAAACTTCACAGGCTACTTTAAACAGCCTCCTTAATTAGAAGAGCAACTTTAATCTCAGCGTTTCACTCGTACAGTAAGGAGGATCTTCTGGATTCGGGATAAACTAGTGAAGCTTTTAAAGTGCTCAAGTGTGGCCTTTCTAACACACTTTATTTGTAGGTTTTTACATAGATGATATTGATGGTTTATATTTAGGGCCAAAACCTTTTTTTCCAAGGTTGTAAATTCACTGCTGATGATTTTTTGTAAATTACACAGTATGTAACTGTAATATGAACTGTATTTTACTCTAGGACATTTATGCAGTATGTTACTGTATTTTAAAGTTGCATTGTAAAAATTACTGTATATTTTACAGCAGAGTGGCGAAACGTTGGCTTAGTGGTTAGCACTGTTGCCTCACAGCAAGAAGGTCACTGGTTCGAGTCCCGGCTAGGTAATTTGCATTTCTGTGTGGAGTTTGCATGTTCTCCCCGTGTTTGCGTGGGTTTCCTCTGGGTGCTCCGTTTTCCCCCACACATGCTGTACAGGTGAATTAAATAAACTAAATTGGCTGTAGTGTATGTGTATGAATAAGTGTGTATGGGTGTTTCCCAGTACTGGGTTGCAGCTGGAAGGGCAGCCGCTGTGTATAACATATGCTGGATTAAGCCTCATTCACACTGCAAGCGACTCGCAACGGCAAAGCGACAAGCGACTGTTTATTTCAACGGAGAGCTACGTGACTGTTAGCGACCAGGTGGGCGTGTCGACCGACACGACAAAGTTGAGAATCCTTCAACTTTATGCAAATGAAGAGCGACTTTCTTGAGCGACAGCCAATAGGAGCACCAGTAGAGCTCAAGTGATCCTCTCTCAGCTCACTCAGTGGCCAGTTGTATTCATGCTGTATAGACATGCACAGACCTGCGTTTAAAGCAGGGCGCCACCCAGAGCGACAGACAGCTACAAAGTCGCTGCTAGTCTGAATGAGGCATAAGTTGGCAGTTCATTCCGCTGTGGCAACTCGTGATGGACTAAGCCATAGGAAAACAAAATAATAAATGAATGAATTTTATAGCAAATATATATAAACCATTCTGGTTTATATATATTTGTATATATACATATATACAAACCATTCTGTAAATACATATACAGCAAGATAAGTAGTGCTGTAATTGTAAATAGAGCATTTTTGCTGTAATTGATTTACAGTAAGTTACTGTTGATCTTACAGGAATTACATAGTACATATAATTACATAGAAATATTTAACTTCTTTAACCAAATTAAAAAAACATTGGTAAAGTTCTAATATAAAATATATATAAAAATGACAATATATTTATTTCAAGACCTGATTCAAATCACATTTAAGGTCAAATATATTTTATATATTTAAAGACGTTCTGGTCACAAAAAACAACCTAATCTAGAGAAGTTAATTTATTTATTATTATTTGTGTATTACTCTATTTCCCAATTTGAAGCACATCCATCAAAAATGTATTTATTAATAAAACATTGTTTAAATTTAAATGAAGACGGAGCGTCTAGAAATATAATCAAATTAATAAAAATGATGACAATTATTCAGATACTACAGCAACACTGCTCTGTGGATGGTTTCTCCATATAAATAAATACATTAGAAGTGTACTTATTTACATTTATTACTGCTTTTTTAACTAATAGCTGTATTTTAAACCTGTGATAAACTGGGATAATACAGTAAACAAACCACACTCCAAAAATCGACATCTGTATTAAAAAAAATATTTTATACATTTCAAATAGATTTTCTAATTTAATTACATTTAATATATTTAATAATTTGTGTATATTTAGTTTAGTTTTAGTTTTTTTGAACATAATTACTTTAATTGCTTTAGTATATTTAATATAATTTTAATTCCTGTATTTAATTGCTGTGCCAACATCCACCAGTTAATAACTACTGCATATTTATTTATGATTTATTTCATTCATTCATTTATTTTATTTTCGGCTTAGTCCCTTTATTAATCTGGAGTTGCCACAGCGGAATCAATCGCCTGAATTATTTATTTTGCATATTTATTTATGAATATTTATTCAAATAATATGAAACATTTAAATTAGATTGTTAAACGTTTTATTTTAGTTGGTTAGAATTAATTACTTCCTCCATTCAAATTATAATTTGTCTTTAAATCCCTTAAACAAGCCTCTTTCAAATAGGAGTTCATATAGGAGCCTTGCTTTGCATTTCTAAGTTTAAGGGTGTTTTCACACCTGCCTTATTTAGTTTTGTTTAATCACATTAGAGTTAGTTTTCCCTCTTGATGCGTTTCATTTGGGCAGGTGTGAATGTAGCTATCGCACTCCAGTGTGCACCAAAGGCAGACCAAAAAAGTGTACAGAGACCTCCTTGAAGAGGTGGTCTTGGTACGCTTTCAAACGAACCCTGGAGCTGTTTGTTTGTGGTGAGAACATGATCCGAACTAAAACAAACCCAACAACAAAAAGTACTGCACCATTTTGGACTAATCCAGCTGCCGTAGTCCGATGCGCTGTCCCATCTTATCGGGTGTGGAGGAAAAATATTTGTTGATAGCGCTTTACCAACAGTTTTAAGCAAAGAGAGAGAGGAAAAAACCAGATGGATCTTTGGTAATATTTCTGGAAGATGACCATGTTGCAGCTAAATTAACTCATGCCTCCTCCTGAAGTGACTTGCGATGCGTCTTCGCCGTTTGCAATGCATTAAAATATTGCGCTTCATTCTCAAAATATATAGTTTGTCTAAAGTGATGTTTACAAACTATATAGTATGCTATGAGCAGGGATACAATCAGCCAGCGCAGTCGTCCCTCCATAGTAAAAAGTGACATTTTGTGTCTGTCGGTTTGTTTACTTGCAGTTCCATTGGCATTTTCCCGCATGTTGGATCTGACCAATCGAAAAGCAGTTTAGGAAATACGTTCAATAACATCTGGCCAATGAGTGATGTGGATTTTGTCACATGACTGCATTCAGGTTCTTTTCAACTGGTTCTGGCGAAAGCAATCAGTGTGGTGTGAAAAAGATCCAAAAACGTCAGATAAATGCTACAATGTATCATTTGTTGCCCTTGGTCCGGACCAAAAGAACCAAACCACAGATGTGAAAACACCCTAAGTATATTTTGACCTGTCGCTTACATTAGTTTAGCTCACGTTAACTAATCAACTCGCAGTTAAACAATCCATTTCTTCGCCGCTCACCCTTGTTTTTCCACCACAGTCTAAAGGGGTGGAACTTTTTGAGGGCCAATGACAACAAAATGGACGACAAAATGACAAATTGCACTTGTGATCAATCAGAGAAGCGGAAGTGGCTCACGCTCTGCTGGATGGGTTAATGGAGTGAAGACCTGAAGTTCAGCACCACATCTACACTTCTGCCCTTGAGCGAAGCACTTAAACCCAAATCGCTTCAGTAAACACTCCGTCTGAGAAATGACAGTGTATGCAAACCGGCCCATCGGCTTTTCTTTTTACGCAGTTGGAGGGAGAGAGAGATCTAAATGGTAAATGGCATTTTCTGTTCTTTTTCAGTGTGATTTGTTTATTTTTTTGCAGTTTAGAAATATTTTGTAGCATGAAGATAGCCCAGCCTAGCATGAAAACAGCTGATAGTTTAATGAAGACGCATGCGTACTTATTGAGATTTTGATCTTCTTCAATATGTCTAACAATTTATATAAGAGTAACTTTCTCCAAGCACAAGATACAATATTTAAAACATATTTTTAAATTTCATTTCTAGATATTTTTCTTAATTCTTCCTTATTTTATTTATTTTATTTAGTTTTATTTTAATTTTTGATGTTTGTTCTGTTAAATGTTTTCATTTTTTTTGTTTTTTAAAATGTTTTATTTAATTTTGTTTTATTTTTGTTTTGTGTTCTGTTTAATGTCTTATTTTAATTTATTTAGTTTTG
The DNA here is from genome assembly GCF_903798145.1 of Danio aesculapii. Classification (NCBI taxonomy): domain Eukaryota; kingdom Metazoa; phylum Chordata; class Actinopteri; order Cypriniformes; family Danionidae; genus Danio; species Danio aesculapii. The sequence continues at coordinate 46,693,009 of NC_079438.1, forward strand.
TTTGCTTTTATTTAAATTTTTGTTTTTTTGTTCTATGTTTTATTTTATTTTGTTTAATTTTATTTTATGTTTTTTTGTTCTGTTAAATGTTTTATTTTATTTTATTTTATTTTATTGTTGTTTTGTATTTTGTTAAATGTTATATTTCATTTGATTTTTTGTTTTATTTTATTTTGCGTTATTTTATTTTAAATTGTTGTGTTTTGTTCTGTTAAATGTTTTATTTTATTTTATTTATTTATTTTTTTTTTTTCTGTGTTCTGTTGTTTTATTTTATTTTATTTTATTTTATTTTGTTTTATTTTTCATTTTTGTTTTGTGTCCTGTAAAATGTTTTATTTTATAAAATGTTGAAGCTGAATAAAAAAAACATTTATCTGCATTACCAAAAATATATATTAATGGAAAAAAGTTTTGTTTTATTTTTGTTACAGAAAACGAATGAATAAGAAATAAACTCAAATATAGCATCCTAAGGTTGCCAGTCACCTTTTCTGAAGCTTAAAAACACCCCAATCATTTATAGCAAAGAAACATTTTGCTTTTTAAGCATTTCATGTTCTATTTGTGCCCAATTTGTGGAAAGTGCCAAATGCTTTTTGCAGAGAGAGAGAGAAAAAAAGAGCAGAGGACACAAAGAAAGCCGCCACACAGTGCTAACACAATAAAACTGTATTACATTTGTGCTTAAAATGATTACAGTACAGTATGTACACGTCCTAAAAATAAACATCTCATGCTGAATAACACATAAAAAGAAAATCCATATACAATAGCAAGCAAAAAGGAATATTTTTTGTTTTTAAATATGTACAACCACCATATACAAATGAAGTCTGTCATCATATTTTCTCTAGGCTATATTCCCTCGGTTCCCAAAGGTAATCGTAGCCCATAAAAGGATTATCAACATTGTAGGCTACAGTAGTGATTTGCGCTTGAAAGTCGATCGTAAACAAAACCCGGTAAAAGGCAAATCCTCCGACCAGGTATTCTCCAGTAATGCGACCTGATTGTGTTTAAACAGGGTTCTGATCAAAATGTGCCGCTCAAAAACAACGAAAGACAAATACGAGGTGGTGTTCGTCACGTCTGGAGGAGATGCTTGAAAAAGCTTCAGGTATAAACATGTCAGGGACGAGCCTTGAAGTACACGCAATGACGAAAAGCCGATTAAATAAATACAGTGAAGAAACTAACTCATAGTTTCCCAAACCCCATTACACAAATGTTCGCATCGGCTCTTTTTAAGTATAAAAAAAGTCATAATGTCACCAATGAAATCTCACCGCTTGTTGAAGATGTCGAAGGCCAAAAGCTTTTTGAGTAGCTCCACCCACTGCGAAATCTCATTGGTTCTCATAACTGTACATTAATTATCGAACATCATCTGATAGGCTGTTCGTAATTACTCCAAATCCCAGTTCAGATGCAATGGAGACGAAAGAAATCACTACGGACAATGAGAAAACCCATTGAACCTGAGATCTTATGATCAATTTTAGTATTAACTACATAATCTTCACCCTGTTAATGGCAATGTGGGGGGGAGTTGTGTGTTTGTGTTCACAAAAGTCTGGTCTTCATAAGGCCGTCAGGCATTGTCGTTAAATTAGAACCACAGTCTTGGTCCGTCTTCGAATGTTCTTCTGACTTACAAAAAAAACGTCTCTATGGCTAATCTGTACAGTACACCGTCCCTTTCTCTTCGTATATACAACGTGATGGGGGGATGACAGGGGCTGGAGAGGGCACTAGTGCTTTGTGTGTCTGATTGCATGCCCCCTTCAGGTCCTCCTGGAAGCGGTGAAGTCGCGGGACGGTCAGCGGACCTGCGGCGCGTAGCCCTCCTTCATCAGTCCCTCCTCGTAGTCTGTCTGGCACAGGATCATGTTGTTCTTCAGGAAAAACTTGTCTCCGACGCAGAACCTGCATATAGGCCAAACAGAAACACAGCATTTACATAACTGCATAGAGTAAATGTATATAAATCACTAAATGGCCTCAATACTTTGCAGATTTGCTACAAATCTAACAGGTCACTCAAATCTATAGGATCAAGTAAATTGAAAAAAGAAAGCTGGGTGAATCAGCCTTCAGCTACTGTGCCCCCTGCTGCTGGAATCAGCTTCCAGAAATGATCAGATGTGCTCCAACATTAGGCGCATTCAGATCAAGACTGAAAACACATCAGTTTAGCTGTGCCTTTACTGAATGAGCAATGTGCTACATCCACCAGTTCGTATTATTATCTCTTTCTTTTCTTTTTCATTCGTTTAAAACCTGTTTTAACCTGTTTTTAATAATTTTTTATTCATTTTAATCATTTTTATTTTCTTGTTTCTTTTATTCTTGTTTATGTAAAGCACTTTGAATTACCAGTGTGTATGAAATTAGTTATACAAATGAACTTGCATGACTGTACCACCTGTGTTCAGAGTCTGGGGGTCTTGTAATAGGCAGTGCTGTGCTGTGATTAGGTCTAGTTTCTATCTTCTTCGTCCTCTAGCAAGAGGTTAAAGGGATGGTTCTGTTGTCATTTACTAGCCCCTCACTTCATCCAAACCTATCTTTCAGTTCAATTATTCTGTTGAACACTGAAGATATTTTGAAGCATGTTGAAAACTTTCTTTGTATTGTTTTTCACTACTCATGTTGGTTTCCACACCTTTATTTGTGTTCAGCAGAATAAAAGAAGTTCATGAACACTTGGAACTTTGAGTAAATTAGATTTTTTTTTATGTGAAATTTTTCATCTGCCAAAAACTTTTTAAACTGTGTGAAATGCAGAATTGACTGCAGAGTTTGCAGAATGCAGAGTTTTCTTATTTGTTTTTAGTATTTATAGGGACCACAGTACCAACAAGCATTGGGTCAAATAATCAAAAACCCAACATTCGTTAATTTATTAATTTAAATTACACTTGTTTAGGAGTTTGTCCATATTTGACCCAATGTTGGGTTGCAAGAACCTAAATGTTTTTAGGGTGCACTTACACTATGCTATCCATACTGTGCCCAGGCACATTTCCCAGGTTGTTTGACAAGTGTGAGTGCTCCCAATCGGGCTGAGGCGCGGTTTAGTTGGCCAGCCCTTGCACGGTTGGAAGAGGTGTGCCAGAGCAACGTTCGGTTGGGCTTTGGCGTGGTAGGCTTGTATTGTGAGTGCAAAGCGCACCTGAGTGCGAAACTGAAGACGCGACGTTACTTTTAAGAGACTGTTTCATATGGATTAATCATTTTTTATTAATCATTCTTATTTTTCAATAAACACAAGCTGTCATAGTTTATTAAAGATGCAAACCCCTAGCTGCACGTCAACTGTACCTTCAGCAAACCAAAAGTTGTGGATCTGTTATTTGACTGTGCAAAATATTTGACTGTGTCTCTGCATATCAAATGGCTAAAACAATATGACTAAAGCCATCTCCACTGTGCTAAGCAAGAGTGCTTCTCTTCCTGTTAAACTGAACAGTTGTTTCATCGATGACGTACAGTAAGCATGCTCAGGTGTAAGTGCAGGCCATTGGGGGAGAGAGGAGGGGGGACAATCGTGCTTCAGCACGGTTCAAGGCAACTGTACCTAGTGTAAGTACACCCTTAGAGTGCATCTGAACTACTGCATTCATCAAATTCACTTAAATCTATGTTTTTGAATTTACTTCATGTTCCTAGAACTAAAAAACAACAGGGATGATCATGCTTTTGCTGTCATTTATCCCAAATAACGGAATATTCTCATGGCTTACACCGCATCTGCTCAACCTCTGTCTATTTCTAAAACCATCTTGCAAACTTCACACAGTAGCTTTCAACACCCCTTGATTTTCATCAGCATTCAATTTCCTTTCCTTTATTTTTGTTTCATTCCTTAGGCTTCTTGTTTCTATCATGTTTTGTTTCTCTTTCGTTGACTCCCTGATTGGGGTTTAATATAAAGCACATTTGTAATTTTGCAAGGAAAACCATGTATAAAGATAATGTATAAACGTAACGAATTGGTGTTATCCTGAATGATGCAGAATTGCAAAAGGAGTTTTGGACTTGTTTTTAATTATTATTTGTATTTTTTTATAGTAAATCTTTTTCCATAGTAAATCATTAACATCTATAATAACATTTACAGTTACATTTGCGATAAATTTGAATTCTTTTATATTTTTCCCCCAATTTCTGTTGAATCGAGAGATTTTTTTCAACACATTTCTAAACATGATAATTTTAATAACTTATTTTTAATAGCTGATTTATTTTATCTTTGCCATGATGATAGTACATAATATTTGAGTAGATATTTTTCAAGACACTAGTATTCAGCTTAAAGAGACATTTAAAGGCTTATCCAGGTTGATTAGGCAAGTTGTATAAATATTCTGTAGCCGATAGGAAAAACAAAATATTGCTTGAGGCCTAATAATATTGACCATAAAATGTCTACTAAAAAAATGAAAACTGCTTTTATTCTAGCCAAAATAAAACAAATAAGACTTTCTCCAGAAGAAAAAATATTATAGGAAATACTGTGAAAGTTTTCTTGATTTGAGAAATTATTTTGACCTTATTTTTTTCTTCTGAGGAAAGTCTTATTTGATTTATTTTGGCTAGAATAAAAGCTGTTTTTATTATTATTATTATTATTATTAGAAACAAATCTTTTACGCACTCTTCAAAGAAGCATTTGGTCAAATTAACATTATTACCAATTTTGGATTATGGGGATTTAATTTACAGATCAGCTTCACAAACTGGATGTTGTTTACCATGCAGCGTTTCGTTTTTTCACTGGTGCGCCATTTAATACTCATCACTGTCAACTGTATTCTTTATTGAATTGTCCTTCTCTTCAATCACGTCGACAAATTCATCGTTTTCTGTTCATTTACAAAGCTCTCATGGGGAAAACTCCACTATATTAGCCACATCTTAACATTCAGAAAACATGTGAAAATCTGTGCTCTAGTAGTTTTATTAATCGTTGCATACCCAAAATCCCACTTCAATTGGTCGCTACTCTTTTTAGTTTTCTGCTGCTGATGTTTTGACCTTAAAGCTCAACATTTTTAGAATTCAATCCAGTTAATAGTACAAGATCACTGTGCTTGTTTATAGTTTTTCCTTGGTTTTATATGCTATCATCTGCATTTGTGAAACTGTTATTGTATTGTGTCCCTGTTGCTTTGTATCTGCTTTTTATGTTGCTTCTTGTCCAGGTCGTCATTGTAAATGAGAACTGGTTCTCAATTGACTTTCCTGGTTAAATAAAGGTTATTAAATGTATATAGTTCAAAATCAAATCATTACATATTGTTACTTGTTTAATGCGTTTGCTGCCTGTTTTCATTTTGTTTTCAAGTAACTTTAGTCCATACTAGTTGTTTCTGTAAAAAAGTGCTATATAAATACACTTGTATTGCGTTGTATTGTATTGTAACTTTAGAGGGACGCAGGAGGACTCATTACCAGTGAAAGTTGCAGGCTTCCCCACAGACTCGCATCTCGCCCCCTCAAATATTAGCGTGCGTTTTCCTGCGGACACGTCGGAGAACGAGCATCTCCAGAGTGAACCTCGCATCTACTCCACCTGCAGCTGTTTCATAAATATACCCCACAGACGGAGCGCTGCCTGACGGGCCGCTGTCTCACTTGACCTTTCAGAAAGCAGATTATGTTGGTCAGGCAGAGGAGAGAGACAAAGAAGGCGGTGGAGAGGGAACCAAAGCGAGCGCTCTGTGTGTTTAGGTGTCCTGAGGGCCGCTTATCTTGCTCACAGCGAGAGTTCGACAAGGTCGGAGCCAACGCTTGTGTCTACTGGCCGTACTGTTCCCTATACCGAACTCTCCCGCCTGTGGACCAGGAGAAGAAAAAAAAGATGTGTTCTGTTGGTGCCATTTTAATGATTAGAAGTTTGCATCGGAATGCTGTGTTTGGCAAAAGTTAGGCGCTCGCTTTAAAGAATAGTTAGAGGAAGAGTTCATCTCGAGGTAAAGTCAGCAAGAACTGTTTTCTGAAAGCGTGTTATTGGTCTGGTTGTGAACATCTATGCGTATCGTCTTCAGTCTTTATGAGGCCTGGTTATGTTGCGTTAGTGTTCAGATTTTCAGATACTTGAGATTTATACACTCTCTTCATTATCTGCTTACATTTACACTGTAAAGATGCTGGGTTTATCATAAGCATTATATCGATAATTCTTTACACAGTTGGCAGTAAGAAGGAACATATAAATGTTATCTTATTAACATCTAGCAGCTAAATGAGTCTGTAAAAATATTCAAAGGCTTTTATTTTTCATAAACAGCGTGGATGTGAATGCATCTGAATGTTCTGATTGGCTGGAGTAGATGTCTCACGTCAGCGCGTTCTAAGTGCTCTTTCTGGCAATTTTCCTTCTGCGTTCACACAGAGGAGCAAATTCTGGCAAATTACCAGTAATGTTACAACATCTCTTTCTGGAAAATTGAACGAATTTACCGGTATTTTAAAAATGGGGCCGTTCACGCATGATCGCTTTAATTAGCCGGTAATTTTCCGTAGAGGTCTGTATGTGTAAAAGGTGTCCCAACACAAATCGATTAAGTTAACTTAATTGTTTTTTTCTTCAATCCAGTTAAATTTGTAAAAACAATTAGGTTTTCCCACCAAAAAACTCAAGAATTGTGTTGATTCAGCTCATTTTAAATAAGTATTTTAAACAAGCAGCAACAATAATTTTTTGAGTGTATAATTATTTTGTGAACAAGTCTGTTTGTGTGTGTGTTTTTTTGTGTGCTTTTGACATGACTAGAGAAAGGATTATTGATTTTGTAATCGCAAACTAATTTGACATAATAACTTAAAAAAGTAGCTTTAGAGAAAACAATATAAAGGAAGTATTAAATGGGCAAAATAAATAAATAAATAAATTATAAAATAGAACCGTTTTGCCATTGAATTTCACAAATATTGGTTTAGACTCATTTTTAGTCTTCTTAAAAACAAAAGTAGATGTCAAAGTTACAGTGAAGCACTTTGTAAATGAATGGGGCATACATTTGAATCTTATTATAATTAGCTGATGTGTTAGAAAAAGAGTTTAATACTCATGTAATCGCAAATTAATTGCATATTAAATTTAACTAAAGTTTAAAACCAAAAAGCTTTAGAAAAAGGAAATATTAAATGGGGTAAATATTTAAACTGAGATCAAATTTAAGCATTTTGCAGTTGAATTTCACAGAAAATTATTTAGACTCGTCTTTTGTTTTCTTAAAAGCAAAAGTAAATGTCAAAATTACAATGAAGCACTTACACTATAAAATAATTAGAATCTTATTATAATTAGTTGATGCAATAGAAAAGAGTTTAATCCTCATGTAATCGCAAATTACTTGCATATAAAATGTAACTAAAGTTGAAAACCAAAAAGTAGCTTTAGAAATAAATACAATGAAAAACAAATATGGACACAAATAAGTAAATAAATAAATAAAACAATCAATAAATCAATATATAAATAAATAAAATAGAGTTTGAGAAATGAGAAGCTTTTTTAAAATCAGTTCTTCTACTAAAATGAGTCTTTTTGCAGCCATTTTAGACTCTTATTTAGAGTCTGGTGGATATTATCGATAGCGTATTTTGCTATCAAAACTTTGCTTTCAATTCTATCGTAAGTGATAAGATAATGACTGAATATAGTGTGAATATACCCTGCACGCACCGAACATCACACAGACGTAAAATTGACGTCGGACTCCGTCAGAATAACTTTGAATGTCGGTTGTATATGAAAATTGTGTTGAAGTCAAACTCCAACATGACGAATTTTAGTTAGGTAATTAGGCCTACTCAACATAAAACCAACCAAAGATAAACATCTATAATTTTAGAATTTGATGTTGTATCGATGTCACATCATGACGTTAAAATGATGTTGGATTTTCGTTAGTTAATGCCACAGCCTAAAACCAATCAAATATCAATGCCAGCTGACGTCAGTATTAGACAGCAAATAGACGTTAAATTTTGGTCACTCATGTCGCAATCAAAATAGAACTAAACATCAACGTCATTTGAGGTTGCTGGGTACCAACATTGCGTCACAAGTGTCGTCGATTCAGCTCAATTTACATTCAGATTCTATCAAACGTCCTCGGGATGGTCGAAAGATCTGAAAGTCATCGCTCAATATAGTGACGAGCATACTTTATAAACCTCCCTCTCCACCACGCGCTCCAGAAAACTTTTTTTATTCGTCACACACACACACCAATGTCAACCGGAAAGCCGCAGCCATTAGTCTGGCCCAAGTATCAACAAGTAATATCCATTAATCGCGCTTGTTGACACGGTGATTAACACAAAGCAGAGGTGTGCTTAATGTAATGGTGTCATTCACTCCAATAAAAACGTCCTGTTTAAATGACACATTCTTGCCAGGAATCCATTAGTGTCTGTCTTTTCTGACATCCTGGCCCCTCTCCACCTCCTCTTCTGAGCACCTCCATCTCTCGCTTTTTCCCTCGGCTAATAGGATCTCTCTGTGTTTATTTACAGCCTGTGTTTTTCGGCTCCCTCTTAGCCTCGTCGCCGCCCCGCTCCGCTGCGCCAAATTGTTTCTGCTTGGTGAAATGTCAACAGCGTTTGTGACATCTGTGTGCCAATTATGACGAGGATATTGCAGTCAGCCCATCAGAGGTAGCGGTAATAAATGCCCTTGCGCTGCCCTCCGTTTTTCTCTCCTCGTGCAGTCATTACCGATCGCCACATGTTTCCTGGCACCTACATTAGCCTTAGTTTGATGCGTCGCCCCCTTTTCAATCTCTCCTCCCAGATGAGTTCGACTTCAGATTGCTTTAATTGCTTTTTAGTATTTCCCATCAAGTGGAAGCGGGGGTGGAAAAAAAAGTAAATGCATTTGATCTAGTGTTTGCTCAGGTGTGACCGGAAATTTGGGCCTTTTCATGCAGTTTCTAAGGCGGTCGTTTTGATGGTTTAATTGAGGATGGTTAATTGTAATGAAAATGGGGAGATTAAAAGTAAACGCAATTAATAACGGCCCCTAACCCGTGGATAAATGACAATTTAATAAAGCATTTTTATTCAGTATTTAATAACAAAGTTCAGTTTATTAACTGGGTAAGTTTAAGCGATGAACTAACGTAGAAAAAAGACATTTGAGTGCATGTGATGAACAACTGTATAAGTCCAAAATTAAAATAAAAAATAAGATAAGCATGTCATATTACTGTATGTGTGAACTTTGTATACAGACACAGTTTGGGGATATTTTCGCACGACCAAGAGTCTGTATTTTGACCATTAAAACAGCGATGAAAAAACACTTATGTCCACTAAGAAGAATGGAGATGACCATTGCTGTCATTTCCGCTTCGGACATTAAAAGGCAAATCCTTGGCAAAAAAGGAGAGCCGACATGAACAAATGGAAGGACAGAGTAAGGAAGGCTTTAAGGGATGCTGGGAAACCATATTTGAATCAAAGAGTAGAACAAAAACCAGAATTTGCATTACGTCTCCAAAGCTTGTGAAGACTTAAATATATAGCATATATAGTTAATGGTTTTAATTTATAATACGTTATTTATTAAGAAATGTATCTCTACTGTATAACCTTTGACATGGGCCTCTTGGTTAGAACATTTGTCCAGTGGTTTGAATGTGTCAAATTGTAAAAAAAAGACTTGTGTAAAATGTAATATAAAAATAAACAATATCCTACTTAACAACAACAACAATAATAATAATAATAATAATAATAATAATAATAATAATTATTATTATTATTATTATTATTATTATTATTATTTGTATTATTAAGTAGGATTTCTTTTCTTAATAAATAGCCTACTGTAAATTACAACCATCAACGATTTATATGATTTATATATGAGATTAGACCTGTTAGCTGAGTGGTTTTATGTTTTAGAATAGAATATGGAATATTCTCAATAATATTTGTAAAGGAAACTCAGGCCCTATATGTGCCGTCTATATATATTTCAATATAAGTGCAATAAGAGTGTATATTTCAAAACGAGTGCATGTTTTTACCAAAACTTCTTGTTTTTTTTTATGAGTGTGCATGTATAAACAATATAATTTGCACAAAAATTTGCACTAAAGAAGTTGTTAGTTGGGCTAGGGTTAAGGTTAGAGTTTTTACGTTATAACCAACATGGTTCAAACGATGGAACTGCAACAAAGCAACTACCATTTTGGGAAACACTCGTCAATACATCTTTCATTTACCAAACAATAGATCTTACTATGATAGTTCATTTGCGAGCTATGTCGTTGTTTGGGAAACGCACCCTAGATTAACTTGCCTGAATTTATTTTATTTTATTGCTGTGAACTGAATAATAATAATAATAATAATAATAATAATAATAATAATAATAATAATAATAATAATAATAATAATAATAATAATAATACTACTACTACTACTACTACTACTACTACTAATAATAATAATAATAATAATAATAATAATATAACAACAACACTAATAATAATCATAATTATTATTATTATTATTATTATTATTATTATTATTATTATTATTATTATTATTATTATTATTATTAATAATAAATTAATTGATTAATAAGCAAAATTAATTAAAATGAATCAAGTGACCCCCCCAGTTCTTTATATTAAAAAACCTCTTCTTGGCATCATTCCCTCATATTCCCTTTCTTTCATTTCTCCGCTGTCGCCTCTCTCCTTTTCCTCAGGTGTGACAGTAATGATGAATATGTCTATTGAGACCCGTCTTGTTAAAGAAAAGATGGCTTCCAAGGCAGTGGACTTAATGATGTATGGCTTCGTCAGCTATTTGCCTCTGAGGTCTGTGTTAACTAGAGTAGTAACATTCCTCTTCTGTGAAATAACATGCTGGCGCTGAGTGGAGGAGCGACGACTTGAAAGAGCAAGAGGAAATGAATCACGCAGGGAGGTCTATAGACTGAGAGAAAGAAACTCGACATTAGAAAAAGACATTGAACTGAGCCCATCTGCAGCAGTGTAGGACAGGAACCATTCAGAGGTCACGGTTCTGTTCGGATTCACACTTGACCCGATTCTTGATTCAGTTGAGCGAATATAGATTTAATACAAATGTTTCTTGAGATTTATGAAAAAAGATCATTGTTTCAGATGATGAATTTTCATTTCATTGGGATATTTAAACAGAACCCACTTCTCAAATTCAACATTTCAGATTTCATTATATTAAATATAGCTGGGGGTTATATACACACAAATAATTACAATAAATTAAACACATTTCAACTTATTTAAGTCATATAAGCTGTTATAAGTCCGTTTAATTACAATAAGATAAATAAGTTTCAACTTAAGTCATATGAGCTGCTTTAAGTTAGTTTAATTACATTAAGTTAACCACGTTGCAACTTATTTAAGTCATATGAGCTGTTTTAAGTCCGTTTAATTACAATAAGATAAATAAGTTTCAACTTAAGTCATATGAGCTGCTTTAAGTTAGTTTAATTACATTAAGTTAACCACGTTTCAACTTAAGTCATATGAGCTGTTTTAAGTCCGTTTAATTACAATAAGATAAATAAGTTTCAACTTAAGTCATATGAGCTGCTTTAAGTTAGTTTAATTACATTAAGTTAACCACGTTTCAACTTAAGTCATATGAGCTGTTTTAAGTCAGTTTAATTACAATAAGATAAAAAAGTTTAAACTTAAGTCATACAAGCTGTTTTAAGTTAGTTTAATTAAATTAAGTTAACCACGTTTCAACTTATTTAAGTTAGGTTAGGCTACAAGTTGACTACATTTCAACTTAAGTCATACGAGCTGTTTTAAGTCAGTTTAATTGCAATAAATTAACTACATTTCAACTTAAGTCATACGAGCTTAAAACTGTTTAATTACAATAAGTTAACCAAGTTGCAACATAAATCATGCAAGCTATCATAAATCAGTTTAATTACAATAAGTAAAACACATTTCAATTTATTTAAATCAAATGAGCTGTTTTAAGTCAGTGTAATTAAGATAAGTTAACCAAGTTTGAACTTAAGTAATACAAGCTATTTTAAATCAGTTTAATTACAATTAGTTAACCACGTTTCAACTTAAGTCATAAAAGCTATCTTAAATCAGTTTGATTACAATAAGTTAACCACATTTCAACTTATATGAGCCATCTTAAATCAATTTAATTAGTCTACAAGTTGACTACATTGCAACTTAAGTCACACAAGCTCTTTTAAGTCAGTTTAATTGCAATAAGTTAACCACAATTAAATTTAAAGTCATACGAGCCCTCCTAAATCAGTTTAGCTAGGCTACAAGTTGACTACATTTCAACTTAAGTCATAAGAGCTGCTTTAAGTCAGTTTAATTGCAAAATGTTAACCAAGCTTCAACTTATTTAAGTCATATAAGCTTTTTTAAATCCACATTTCATATTATTTTAATCCACATTATTCATGTTTTAAATTATTTTAATCAAACGAGCCATTTTAAGTTACTTTAATGTAATTTAAGTCCATAAAAAAAAAAACTTGGTTAAATTGATTTAACCTTAAAAACATTCAAAGGCAGCCTTACAGCAATGCATTGACTGACAGCTAGAACTAAGGTTTGCAAATGTCTCCAAGGGGACGCTACTGTCATCTATGCTGTAGTTTAAAGTTACCGCAGCCTAATTTGGCTCAGACTGTCCGACAAGGACAGTGACCCGTGCCGGTGACCCTCCTGCCCTGCCGCCCTGCTCTGGCTGTCCCAAGGGGCCGGTGAGCGGCATGGCCTGGTCTCATCACCGGGTACTGGGACTCATGAGCTGGGCTGATGAGGCCTGAGTGGACGACAGGCTCATCGATTAACTGTCCCTTCAGGGCTGATCTGTGGCTAACGGCCGGCCGGAGTCTCCAAACCACACAAACACACCACACTCACGCTCACAGAGCTCAGCAAACAACCTCAAGCTGGATGAGCACATTCACAGCCAATAACATGAATATTCACAGCAGATTAAATACGGCTGTGTGGGACGATGGGATAGTTTATGGATGACATGGAGTAGTAGTGTACTGTACTGACATCTATTGAATAAAACTAATATTTATATTATACACAAACCTAATTCTCTTTTTATATATAAACTATTAATTCACTTATGACTTATTAATTTTATTTGTCATGGTAAAAAGGGAAATATAAAGGAAAATAGTTACAAAAAACCCTTTCTTGATGCTTGAAAAACCGTTTTGCAACCTAAAATAAATATAAATACAAACATATATTAGTCAACATGAAGCTTTCCTAGCGTAATCAACGATATGTCAGGCCAATTCGTAACTTTTTGATTTACAATCTAGTTTGTACATTTTAGTACGATTTGCTCATCCAACAATGGTGGTTGGGTTTAAGGGTGGGGTTTGGTGCCTCAGCTCATTTTTGTATGACTAAATCTCTCGACTAAATTAGTTACTAAACTGACAAAATGTAAAATATTTAAGTTGCCTCTTGAGATCAGACAGCAAATGTAATATATTTTGAATGTAATTTTAATAATCTTAAAGTTACATGAAAAATGGCCATTTCACAATTAAATAATAAACACACCTAAGCACAGCTTTCACCGAATCACTTTGGTTAGTTAGTACATAGTCCAAAAAATATTATTTTTTTTTAAATCAATGATTTACTCTCCAATTTATGACAGTTTGAGGCTTTTAGCATTTTCGAGCCATATTTACTCGATACCATATTTACTTTTAAAACTGTCATTACTTTAAAGAGCTATGATGAAATCTTCTATAAGCTGTTTGGACAGAACAGTGTACAGGTATAGTGTGTCCACAGTCATATTGGGGTGATAGAAACACAATAAGTCTCTTTTTTCAAAAAACATTCCTGAAGTCCAATGTGACGTAGGAGTGCGGTTTCCTCGCACACCGAATTTATTGACAGCTGCGTACTAACATGTCTCCGTAGTAGTGTGTGTAATCAACAAGACAGGATGTGCGCAAAGCAACTGGGATTAAAAGATCTGTTCGCCTCTCTGTGATCATCAAGAATAAGTTTTACAAGTTTAAAACAGTGCATGTTTGTAATAAATTACAGTCGCGTGTCAGTACAATTATAAAAGAAGATGCTTTAATCCTGGTTTGTGGACGTTAAATCAGGTTTATTTTGTAACATAACGAATTGAGGGATTGGGGATTGAGGCACACTCTGACAGGCACGTGGGAAGGGAGGGTGGGGAGAACCAGCATTAAAGGCACAGGCAACAGCTACATGGTTGTTCATAGCAGAAAAGCCAAAATTCTGAAAGGTAGAATAAATAATCTGAGGGGTGTTTTGAGCTGAAACTTAACAGACACATTCTGGAGACACAAAAGACTTATCTTAAATCTTGAAAAAGAGGTAAAATAGGTTTTAAAAGTCTGTTTTTTTTTTAACACAATTCCTAGAAAAACAGAATATTAAATGAGAAAACATTGGGCATAGTTTGTTTTTTCTTACATCGAGCTGATTGGATGTGGTAAAATAGGCATTTAAAAGGGTTTCAGATGTCATTTTATGATGCCATAATCATTTTTGACGGCATTAAAAGACTAGCAGTCACATGCTTCAAAATCGAAGAATAACTCACTTAAGATTGATGAAATATTTATTGTGGGAAGTCTCTGGTATTCAGATGTACTATACGTGAGCCAGACAGACACAGTTCAGCAGTCGCTTTGTGGAAATGAAGCTAATCACGCTCAGTATTTAATGGTGCTGTTGTGTGGCCTGGCTAATGAATAGACTGTGTAGGAGATGATGGCCTTGCTGATGTGTGTGGGGGGGAAAGCAGGGGTGGCCCAGCTGTATTAAAAGCTTGATTGTCATAATTTAAGCATCAAACGCTAATGTCGGGACATTTTTGACCCTCGCGAAGGAGCATAATTACACAGCGTGACCTCTGTGGACCTGTTAGCCTGCTCTCAGCATTAGAATGCCTGTCCCATGTCAGTGGCGACAAGGAGAGCATTTGGTAAGATGGATTAGATGGCTCTTTTAAAGGCCACGGCCTCTTTAATATTGTTTGAGGAGGGGAAATGAGAAGGGAAGAGAGCTGGCTGGATGTATATGAAAGTAGACAGAAAAAAAAAATGATGAAAGTGGAAAACTATAATGAGTGGAATGGAAGCAAGTAAATAGGGGCGGGTCATTTTCTAGAAAGCATTTGATTGGATAAAAGTCATCAGTATTTTTCACGGTTTGGTTAAGGTTTATTTTAGCATGCAGGCTATTGTTCTGAAATATGAATACAATTTCACCTAATGACTTGATATTTTTATTGGGAAAGAACTGATGATTTTAGATTTATTGGGATGATTCTTTAGGGCAGTGCATCTGCACAAATCTAATAAACAAACTGCAAAAATAGATTAATACAATGAAGAAAAGCACACACATAAAACAAACACTCACTTGTATTGTTTTCCAAGGAGTCTAACAGTATTCAGCTACAGTAATTGAACAATCAAGTGTAAAATAATACTGTATAGTCTTTGTTGTACAAGTAATTCAATAAAATGATCATTATTAAAGTTAAAAACGGGTTAAATGTCTTGTATCTGAATGCTTTTAAAGTCCTCCTACAGACACAAGCGTCAAAAACTAAAATATAGACTCTACTTTGCACATCCTGCCATGTGACTATTGCAAATGATCCCATTGTGATATCGATGCTGAAATGATATATTGTGCAGCCCTAATGCAGGCTGTCAGAATGCTAATGCACATGAACTAGAAGCCATAAAATCTTTTGATTTCAGCAGATTCCTGAACTAGAATTTGTAGTTGTAAAGATGGTGAATAGAACAAAACAAATGAGAAAAATTAAATCGAGCTCAGCAAATCAGAATGTAAAAAAACAAAGTGTGAAAAACTAAAATTAGTAGAAACAATAGCATGGTGGTTAGCACAACAACATATGGTGCAGTAGCACATCACGGCACCCCGAGTTCGAATCCTGGCTCGAGGACATTTCCCAACCCTACCCGCCTCTCTCTCTCTCTCCAACTTCTCTTCCTGTCTCATTACTGTCCTGTCCAAGAAGGCCAAAAATAAATCTTAAAAAAAAAAAAGAAAAACTAAAATTACAAAAATGGAAAAAGATAAATGGCTAAATAATAATAATAAAGGCTATAAATACTAGCTATAAATGACATCTCCCTAATTTGATGCAGTGGACTAATAAACCAGGTTCAATAGACTATTTAAAACTATTTAAATGCTATATATATATATATATTTTAATATATTTGTTTAATGACAATGAATTAACCTTTATCAGTTTCTTTTGTTCTGTTCTATTTCTTTTATCTAAGAAAAACAAATACTATGGAAGTCAATGGTTAAAGGTTTCCAACATTTTACAAAATAGTTGACGGGTGAGTAAATGATGATGAAATTTTCAGGGTGAACTGTCCCTTTAAATGTTTCTCACATTACTGACTAATTAAATTCGCAAAAAAAATAAAAGTGGGTGGGGCTTGCCTCTAGTGCAGGATGACTCATCATTGCTTCTGACTGTAAATATTAGCTAAATTCATAGCTTTCTCGAGGCTACAATTTATTAAAAAATATTGAAATACTATTTATATTGATCATTTTTTAAATATAATTGTTTAATGACAGTGACACATAAGGTAACAAATTTAGTTTTAGTCAGTCTCATTAAGTGTCTCTCACAGTATTTGCATAGATAAATTCAAATATAGCCCTAATTTAAAGAAAGAAGGTGGGGCTTTCTTCTTGTAGTGCGGGATGACTCATCATTGCTTCTCGCTGTAAATATTAATTAAGGAGATGGGATTGTTCACCCAAAACTGACATTCTGTCATTTACTCGCCCTTCACTTGCCACAAACAATTCAATGGATACACGTTTTCAGCATTCTTCAAAATATCTTCTTTTGATTTTACAAGAATAAATAAACCCACAAAGGTTTGCAAAAAATTAGGGGTGTGTAAATAATGAGTAAATAATTAGTTTTGGTGAACTATCCCTATAATTTCATAGCCTTATCAAGGCTTTTCATTTTAGTAAATTCAATTTCCCCATTAATCTATTCCATGTCTTCATTCAGGCGCTAAGTTCACAGAACAGAACCAATGGGAAAATGAAACAAGGCCTAATGTTCTTGTCAAAACAAAGAGATTTTTTTTTCTCTAAAAGATCTCCTTCCATCAGAGGCTCTTGAGACATTTGTGTTGTTTGTGTTGATGTTTATCAGAGAGCATCACTGGACTGAGCCTGTACTCGGGTAATGCGCTGAGCTGTCACAATGACGGACGCGTCATGAAAAGCCCTGCTGTCCTTTTCTCTTTTGGAGGAGTCCATCAAAATTTGCCAAGGCTTTCTCGAAAGGCACTGACAGAACAACAAAGTGTCTGAGACGTGTCGGGTGGCGGGTGTCTGAGGAGATAATGTCTCGTCAGCTTGTTGACAAATGAATTTTCTCTTGGTCAAATGGGAGGGATTTGCATATCAGACTTCAGATGCGCTGCTTTGCTCAGACCGCAGGAGATTCTGCGCAGCTCTTTGTGAATTTAGTTTGAGCCTTTATTCAATAAAATTTTTTTTAAATATGACGCAAACCTCCATATTTTGACGTATTGTTTTATAACTCCGTGCTTTTGGTAATTAAGCATCAATTAATGTCAGTAAAAAGCGTTTAAGTCTAGTAGAAACCTCCATATTTTGATGTATTTGTTGTTTTATGAATCAGCGTCAATAAAAAACATTTAAATAAAGTAGAAACCTCCATATTTTGACATATTTATTGTTTTTTAAATTAGTGTCAATAAGAAACGTTTAAATATAGTAGAAACCTCCATATTTTGAAATTATTCCTAATGTCTTTCTGTGGGTTGTACAAATACTTAATTGATGAAAAGACTTTTAAAAGCTTATCAAATCTCATAACTTCATTAAATTCTCAAAATCTCAGTCACTCAATTAAATAATACTAAACATTTTGTAACAAATATCAGTGTTGAAAATGATTGTTCTGCTTCAGTTTTGTTTTTATTAACACTTATAAAGTACATATTCTGCATTATCGTATTCTACACCTGTAATAATTTCTGTAAAAAAATATCTGTAAATTAACAGTTTTCTTTATTCCTCGTTTATTTATGTGACTTTTATTAACATATTTAATAGTTTAAAGTGAAATATCGTCAGGGTTGGTGTTGTATATTACGGTACAAAAACCTTGTAATAAACTGTCAGTGCATTTTCTGTTATTTTACAGACTTATTTCTCTATATATTATTTCTCTTACATTATATTACTTCAAACCACTAAAATGTCAATAAAAATTATTTTGGTAAACTGTAGAGTTGAATCTTCAACATCGAATGTCGATAGAACAAAGACCAAGGTCCCATAATGAAATTCACCACTGTAAAAAAATGGAAAACCCAAAATACTGGAACTGTTAATTAACAGATATTTTTTAGATCTCCAAACTCCAGGGGTTAACACATGTGCCTTAACCCAACTACTACCTTGATAACTATTAATAAGTACGAATTAGTAGTTTATTGAGC
This sequence comes from Danio aesculapii, assembly GCF_903798145.1. Lineage (NCBI taxonomy): Eukaryota > Metazoa > Chordata > Actinopteri > Cypriniformes > Danionidae > Danio > Danio aesculapii. Next base: position 46,711,607 of record NC_079438.1, read on the forward strand.
TACATGTCTAACAGTAGTTAATGGCTTGTTAAAATAGTGTGAATTGTACCTTAAAATAAAGTCACCAAACACCATTTATTTGAATGGTAAATTTTTTATAACATAAACAATGCCTTCAATGTCCCTTATGATCAATTTACTGATTCCTTGCTCAATAAAATAAATGGTTTCTAATATTACTGACCCCAAATTTTAAACAGAATACATTTTAAATGAGTCTTATTTAATATTTTGAGTGTTAGACAATATATTTTTAAGCATGGAATGCCTTTTAGAAATCCTGAACTTGCATTAGTTGTTAAGGACTCCATTGTACATCAGTGCCTCTACCAAAAACATCCCTAAAACATGAACAAACTGACAGACAATCCAAGCTCTGGACTGAAATGTGGGTAATTAGCACTGGGATCTGTGCTATAAATCTTGTGAAATTGTGACGGGCGAATGAAAGATGCATAGAGACCTCGTCAGAGCGTGTGAAGCAGACTGACGCCGATTTTATTAAACAGTTGATCGGCCGGCCTAATGTAAAAAGAAAGATTTGCCTGGCCCTAAATGGGCTGTAATGGCGGGGCGAGCGTGCTGACCTGTCTGTGGCTCGGCTGATGAAGATTAGCTGACTTCTTAGATTAGGTGAGTGTGGTTCGTGCAGTCAAGTGAAGTGGCAAGACAATAACCTGGTGTTAATTGAGCGTAACCGGATCCTGCAATCTGCCTCTCCGGTGTGTACTGCTCTGTGGCACCCGTGTGTTTGTATGGAGCAGGTTTCTAATGAACAGACCACGCATGAGCTTTCTTCAGCATTCAGACACCTACCAAGACAAATGGGCTCTCGTTTTAGAGTGAATGAGGACAAACAACACCATTCAGCCAGAAAACTGCAGGCCACAGAATATTTAAGTGTTACAGGTTTTTTTTTTTTTTTAAGTAAAACACAACAACGAGTAATTAATTTTGACAGGAAGAGATGATTTAAGATGATCAACGTTTTAAACAGAATATTTGAGACTTTATTTGTCAGATTTTTGTCCTCAAACTGCTCCTGTATGTAGGACTAGTTTCTTTCACATCTCCTCCAAAGCCTTCTGTTATGTTTTGATGTGATTTTTGACTGTTGTAGCTGTGAAGTAACTTGAATCATTCAGCGTAGTGATATGGAGCTGTAATGTGCTCAAGATCTGTTGGAACTACGCTAGCTGTGTGTTTACCTGACATGACTAAACACCTTAGAATGACCATCAGTAGGTGTGGGATACTGAAAATCTTACTATAGATATGATAGTTGAATATTTACTTATCCTTAAGTTGGTCCAAAAATAAAAAAAGTGCATAGTCTGTGGCCACCAGTTTCTCAGTGTTATTCAAAATATGTTCCTTTGTGTTTAATGGAGAAAAGAAACTCAAAAAAAGTTTGGAAAATGGAGTGAGTAAATGACAGAATGTTCATTTTTGAGCAAACTATCCCTTTAACATGATTTTGATTGTAATGACATTGACATGATATGACATGACAATAAATGGGTAGAAAAAAAGCATGATTTGTTTCTCTCATAGCGTTTTAATTACATATCAACAAACAAATATCTAAGATAAGAGGCAAAAATCATTTTTAAAAAATGTATAACAATCCATATAAGTGCTGTGCAATATGGGAAAAAGAAACCTTCCATGATATTCTTGAATAATATTGCAATTTCGATTTTAATCACGATTTTGCCACACACAGACGTTATACAGGGTGAACCGGAAACATATTTCCAAAGGAAAACAATGAGATCTTTATCAAAGGCCTGTAACATGTCTCTAAAACAGACATATGGCAAAAAAAAAAATTAAATCTTGAAGCAACCGCTTGCGGTTAAATAAAAGCAACGTTTTGTTAGTTTGTGATCCTCTGAGAAAACAGTTTATGGTTGGAATAAAGTGCATGAAGGAATGCTGAAGGAAGCGACGCTCCTCGCACTTTCCACATACTTTTAGACGCAATAGACCATTTTGAGAGATGTAAACAATAACAATGGTCCCAACGTATTTCCTGTTTTACATTTTTAATTTCTATAGCTTCCAAGAATACAAAGAGAGCCACATATTGATAAATAACACTATAATAGCTGTTTTAACATTAAGTTATGATTGAGTTGTCTATTGTTAAAGTTATGAAATAGTTTGATAACACGCAGGAAATTTCCATGGGCCAATGGCATCACCACACTGAAATGGTCTATATGTGACTGACAGGTCTTACAAATTACATTAGCTTTCCTCTATCCAAAGTACTCCCACACCACAGATGTTTAGAGATCATTTTAAATGCATTTAAATGCACAATTTAAATAGCTTTTTTAAAGGGCGTTTGGCAAATATGAAGTCTCTATTTGTCACTTGCTTTTCTTTTTCTTTTGCCACATGCTTTTCTTGAGATGAAAATAAATTGAGTTAAAAAATGCCATTGGACAGTCCACAAGTGGGAGCAACCAATGAACTTTCGCCTCAAGTCGAGCTAAACCCTCTATCGCTTGCAAATGGAACACGCACAGTCACTGGACAGAGAGAAAACTATAGCTGATTTAGGAGGAGTTTAAAGATCAACCAAGCGATCTTTATATTGTAACATACTGACCTGGCATGCATAAATTTGAAGTCTTTTTGTGTGTATCTGCATGAACGGGGATCATTTTGTTTGTATGCAAATAAAAGGCTTTTATTTTTTCTTTACAGCATTGCTATGTCTTCCTTTTCAAGTCTAACATGAGCAGCTGCAGATGAAGGGTAGTGGTGAAACTCTCCAAACAGTCTAAAGTCATTTACTGAATGCCCAGAAGGGGCATTTTGATGGTTATTTTGTTCCTGATCATCACTGTGCCCTTGAGCAAGGCATGATGCTCGAAGGTGAGATCTACTATGAGCCACTTAAGACATAAAAGTATATAGAAAATTTCTATGTGGTACAACGGCTGTTACATAAATGGGCTTGTGGTTCAGCGGCTATTGATTACAATCAATAGATATTGCGAAAGATGGTGGTGGTGTTCAGTACTTTGATATAATCCAAAGGTTGTTGGTTCGTTCTCCTGAAGGGTGATTCATATGCTGGAGAGTTTTCCCCTATATCACTGTTTTGCCCTTGAGCAATGTACTTCTTGCTCCAGAGGGACTGTACCTGTAGTGAACACACTGATGTAATTTGGATAAGAACACATCTGCCCGGTCTTTCAGTGGGGTTTTAATCCGAAGGTCATTTTTCAAACCATTAGAAGGTTTGATTCATGAACTGGAGAGTTGCTGGGATTCCCTATCGCCATTGTGCCCTTGAGCCAGACATGACAAAGGGGTTAAGAGGGACTGTCCTTGTAGTAAACGTAATGATTCTTTAGATTCAAGACAATGTTTAAGTGTTTTTAGGGGGGTGAACACTTTTGCACGCAGATGCATACATACAGAGAGTATTGCGATATGTTTGAGAAGACTGCATGTGAATCAACTGACCTCTGGTTGCACAGCTGGCAGGCGAAGCAGTCCAGATGATAGACGTTCTCCTTGGCTCTCATGACCATCTCAAACGCTGGGATGAGTTTACTGCAAGCCGCACAGTTTCCCGTCACACCGAACAACCTGACAGATTGAAAAAGATGTAAAGCTATATCAAAGACAATATCAGAATTTGGGTTGTGGATGTTTAAGAACAATTCTTTTTTTTTTTTATGAATCAAAAATGTGCACAACAACCAATGTAGATTGATGCTCAAATTATTCATATGAACTGGTTCTTTTTAGTGAATCACAAACATCCAAATCAACCAGTGTAATCTGATTCACAGACAAATGACTATAAACAGCTGGTTCCAAGTGAATCAAAGATTATATATATATATATATATATATATATATATATATATATATATATATATATATATATATATATATATATATATATATATATATATATATATATATATATATATATATATATATATAACAACTAATGTAGTCTGATTCGCAAACAAATTGCTCAATCATTTCTTTTTCCAACCATTTCTTTTTAGCAAATTTAACCAGTGCAGTACAGTTCATAGTTGACTCTTATGAACCACTTGATTTTAGTAAATTAAAAATGTTGTTTGATGCTCGAATAACTCCTATAAACTGGTTATTTTAGTGAATCACAAGCATGTAAAGCAACCAGTGCAATCTGATTTACAAACAAATGACTGTAAACGGTTAGTTCCAAGTGAATAAAACATACATGAATCAAACATGAAAAGCAAACGGGTCCGTTTGTTGAATTTAAGTTACATTGCATCTACATGCCAGCTAATTCTCATTAGATTACAAGTAGACTGTTAGGTTGGGGTTAGAATTAGTGTAAGTTGACATGCATTTTCAAAGTTTTTTATAGTCAGTTAAATGCTTGTTGAAGGAGCAGTATCAACAGATATTAAGCAGACATTCTACTAATACTCAAATGGACCATCAAAAATAAGTGTTACCGACCAAACATTTCTTTTTAGCAAATTCAATATTTAAAACCAATCAGTGCAGTACAATTCCTAGTTAACTCTTATGAACCACTTGATTTTAGTGAATCAAAAACATACAAAGTAACCAGTGTAGTCTGATTCACAAACAAATTATTCTTTTGACCCTTTCTTTCTAGTGAATGAAAGGCATACAGAGCAGCAAGTGAAGACTCTATTCACATACAGCAACTATTCACATACACACAACTCTTTAAATCGACCTTAAGCAATCCAAACTGCAGGATTCCGAGTCTCTTTTCATAGATTAATTGCATTGGTTTAGACAACCTGTTCAACTTGACTTCAGTTGATTTCCACAGAGAAGCGTGCTCGTGTTTATTATATCCGCAACTTTTTTGATAGACGTTTTTTCATTTCATATTTTGCCACCACAAGGTCACCTGTTTAATTAAAGCATTATATGAGAAACTCATTTCATTTGAATTCATTTAAAATTGACTTTGCAGGAATGCGGGCTGACATTATAGCTTACATATACCTAATTAAACAAAGTGACTCAAACTGAATCAAAAGCTTGTGAATTGACTTTTTATGAACTTCCTCATTACCAAGACCAATTCTGAAACTTTCTATAATCGCTTTTTTATGGTATTGCAGTGTAAAAAGCACTGTTTGATGTGGAAAAGCCATAAAAGAGGAGTGCGATGTGCCCATCACAGAGATGTCCGAGCTGGGTAAGGTTAACGCCACAGAGCCGCTGCACAGGGACGAGCCCATTATTTCCAGGCTGCTCGCGGGACATTACGAAGAGGATTCATTAGGGATTCATGGCTGTTACTCCACCGCGACCTAGACCAAGTAAAGGGGGGAAGGGGGAGAAGAAATATCTGATAACGAAATCATATAACAAAATAACCTATTAGGCGGACTTCTTCGGGCACTTTTAGCCGTCGTTGTTAAAATGATAAAACTGCATGCCACTCTCCGGCTCTGTAAGAGATCGCAATCTGATAAATGATCTCGGGGCCTGGGATATGCAGGGTTGTTTATTAACCTTCAGAAACTATGTTTCCCACAGGCAAATAAAAAAAGCCGAGCAGATAGATTGTACTCTCATGAATACCTCCAAAATTAAGGGCTACTGTCAGCACACCTTGAAACGATGAAGGATTTTTCTAGGTAAGAGGAAACAAGAGTTTGTCCTGTGGATTGGTGCCGATTTAATTAAATGAATTATGCCTGTTTCTTTGAGCCGTCTAAATATAGACGCGTTCATGTTATCGTGTCGACTATTTTCAGAAAAAAGCGCATAGCCAGAAGGCCTGGAATGATGAGGCATATTTTTTCCTTGCAATTATATCTGAAGGTATATGAAAAGGATGATAGATTTACCGTTTGATAGCCGGCTTATATAAGAAATTGATTATGCTGCATGTATTTAATGCATGTTCTGGAGAGAAAAGATGTGCTGGATTTCAGCTGATGAATGATAGATGATATCCATATGAAAAAGTGATGCTTGAAGGTCTTTTTGTCATCAGGTTGAATCAAAGCAGTATTGGGTTTGCCACTCTAGCGAGCTGTGAGCTCAAAACGTCTCATCTCGTACAAATTTAAAGTAACCAATACCTTTCCTGGAATAGGACAGTCATGCCTTTTTGCTTTGAGCATTTGAGGACAGAGCTCTGTGTGCCTTGCAAATACAGAAGGCATGGAGTGAAGGCGGCTGCTCTCACCAGTGTAATACATGCGCTAGGCTGAGAAATCAATAGCTGTGTTTTTATTAAAGCATCTACTGTATTTTGTGATCCATCAAAAAGTAGCTTTGAGTATCTTGATGCACATTGATGTTCTTTTGGGGATTGGTTTTCGCAGCTTCGTTTTGACTGCTGATCTTCCTTGTTTCATAGCCAACAGATTTACGCATATTTTAACTCACGACATACTACTGTTTTGAGTGATGGGAAGAAAAAAAAGTGGTTTTGGAAGTTTCAAATAAATGAACTCTTGAAGTACTAATAATAATGTCTGATGCAAGTTCAGCTCTATTTGCAACTTGTGCAGCAAATATTTATTTGAATGTTTTTAATGTTTAATATTTCTAAAAGTAATAATTTATTATTCAGCCAAACATTTTGACTACTTATTTTTGTTCATGCAAATTTATCTTGAATTAAAAAAAGCCTTTTTTTTCGAAAATATTTTTGGATTTTTAGAAGTCATTAGACATGATGCTTCTGAAATTATTCTTATATGCTCATATGATCCTTTTTTAATAATTCAAATGCCATCAATTCTCTGTTTAAGGGATTCTTTTGAAGAGGAAAATGTATCTGTATTGTTTCTTTAAAGGGTAAGTTCACACAAAAATGAAAATCACCTCATCATTTACTTGCCCCTGAGTGTTTTAAACCATTTCGTGTTTCTTCTGTTGAACAAAATGGAAGATATTTTGAATAATGTTGGTTGCTGGGATCCATTGACTTCCATAGAACGAAACAAAATCCTAATGTAAGTCAATATGTCAGAACAACCAGCATTTTTCAGAAGAAAGAAACTCAAATAGGAGTATGTAAGGACAGATTTGTTTTTAATTTTTGGGTGAACTTTTTCCTGCTGAAAATATTATATATTAGGGTTGGGTCGATACGATGCCATCGTCCATAACCGATGGCTGATAGACATCACGATGCTGAGCCGGCATTGCGATCCTCCGCTCCCATCGCAGCCACGTTTACAATAATACATCTTAGTTTTAAAATGGCATTTTAGAACAAAAACGATCCATGTCCACACTGGCGTTTCATCAACAGGCATGTGCTGCGGCATATGTGGATGTCTGAGCTCCAGGCAGTCAGCGGGTGCTTTGAGCACAAAACCCCAGAGAGCACTGCACGTCAGACAGTTTATCAAGGATGTACCGCTGGATTGCGTCTCATTCTAGTTATTAAACTTGTTATTTAATTAATCTTGTCTCTGTTTAACAACTCTTCAGTATTTTGAATCTATCAGGTAACGTGTCAGAGCGTCAGTACACCGCTTCAGTCTTTCGATTTCACGCTTGTACTTGGTAATTTTAGCAAAAATTTCAGATACTGTTGGTTGGTTCTTGTTGGATGTGCACCTTTTTACCAACCAAGTTTATCGACGCCATTATACTGACACAGATCCCTCTGCCTATTTATGCCAGAATGGTGATTGACAGGTGGTAATTTGTGTGTAACTTATCTTTATTTATTTATGATTTGGTTATGGGTAAAACAAAACAGCTCAGGTAGATGGAATGGTAGGCTACAAATAATTAATTTATGAATTCATAAATAATTAATTCACCGCCGCCTTCGACGATGATGCCATTGTCCATAACGATGTTTCACATTAGACATCACATGATGCCAATATATATATATATATATATATATATATATATATATATATATATATATATATATATATATATATATATATATATATATATATATATATATATATGCAGTTGAAATTATAAGCCCCCCATTTCTTTTTCTTTTAAAAATATTTTCCAAACGATATTTATCAGAGCAAGGAAATTTTCACAGTATGTCTGATAACATTTTTTCTTCTAGAGAAAGTCTTATTTGTTTTATTTTGACTAGAATAAAAGCAGTTTTTAATTTTTTTTCGATAGTCTACAGCACAAACCACAATAACAATGTTATACAATAACTAATTACCCTAACCCGCCTAGTTAACCTAATTAAGCCTTTAAATGTCACTTTAAGCTGTGTAGAAGTGTCTTGAAAAATATCTAGTCAAATATTATATACTGCCATCATGGCACAGATAAAATCAGTTATTAGAAATTAGTTATTAAAACTATTATGTTTAGAAATGTGTTGAAAAAAATCTTCTCTCCATTAAACAGAAATTGTGAAAAAAATAAACGGAGCAAGTAATTCAGGGGGCTTCAAACCTTTTGTCTAAAAAAGCCTAAACCTTTGAAAAAAATTGCATAAATTAAATACTTTATACTTATATTTACCAAGTACTGCTGGAATAAGTAAAAAAAGACAACCAGCACCCACCATCCCTCAGTCTAGGAGCCTCACAGAGAGCTCTGTTTCTTAGCCCAGCAGGAAAAGGGGAGGAGCTGGAAGACAAATGAAGCTCTACCTGCCACTTGTCTTTCACCGGTCTGCCAGTTTGATGCCACAGACGCTAATGGCTCTCAAGGGAGGCAGCAAATTAAGCGTGCTTGGCTTGTAATGAATTCGAAGGTGCATGCTCTCTAAATGCAGTCTGCGAGAGAAAGGCCTGAGACAAATGTGCAGCGGCCTTTGCATTTATATTCTGTAGGGCGAAAGGAAAATGCGCTGGACTCCAGTGTTAGTCAGTGGTCAGTGGCTGTGCAATATTTGTAGATCATCATGGCGGAAATCAAACTCCTTTTCGACATGAAGGCTGACAAAATAGCATGTATATTTTAGCAGGCTGTGTGAAATTAAAATTTATGGCGGCTCGCATTCGTAAGTTAAAAGAGAATGAACAATCAGTACCACCTGATTGGACACAAAAGGTGTTGGAGGTGCACAGCGGCTTTTCACAGTTGAATGGCACCTATTTGATGAGAGGAAAACAGACACCAATTAAATTATTCCACAAGGCTTTATCCTAGTGGTCGCAGAAGCGAGGCTCAAGCGTGCAGCTTCACTGTAATCATTAGACAGCGCCCCAATGGAAAATGCATGAGCGATGTCACCTCAATATCCTCATCCAGCTACACCAAATCCTTGTAATTTACTCCCCATCAAAGAAGACCCTCTGAGACTCTAATATGCAAGTGATTCAGATAATACAAAGAAATGAGACTAACTGTTATGGTCCAAACTGAGCCATTTTGGGTCCCCTCATATACTCCATGGAGAAGATTGTGTTTATTAACTAATTTAGAAGAATGGATTCTTTGTAGTTCTCGTGGTTATGCACCATTTATACTCAACTGAGTATGACTTTCCAATAGGGATGCACCCGTAGACCATTTTGAAGGACGTAAACAATAACAATGGTCCTAATGTATTTCCTGTTTACATTATAATATCCTATAGCTTCCGAGAATCCCAAAATGTCCACATATTAATAAATAATATTATGATAGCTGTTTTAATCATCATCAGTCATGGTTTTAAGTCCTGATTGAATTGCCTCTTGTTATAGTTATGAAAGAGTTTGACGACAAGCAGGAAATGTTCATGGGCCAATGACATCGCCACGTTGAAATGGTTTATATGGGAATTTATCAGGTAATGATAGACCTTCATACTGTATTTGGAATACAGTAACCAATGTATAGGAAGATAAATACAATTGTAGATATGATTTGTTTCCCTAACTACAAAACAAATGGCAAACAATACAGAGGACAACTGAAATTTAAACTACTGTAGAAACCAACACAGCAACCATCTAGATCTTTCTTTTCCAAAAATTATGAAGAAATTGCAATTCTATTGTCCTCTTTCATACATTGGAAAAACCTCCACGCTGCCAAAATAGTGTCTTTACTCTGTAAAACCTACAGTCAAAAGTTGAAGTAAGCAAAAATTTGTATTGGCTTAAGGCTGATTTATATTTCTGTGTCGAGTGCAGACGTATGGTCCGGTGTGCTGCTGCATAGCCCTCACCGATGCTGATGCACACCTCTCAAAAAATGTAACTACGCATACCTCAAGCTCTGTGATTGGTCCGGCTTGGTAGTGGTGACGAACGTGGGTGGTGCTGAGAGCTGAGAGCCCGATGGAGCGATTGTTTACAAGCGTCTAGTCGTGTGAAGGAGCTCTAGATGAAAACTTTTGTTTTGTGTTTAACCTTGTTACCTTAAAGTGGCTGCACGTCCGCCAGTTCCCATCACTGAATGATCGCGTTTGAGCTTCTTGTTCAAGTCCATTCAATTAATCTTTATTAGCACTTTTACAATGTGGATTGTGTGAAAGCAGCTTCACATCGAAGATTATAGTGAATTGAAAGTGTCAGTTCAGTTTTCAGAGTTTAAGTTCAGCTCAGTGTTGTTCAGTTTTGTTCAGGTCAGTGTGGTTTAATATTCACTGCTGAGAGTCCAAACACTGAAGAGCAAATCCATCGATGCCCAGCTCTACAAGTCATGAATCATGCAAGCCAGTGGCGACAGCAGTGAGGGAAAAACTTCACCAATTGGTGAAAGTGAAGGATAAAAACCTTGAGAGAAACAAGGCTCAGTTGGGCACGACCATTTCTCCTATGGCCAAACGTCTTGTGCAGAGCTTGTTGTGTTCAGAAACAACAAAACACCCGCGAAGAAGCTCGACACAGAAGAACATAACCTACTGCAAGCTAGCGTAGTGGAAGTGTTATTGCAGAGCAACACAAACAGCACGAATAAATATAAATGCCTGACTACACGCAAGACAGGCGCCAGCTCACGTCGATCACTCAACGAAGAAGTATAAACCAGCCATAATACACAAATAGCAGCCAATATTTTGAGCACACCTACTTCAGTTCCTGAAATTGAATATTCATAGATAAATTGCAAATGTAGTTTGTATTTAATGAAGGGCGTGACAACATATTGATGATGACTAAAGACTGCATTGTTGTGCATGCCAGACCAGTAGGTGGCAGTGCTATTTTGTAAACACTATATGCCAACACACACATGGTCCTGATGCTTTTTATTGTTGAATCTTTTCTTGTACTCACTCGTATCCGTTTTTTAAGTCGTGACGTATTGGTGACGTATGAAATACTGTTTCCAGATCCAAGCCGCTACGCATTTCAATTGAGAAAATATTAGTTTATGACAACTTTTTAGTCATAGCACACATTAAAGTGAATTTTATATAAAATCATGGTGTACACAACAGTCTCTGGACTTGCTGCATCATTTATAAAAACTAATCACTTTCTGGTCATATTTTGCAAATTAGCATTAGCTTGCATTTTCAGGTCCCCTTAAACAAATGGCTAAAACATGTCGACAGTTGCATGTGGATCTCAGAAGTAGTAGTAAGGTGGCTTTAAACTGAAATGTAATTCCATACAAACTAAAAAGATATTATTTTTAAAATTGGCTTTTTTTCTGGGACCAATTTCCGAGAGTCAAGGTGGGGGGTATTTCTGCCGCCTTTAAAAAGAAAATGTGATTTCGAGCAAAGCAAAAACACACGTTTATCTGAAATGTCAGGCCTGTATTCTTTTGGCTTCATTTGTCTGGGTATTTTCTGAACATCAAGGGCAACAAATTAAGCATTTCTCTCTCCTTTCTGTACCTTTTTTTTCCCTTAATCCAGGCAAAAGAGAAAGAACGATAACACCGTGCCACCTCCAAAAGCATTTGAAATTCTGACAGTGGCTCCCTCTCTCCATCTTGCTCCTCTCTCCCGCCGCCACCCCCGCGACTTCAATCGCTCTGGCCTCAGCGTGCATTCATCAGCTGCCGAATTAGAATTTGTTTCCTCACAAACCATTGATCATCGGCCTATTACCAGGCAAATGACAGTTAATTACCCACTACATTAACCACCGGGACCCGGGGACCGGCCGCCTGTGCCATCAGTCACAGTGATGAATGTGGCAAGTTCAGTAATGCGCGGCCGTTCTCGCGTCCGCCTGCCACGCTGAGAGCAACCCCTGGATCTCACTTCTCGGCACCCAGGGAAAATCTATGGCAATCTGCATAATTACAGGCTCAGGGTTAATAACAGACAAATGATTTGTTGCGTCTCGAGCAGCAGGCTCTCTCGCTGCTAGCGCGCAGGTTTGTGTGTGCTCTTAGCGTCGGCGCTAACTTTCAGCGCGAGTGTTTGGGGTGGCGTAAGTTGGAGAAATAGTCGGGTTAATCTTGAAATATTGATGCTTGTGTTACTGATGTTGTAGAGGCAATCGATCCGCGCATAAAAATATCGACCGTAAGTGTTTTGGATCCCGAGTTAAAAGTGATTTTATTATTTATAAGCATAGAAATGTATGTGCATTATGATCAAACTGTAAAAAACTGTTCTTTTGTGCTCAACAGATGAATGAAAGTCAAACAGGTTTGAAACAAGTAAATAAATCAATCAAACAATCAAAACCGTTATCATTATTTAAAGGAATGATTTTTTTTTTGTTGTGAAATCTGCACTCTCAAAAATAAGGGTACAGGAGCTGTCACTGGGGTAGTACCAGGGATAATTTGTGCCGGAACACGCCAGTTCTGGATCCAGCACCTCTGGAATCTGATCCGGCACCTCATTTTACCGATCCCCCTCCTCAACCGCCCTCCATCCTCGGGTACCATGCCGGATCTGTTACCCCGATCTGTTTTGGGACCTCGAAATTCACAAATTAAGCACTGGGTAGTACCTTTTCCACTGTGGACTTTTTGGGTACAAATATGTATCTTTTGAAAAGGTACAGCCCCAGTGACAGCTCCTGTACCTTTATTTCTGAGAGTACAGATTTCACAACAAAAAAATTAATTCCTCTAAGTAATGATATCGGTTTTGATTGATTTATTTGTGTCGAAAAGTTATCCATCGTAGAAACAAAAGCAGCAGGAGAAAGATGGACCAGTTGGATGGAGCTGGCAGATGCTATCACACGTGTACTCTCTCCAATCTAGCACATACACATGTGATTTTGGAAGATTAAACAACTCTCTGGGAAAAATTATTTCAATTACTGCGGGCGTGACCTGGGAATTGTCTGTGGGATAAGATTTTCCTCCTTGAGTGCCCTGACTTTGCCTGGCTGCTGGCTCAATCAGTTCTAATCTGCACCTGGACTCTGATATCCTAATGATGAATTATGGGCCTCTCAGCTTTCCACTGCAGGGCAGAGAGAACAGCTCTCCGCTGACCTGTCAGCTCGCTTAGGCTGAGGCAGAGACCCGCGATAATTACCCACAAAGACCATGTGCGTGTTTAAAACTCATGAGCATCACATGAACATCCTTCACTCATTAGGCCATTCACTCTGTCTCGTCCTCTCTCTCCCTTCAGTAAAAACTGCTGTAGAGATGGCTTTTACATCCAAGGCTTTAGATCGTGCGCAGAGAAATTCTTCCAGAAAGCAAAGGGTAATTGTTTTCTGACATGGAATGTTACTGCCTCTATCTCCCTCAACAGGGTAATTACTGAAAACTGTCTTCTGAGAAGAGAACAACTTGAAGAAGTGACTCGAGAAACCGCTATTATGAGATAATAACGTAGATACTCAATATCAAGATATAAAACACCAACTTTAATGGTTAACAAAATGGTGGTCAAATTTTTCCACACATCTGTGTATTCAATAAACAACAGAGATGAAAGGTGCAAAGGCTCTTTCAAGTGAAAATCACAGTGAAATGCTAAATAATTATGCCCCCGCCACACACAAACACCATCCAAAAGCTTTGGAGGGCTTCTCAGGAAGGAAATCTGGCAGGGATATGCAGTGATTCGGAGGGGTATTTTGAAGAGGGGTGTAATGAAAGTTTTCCACCCCCCGCAGGGCCCAGATGTGCACTTTGATAGGCACTTCTCTGTGCCAACCCACCTGCAGTTGCAAGCTGGGCACCGGGGTGTGCCACGCTAGCCCTGCAATTATCTGCACCAAACATGCGCAGTCCCACGAGTCATTGCTCTTCACAGCTAATTAAGCTAATCTCAACTGGAGGGGACCATCCAAAAACATAATGTGTCCAGGCCAATGATCTCAAAGCGTTTAGCCTGAATGGAAATGCCGGCGTTGTGAGCTTTACCATCTCCAATGCAAACAAAATGGCGGCTGGTCCAGAGCTTGTTTTCACAAATGCTGACTTGTTGCCTGCAATGAGTTCACTTATGCACAAAAGGCATGATTTCAGACAGTCTTCTAAGGCAGCATAATAGTTTGAAGATCTCTACAGAACAATGGAGAGAGCTTTGGTAAGTAACTAGAGCGAAGAATCAACCAAAGGCAAACACCATCTTCATTTCTTTATCTCATCTGCTACTGAATCGAATGCCCAGGATTGTGGGATGATATAGGCATATCAAGGCTACATCTATGCTGCCTTCAAAAATCAAGATGAAGGTGTCTCAGTACAGCATGTGGCATGATCATTGATTTTGGACAGGCTTTGTTGCATTCCTGCCTTTGTATGCAGCCGTTTTCAGATTCAGCCACAGTCGAAATTTTCCAAAAGTTGCACTTTGAAAGCCGTTTTTAAAAGTTTGCCTTATTTTAAGGCCCCTAAAAAGCTAAAAGGCTGTTGGAAGGTTAATTAATGCCAAATACCACAAGCATTTTCATTTTTAGTTGAAAAAATAGTGTAAACATTAGTAAAATTTGCAATTGACAAGTTATTTAATAATTTGGTCTCATAGTGGGTGTAGCCAAAAAACATAGTATGAATCAAAATGATAAAAAAAAAAAAAAAAATATATATATATATATATATATATATATATATATATATATATTAAGTAAAGATCAAGTTTCATTAAGATATTTTGTATCTTATTTTAAAACTAAAATAATATTTATTGTAATATTTTTGTAATACTGTATAAAACTAAACCTTTGATTAGTTATCCGTGTTGCTAAGAACTTAATTTGCACAACTTTAAAAGCCAATGTTCCCTATTTTAATATTTAGATTTATTTTACTTTCAGATTCAACATTTTCAAATATTGTCACCTCCTAAATAACAATACATAAATAGAAAAGTGTATTAATGCAGCTTGTATAAATCCGTGGTTCCCAAAGTTGGGGTTGCAAGACAATAATGGTGGGTTGCTTGGTGATTTCCAAAAATATCATAAATGTTATTAAACTATTAGAATTGCCGGTAACACTTTATTTGGATATTTTCACTGTCTGCTTAATATCTGTTGATACTGCTCTTTCAACAGACATTTAACTGACTATAAGAAACTTTGCAAGTACATGTCAACTTGCACTAACCCTAACCCCAACCTAACAGTCTACTTATAATCTATTGAGAATTAATTGGCATGTAGATGCAGTGTAACTTAAATTCATCAAATGGACCATCAAAATAAAGTGATACCAAATTACCATACATTAAAAACAAAGGCCACGACTGAACATAGTGGCTCCAAGTGGAGGTCTCCAAAATTAAACCAAGAATAGTCTTGTGCTGTTAACACTGACTGAATGTTGCACTTTTTTGTGTTGTCAATAAGCTTGTTTATACAGTTTCTATTGCTGTGTGTGCACCGTTGTCAGCAGTGGTGTAAAGTTACAAATTACAAATACTCAAATTACTGTAATCGAGTAGTTTTTCTCAGGAATTGAAATAGTAGTTTTATAAATATGTACTTTTACTTTCCCTTGAGTACATTTTTAGTGCTGTATCTGTACTTTTACTCCACTACTTTCCTTCAACCTGCAGTCACTACTTTATTTGTTCTTGTCTATGAAAATTAGAAAAATCAGTCCTGTGATTCCTGTCCAATCAAATCGCACACAGAAGGTAAATCGCATCATGATGAACTACCTCAAGACATGAGCGATTTATAAGTGCAGCAAACTGTTTGGAAGCATTAAAAGTGTCCAAGAAGACGTCCAAAATCTTTACATGCATTGACCAAGAGAGTATTTAGATGGATGTCACTGATGAGAAAATGACGGATGTTTACTGTATGAAGACCAAAATGGCCTTAAACACCCAGCAGGCACAGGACGTCAACATGACGCCAGATTTACATTGTACCCCAATGTCATGGGGACGTTGGATTTTGTTTGGTGATGAAAAATGTTGTTGATGAACTCAACGTCAGGCCAATGTCAATGTCCAACGTCCAGCCTAAAATCAACCAAATATCAATGTCTAATGATGTTACAGCTTGACGTTGTCTGGACGTTACCACTATACGACGTCTATCAGACGTTGGATTTTGGCTGCCATACCTCATGAATAAATGTCAGTATTTGACGACAATGTCGTTAGTTTAAGATGCTGGCTCAACGTTGGATTTTGGTTACTTTCCAACACAACCTAATATCAACCAAATATCAACGTCATTTGGCATAGTTATTGGACATCGAAATAATGTTCTCCTTAGACTCTGGCTAGACATTGAATTTTGGTCACCTGACATCACAACCTAAATCTAACCTAATATTAACGTCTTATGACTGGGCAATGCTGCTGGGCAAGAAGTAAATGCAGTACAGAATGTTACGTTTACACACATCCACAAATTACATGCAGCAGCTTTGTACAGCGTAATCCTCACTACTCTTGAGTATTTTTGAAAGGTCTACTTTTTACTCATACTTTGAGTAATATGTACAACAGATAATTCTGCTGCACTTGCACTACATTTTTAGGCAAGTAATGGTACTCTTACTTGAGTATGATTTTTCATTACTCTTTCCACCACTGCGAGTCACTGGAAATGTTATTTATGGGTCGCAAGCTAAAAAGTTTGGTAAGCCCTGGTATAAATCTCAATTTCAAAACACTTACAGACACTTATGACTGGTTTTGTGATCTAATGTCTCAAATATATTTAAGTGTTTTCTATCTTATTAAAACTGAAATATTTTCCACACATTATTATTATTATTATTATTATTATTATTATTATTATTATTATTATGGTATATCATTACCTTCCCAGATGTTCAACATCTGTCAATTCCAGAAACGTGTGTATGTTGATGACCAAACAGTGTGGTGTCTATTGTATCTAGCACTTTAAAACCAAGGGCGGCCAACCTTTTTCTCCTACTTTGTTGCTAGAGAAAAGGGATCCAGAAAGGACGTCCTACAGTTGTTTATGGCAACGGCGAGTAAATGTGTTGAGCTGTCGCGTTAGGGCATTGTGTAGGTGTCGGCACATTAAATGGATCATTCTAAAGGTCTAACTTCATAGAAAATGCTGGAAAGATGCATTGCGGCGTATGTGGCCTTTGGTGAATGATAGTTATGGCTACATGAAATGCTTCGACGCATACATCACCTAGGAGCGAATGTCATTTTCAGAAAACAACTTTTCAATACTCAAATTCATAATCTACTTGAAAGATGGTGCCTTTTCAAAAGAAAGAGAGATGCCCTTCTCTCTTTATGAAGTTAAAAGGGCTGTCAAAAAAAGGAGTGTTTGTTGCGTGCTCTTCTATTTTTTTCTTTCTTTTCAAGAGCTCCTATTCCATCAAGGATTGAAAAGAGAGAGAAAACAATACCGTCCTGCCCCTGACCTCTCATCTGAATCCCTGACCTTCCCATCAGGACAATTTAGCGCGGAAGAAAAATAGAGGATTAAGTATTTGCACCTCTACTTCAAATTCGATCGATGGTGATTACAAGTGCCCATTCTGACCTCTCCGTGATTTCAGATTACATGTGAAAAGCCCAATTTAATTACAGGAAGTCAAGAACACACACATTTGCAAGAATGGAGCATTATTGGCCACGTAATTGCCAGACATGTGAAGTGAATTGTATTGAGGAGAGGTTAATGGTGGCAAAGCTTTTTTCCAAGCACAACATAGCAATTACAGGACGCCTTCAGAGCTTTTAACATCTCCACACCATCTCATTTAACACAAAATAGAGGCGAGAGGGGACGCGGGATTTCTTTGTTCTGTAGCTTTATCTGTTAATTTATTTTCTGAGGACGCAAGACTTAAACCATCTGTTCCTCGGATGAGAATTTGTTGGTAATATGGAGGCCTCCTGCTTCGAGCCGCTGTTTGAAATGTCACAAGACACGGCAAACTGAGAGGAAGGGAAAATGAGATGAAAAGAAAAAAACATCTTAGGCCTTATTGAGGGATCAAAATCGTTTGTGGCCAGAAAAGCGGACACTGTCTGAAGTACTCAAAAGAAGATAATGGCATTTACAGTTTGACATTGCATTAAGAATATTCATGGGCAGTGCATGGATGTACTGGGCAGTTGTGGTTTATAAATCGCACGGTTAGAGTTTCTATCTCTTCAGAGCTCGACTGTGGTTTGGAATGATATTCAGCTTTAAGCTGGCATCATGTATCAGTGCAGAATTTTAGGATTTCAGGAAATTTGATTCTAGCTGTGTCTACAATATTGGTTTATAAATATTTTGAATGAAAGGAATCAGGTTAGATTTGAATCATTTTGCAGGTACTGCAAGGCTGTTAGTACAATTCAACCAACAAAATGCTTCAATGAGATTTTTTCTGCCTCTTTATAGTGATGGTTGACCCAGAAATGTAGTTTTAACTCCTGTGGTTTTAAATAGGGATGTCCCGATCAGGTTTTTTTACTCTCGAGTCCCAGTCATTTGATTTTAAAACTTCTATAATACATAAAAAAAAAACAATAAAGAAGGCGAAGAAACAATTCTTTTATTTTATCTAATTCACCTTATTTTAACATTCAACAACTCTGTTAACAAACAGAGAACTTTTGTGAGGTAGTTTGAACAATCAAGTAATAACTAACATGAATTCTTCACTTTTGGACTTCAGCGCAATAGTAAATATAAAAATAAAATTTTATATAAAAACAAATAGCGCCTCAACTTAAAATATCTGGCAGGCAATCCCAAGTTTACATATCTACACAGTTTGTTATGGCAGTGTTGTCTTCATCAACTTTATAATACCTCCAGACTGCAGACATACTCGCACTTTCCGCTTCAAGCTGCTTCCGTGTTCTACTTTGCCGGCATTTAAACAATAGCGTCTCTGCAACAAAGTGATGTCATGCCACACACGTTGCTGTTTCTGCCTGAAGTCAAGAAAGAGGTCTAACTCTGTGCCACCGCATAACTATAGATGTGTTAAAAAATAATGAGAATACATATGATATACAAACATATTTGAGTCCTGATTGGGAGGTAACGTCCGATTACGATTGATTCCACGGGATCGGGATTTAACGTCTTTGAAAATAATACTGCTGCGATCAGCGCCACCTCCTGGACTGACTATTTAAAAAATGCAATCTAATAGGAATGAAAAAAAACATCTGTGAGTTGTTTAACCATCAGATGGCATCTTGTGCCATTTAAATGGAGCATCGTCATCGCAAAAGTGATAAGTTTCTCTTTTAAAATATATAACCAACCCAAACAAATGTAGTTCACCAAAATATCTAACACACACCTAGGCTTATTTAGACTTCTGCGTCAAGTGCACGCGTATGGTCTGACAAACCCTTCGCATAGTTGCATAGTCCTCGCCATGGCTGACGCACACATCTCAAAAAATTTAATTACACGTCGCAACGACACGTATCGCAAGCTCTGTGATTGGTCGGATTGGTATGTGTGACCAGTGTGGGCGGGACTGAGAACAGAGCGAACCTGTTGGAGCGTTTACAAGTGTCGAGTCCCGCGAAGTAGCTCTAGATGGAAACTGTTGTTTTGTGTTTGCCTTATGGTTAATGTTGTTGAACGTCTGCTAGTTCCTGCCTCTGAATGAGCGAGTTTTAGCTACTTGTACATTAAGGTAGCGTTAAGAAAAAACAAAACATACTTTTATTTTATTGGAAATTGCATGCCTTAACGTTACACACTTGTTAAGTTTCATGCCAGTAATATGGCTTGGTCTATAATGCAGTGATCTAATGTGAAATGAAGAGTTGCTGAGTATAGTATAACAGCTGACAAGTCGGTAACACTGACGCTGTATTTCATCTGATCTGACGGCAGATGCTGAATTGGGAGAATGTTTTTCTCTCGCGCTTGAACCGCTTTTGACAGAAGTATAACTGCTTTAACACACATCTTTCAATATCAAACTTCATCAAAAAAACTCTGTAAGTGACTCAAAACGGTATTGATGACCATTTTTGGATCAAGATTTACCAATTGTAAACACTGTAAAAAGAAGTTCTAAGCATCCGACCAGAAGACGCTGGTCACTTTGGCTCCCTCTATGCTGCAATGAAGAAAAAGGTCTATAGTTGGAAAGAAAGTTACTATGGAAGTCAATGAAGTACCATCAACCAAAAAAACTATTCGAAATATTTTCTTTTGTGTTCAACAGAAAAAAGAAATAAACTTAAACAGGTTATGAACAAGTGAAGGGTGAGCACAAGATGACAGAGATTTCATTTTTGGGAAGTTGTTTTGTACTGCACGTTTTTTGTTATTGTTAATTCTAGGAATTCTGTTACTGTAGACCATTTTAAGGGATGTAAACCATAACAATGGTCAATAATAACGTATTTCGTGTTTTACCTTATTAATTTTCATAGCTTCCAGTATTCAAAAAATGTCCATATATTGATAAATAATGTTATGATAGCTGTTTTAATTTCAAGTTATGATTGAATTGCCTCTTGTAACAGTTAGGAAATAGTTTAACAACAAGCAGGAAATGTTCTGGGCCAATGACATGAATACATCGAAATGGTCAGGAATTTAAGTTACAACGATGTACAGTTCAGACTGTAAAAAACCAATAGAGTCATTGTGGCAGCACAAGATGTGCAGATCCCATCTATAGAAAGGTCTTCAAAATCAACCTGATTAATTTTCCCTTCCTTTTACTGAAAAAGATAATTAAGAAACATTTTAATGTAGGATTTTAATTAGACTGAATCCTGAATGCCGCCCCACATTGAGCTTGAGGGGTGTTTTTGTGGACCCAATGATTGAAATGTTTTAATCACTGATAAAATAGATTGGATGTGTTTTTTTTTTCTTTCTCAGGAATTCCCACTAGCAGTTAAAATGAAAACCACCTTGATATTATTCAGAGTAAAGTAATTAGTAGAATGAAGATAAAGGCAAATGAACTCTTGATCAATACATTAACCGGCGCTCTTCTCTCTCCACCCACCTCCCTCTTTTCAAAATCAAATTAATTATACGCACTCCTCTCGGTATCAAAACCCTCTGTCGCTTTGTGCCAGGGACATATGGGTATCAGAGTAAATGCGTTACGGACAGCAGCACCTACACTTCCCACGGTGAGATGCTTCTTTTTTATGCAGATTTGTGGTAGAGAGAAGCGAATCAGTGCAAATGATCTTGCTATCCATGCCTGACAATGGAGAGGTCTCTAATGAACAGAACAAACACACACTGCTTTTTTCCCCTTTTTTTAAATGAGAGCATACAAAGGCCATGGGTCTGATCAAACCCAAATATCTGGAACGGATAGTGTGCAGGGATACCACAGCAACTTTGATCGGAGGGAAGATGCTTAGCTATTTTCCGACCTTTAGCCTGCTTTGCAAGATATGCTCCTTTTTTGGTTTGCGTTAGCATATCTTACTGATAGCATGTAATATTATTTTTGTGATGCTCTTATTCTGAATTGGTTAGTGCAATAAAGCACCAAAAACAACAACATAAGGATTTGATGTCTCTGTTTTTAAATAGCTAGTCATTGATAGCATTTAGCATGCATTGTACAACATTTAGGGAGCTAGTCACAATGCAAGAGCTTTGTAAAACTCAACACTCTCGAAAGCAGAGCTTCCATAAAGGAACAAACCTGCAAGTGCGATTGATCTGGATTTGCGTGGCTAATGCAGAGGAGCTAGGCTGACAAAACACACACTTTGGCACACTTTCTTTGATTTTTCTCTTTAGCATCATTGTACAGAGATTAAAGTGTATGATGAAGAGGTTTAGTACATCAATATGGTGGAATTGGCAACATATCTCCTCTCCTGTTCAGTAAACAAAACTAAAGCTTAAAATGACATTGTAATCAAAATGTTCAAGTCAGATTTAGTGGAAAGTTCCTCTACAGGAACAGAGTTACACATGAAGTATCCGGCACACTTACATAGGGGCTATAGTCGGATTATTTAATAAAGTTGCTAATTCTTTTGGGGAGATGGACTTGTTTGTGGATGTGTCCGGTTCAAGGGCAAACCTGAGCGCCTCATTTGCATTCTTCTCTTTCTTTTAGCTCTCTCATGAATAAATCAGGGCGTTAAAACGGCTGCATTTACATCTCATTTTACACAAGCACAGTTGAGCAACTGACTCTGACTGCTCTCACCCACACCATTAACTTAGAGAAAAAGATCCTTTATATACAACTTAAACACGAGGAGGGGGGGAGACTTGGCATTTTGATTATAGTCAGAATAATGAAATAATTTTGAGTAAGAGAAATCATTTAAAACCTCGCAAGCAGTGCTCTGCAGGTAATGCATCTGTATTTACCAATACCTATATATATATATGAAAAAAAAATGTGTGCCTGCTGCACTTTTCAGTCAGGCTACGCTTAGGTCTGCTGCTCCCGATAGAAGCATGTGTATTGATGTAACATCCAAAGCAAAATAAGCCTGACCATGTGATCATATGAGATATTTTGGCAGATGCTGTGTGCTTGGAGCTGAGGGGCTGAGGTGAGGAGCATCCAGCGGCGTCTCACAGTTCCGCTAGGCAGCACACTAATTGAGAAGTCGCTCAGGGGTTGAGCGCAGGGGGCTCGCTGCACTGCGCTCCCTATCCAAATCAAGCCCCTGTAAGTGGGGCTGACATGGACCAATCACCATCTGGAGGTTCCTCCACTAAACCCCCACCACTTCCTGACTAGCATGAAAGGATCTGCTGCTTTCCTCCCCCTTCTTCATCTCCATAAAAGGCTCATTACTAAGGTGGTGCAACTGAGGGTCTGAGGCCAAAACTGTCCACACAAACTGCGGTGCATCTATCGGTGAGCAGGCCTGAGTGTTTTGCAGGGCTGCCAGTCATATATTGACAAAGATGGCAAGGTATTCCAGAGTGGGTTCCGTTGTTAGGAGAGGGTAACACACACAAAATATTGCAGAGCCCTAAAGCAAACATTTCAAAGAAGGTCCAAGGTTTAAGATAGAGCTGGGGTGCTTTGTTCAGTTTGGTTGTTAAACTTGCATGTAAGAGAGACAGGGGTTGATGCTGCAATGTTGTCTATTGAAAGCTGCAAACTTATCACTGTAAAAAAAGGACTGATGCCTTCAGTGACTCTTCAGTCTAAAGGAGTAAGTATAGTAGACACGTCTGGAGAAAGGGAGTTTGCTCGGACCATAGACCCACCAAGATGTACTAAATAATTGGATGTTCAGAAGGTGCAAACGGTGAGGAGTGAGAAGGCCTTAAACAATAAGTCAGAGATCTTGCGTTTTAGCCCTCAACGTGTTTCTTAGCCAAACAGTTGGGATTTAGAAAAGAGCTTGCGGATTTACAGACACTACTTGCAGTTGAGGAAAAAAAAGTAAACTGGGGGTGTTGGTTTTATGCAACCAAAATGGGGGTTACACCTAACGGCAAAGCACCAGCCACATGGCTGTCTTTGTTACTCTGTACAATTCGCTATGAATAGTTTAAAGGCTACCAGGCCATGCTTCAGAGAAGTAAGGTGTTTTTTTGGCCTCCCTCTCAGGGCAGGGAATCCATTCCTGTCTTGTTTGCTGGACTGGGTCTGTTGCTTTATCACAGGTAAAAGAGGAGTTGGTTTTGGAGGGATTGCACTAGGAGCTTGGAGAATGAGCCGCAAGGTTTTCAAATGGCTGTGTTGTGAGCCAAGATGGCGGACTGCTTCCAAGCTCACAACCCTGAAACAAAAGCCGATCAGTGTCTGCCAAAGCTCTGGGGGCGGCAGAGGGGCTTGCATATCTCAGCATGTCAAGCGACAAGGCTGGTTATCACACTCTCACATGCCGGCAGAGAAGAGATGCCAGCCAAGGATGCAGTGGCACCACCTCCCCAACCACACCTGTGCCAGACAAGGCAATGATGTTTCTTGTTAAAAAAAAAACACTGAACTTCAGTTTTAAATGGGAAATTAGAAAGAAAGACGTGCTTTGCAGTTACAGATCATACAGACTTATAAAACACAGCGCAAATCTATGCCTTTCAGATGCCAACACAAGGTCTAAAGTTCTATATTTGATCTTCAAAATGTTCTACCCAGCAGCAGATATAACATGTGGCCGATATTCTAAAGCCGCACATCTGCTCAATCTGCAAATCTGCGCAGATCATGGACACACCACAAGCAGAGAAGAGCTCAAATGAGGTAATATATGCATGGAAATGACCTTCGGCAATCCTCACAAAGAGGGGGCTGAGAAAGGTCAAATAGCCTCCAAACTGTGCTCAAGTTTAATTAAAAAGACAAAGACGAGCGGTAAGTTCCATACGCTCAGCCCAGATTACAGCTCCTCGCTCAGGCGAGCCCGGGCCTGGATTCTTTCAGGAAGCTCCCAGACCTCTTCCCAGAAGGCCTTGCGCCATTTTCCCCATTCCTTTGATGTCAATATAGAGCATTTATTAAGGGCATAAAGGTTAATCTCTTAGGAGCAAGGATATCAAATGGTTGGGAGCAGAGGAAAAAGAAATCCACATAAATGTCTGTTGGATAAAGTTAAGTTACGGGAGCGATCGTCCTATTGAGTCCTGTCAGCAGGTGCAGGATTTAATTTCAGCATTAAGTGATGGCCACAGTTTCTGAAAATTAATGTAATGACAAGAGCGAGGGGAAAAATTAAGTGCCCATATGGTCGTATAGCCCTTGGAAGTGCTTTCGACAATGAGATGTATCACGACAACTATTTCGGGAAAGTCATCTCATCAAAAATGAAGCCCCATAAGGTTAGAGTTGATTCAAGCCTAATATAACCTCATTCAGCAGCTTTGGGCACTCAAATAGATGAGGACAGAATAAGGGTTGGAACAAGAACAGCAAGAACCTCTTTATTTCTATGTAACTATAAGTGATTAAGGCCTATAGTCATTGATGTATGAACACACTGTCATGAATTCCTTGGCAGCCTAGCTTTCCCTTTTTCTACTATGTATGCCTGCAGTTCTGTAAGATGTAAGCAAAGAAAAAGCAAAAAAAAAAAAAGGAAATCAATACAGCTGAATGTGCAATGTGAATGTGAAGGAACTGTAAACAGTGGAAAAACAGCTCCTCCAGCATTACGATAACAGATAATATCACACTCAGCAGGTAGTCGTGCTTTAAGAGTATGTGTTCCTCAGCCAGCAAGGTGTTTTTCCACGGCCGGCAATTTCAGCCGTAGCAGTCCTACATGGTATCACCTGTTACCGCCAGGCATCGTGAATGCAAAATGATGGCTTTCTGCAAACATGGAGTATTTTAAAACCATTTATCGAATGCTCTGTGATCATCCATTTTATGCATGACTATATATTATATTATATTATATTATATTATATTATATTATATTATATTATATTATATTATATTATATTATATTATATTATATGCATCATGAATTTAAATTGAGGGCATTCTGCCATTTTTTCGAAACCATTTGTCGAATGCACTGTGGTCATCCATCTTGATTAAGACAATTCGGCCAATTTAAAAAGTGAACACATTAGTTTGGCAGGTGCGATAATATATATATATATATATAGTAACACAGCAACTCCAGTGAGGCGAAACATGTTAAAATAAAATCACATTCAGAGGTACAAAGCAATAAAATGCGGCACACACGCTGGACGTTTGACTTCAGTGAAAAGACCTTTCGCCGTTTGGTAGGGAAACAGTGGCAGTCCATGGCAATAAATCCACAGGGTTTCTTATTGGACCAAATCAAACCCGTCTGAAGCCCCTAGGTGGCCCTTTTCGATCAGAAAGCAGGGTCAGAGTTGACATTTAATCTAGCCTTGGCCTCATGGAGTCTGTCTACCCGTGGCACGGTTGAAGCCATCCAACATTTTGCTTCCCATAAATCCCCAAAACAAACAGGGCTTGAAAAACAGTCATCCCACCTTTCCCCTCCTTCCGCTCTCGGCTTATTACAAGGTTCCCATACGCAGGTTTAAGAGTGCAAGCAGTGCCTGGAAAAGGTAGGGTGGATTAGGTCTTTATAGTCCTCTCTCAGATTAGATGGAAATCATAACACAGACCAGTGCACTGAACTCTGACCCCAGCAAAACCAATTTCATTTGGAGAGATTGGAGTGATGTAGCTGGATGTCTATTTGGTACAGTGGAGAAAATTAAAGCAGGATTTGTAATGCATTCAAAGTGAGAGTGCACGGGAGAGGAGGTGAGCACAAATAAATTGCTGTCACTAGCCTCCCACACACATCTCCGGCACCCTGTTTCAGTTATAACATTCATTTTAATGGAAACTTGTTGGATTAGAGGTGGTGTAGGGAGATTGGAGGAACACTTATTTGGAATTGCTCTGACCACAGCAATGCAACTATGCAGAGAATGACAATATCCACGAGTCTCTGCAAAGACTGGAAATAAAATGCAGAATTAATTATGAGTAAACACACCTACAGACTGCAGGCTAATGTATTGTCTCTTTCGGTTTGTGTTTCACACTACAAATTTAGTTTAAAATGTTAGTTCAACTATTTATGTATATTTGTTATCATTTTCTAATATCATATTCCGATAATTTATTTGTTATAATTGTGCAATATTTGTTCAAAGTTATTTAATAATAACTATAAGTTGTATTATTTAGGTGCATTTATTTGTTTATTTGTCATAATTGACCAAAATGTGTTCAAAATTATTAAATCATTATTATAAGTTGTATTATTTAGGTGCATTTATATATTTATTTGTCATATTTGACCAATATTTGTTTAAAATTATTTTAGAATTATTATAAGTTGTATTATTTAGGTGCATTTATATATTTATTTGTCATAATTGTCCAACATTTGTTAAAAATTATTTAATAATTATTAAAGGTTGTAATATTTAGAGGCATTTATATATATATTTGTTATAATTTTCCAACATTTGTTCAATTTTTTTAATCATTATTATAAGTTGTATTATTTTTGTGCATTTGTATATTTGTTTGTTATAATTATTTAATAATAATTATAAGTTGTATTATTTAGCAGCTGTTGAGTATTTGTTTTCCATACAGAAAATAATTTCAACGTTAATATTTTTCTTTCATATTTTCAACAATAGGATAATACAAATAATATTTTAAATATAAATTATAGATTATAATAAATATATAACATGATATAATAGTATAATAATATAATAGCTTTAATAGTAAATGTATATATATATATATATATATATATATATATATATATATATATATATATATATATATATATATATATATATATATATGTGTATGTATGTATGTATGTATGTATGTATGTATGTATGTATGTATGTATATATATATATGTGTATACGTATATTATATTATATATATATAGTTTTACCTTTTTAAATATTTGATAATAATAATAATAACAACAATTATTCTTCTTTTTTGTTAACTATTCCTGTTTATTTATTTATTTATTTATTAATTAATTAATTTATTTATTTAAGTTTAGACCAAGAGTTGTCAGGGTCCAGGTGTGGCTTGAGGTGAAAGCAGGGAGGAAGACATTAAAATCCAAGCATCTTTGCCCTGTCCTGTTCTAATAGATAGCTCCGCGCTCTGGCAAAAGGTATGCTTAACAGTGCCAGGTGGTGACATCTTAATTTTTCATGGCTGGAAACATGGCCGTGCCCTACTCTCCAATCGCTCCCATGCATTATTCCTGCCTTAAGCACTCGTCCTCTGGGGAAGCAGGCCGGGAGGAGGGGGTATTGTTTTACAAGGCGTCCAGCTGCGGCCTAGTTGCCTTGCCCTGGGTTCTTTTCAAGGAGTTGTCGTGGGTCTGACCCCCTCTGGCTGACAGTTATTAATAATAACGCGCAGCGGGGAATAGTTCACCTTGTGGCGATGGTGCGGCCGCGGCTGTTTAGAGGCTTGCTGTGCAGCTCCTCCAGGGGCTCGAATCATACAGGACGCCATGGGGAACAAATAAAACAAACAGTGGGCAAAGACGATGAAATTCTTACTAACTTTCTGGGGTCATTATTATAGATTTATGAGAGGTTGTGAGCGTGTTATAATATGAACTCCCGGGTGGCTATGTAAGTGTTGGGAAAAGTACATTTGAAATCTAAATGTGCATTAATCTCATCGCTGAGGCTGTTTGAAAGCATCCTGATTTTTTTTTCTGAGCAAATAATAGGAATAGTTCAATATAGGAACATTTAACAGTGCAAAAACCTACTGAAATAAATTATCTATCTTTTCTTTTGCTGTTTAATTAACATTGATGATGAAAGGCCTAATGCACGGATCTAATATAATGATACACATAGAGTTTTCCCAACTGCTTACACATACATTTAAGGCAGGGGTGTCAAACTGCAGTTTAAGTTCCAACCCTGTAGCACTTACCTGTAGGTTTCATACTCAATTGGTTTGATCAGGTGTGTTTAATTAGGGTTGAAACTAAACTGTGCAAAGCTGCGGCACTCCAGGAACTGAGTTTAACACCTGTTATTTAAGGCATGACTGACAATGTTTACGTCAATGCAGATACTTTTAAATATTTATTCAAGCACCACGTGATCTGCCACACTGTAAAATAAATACCGGGGTGCACACAATCGATTTCTGTTTGGAGGGCATGAAGGAATTAAGTTAACTTCTTTGTTTTTACCTAATTTAAGCGGATTGAACACAGTTAAGATAAAGCAAAGGTGAGGTGTGGATCTACACTTGCCTCATGACTTGATTATGATTCATAGGATAACAGTTTGATTCTAAAATGATTCTCGATGCATTACAGTGCAATTATTTTATTATTATAACTTCATAATCACAGCATGGTTATTGAGAACACAGACATGAAGAAACAAAAAAAAGACGTTCCTTATCTGAGAAAAATGTATAATATAGTTAAATCCATTTACATATATTTAACAGAAGCATTATAGTACAAAATCCTACATAAATGATTCATCTTTCTTTTCTTTTGCTGTTTAATTAACATTGATGACGAAAGGCCTAATGCACGGATCTAATATAATGATACACATTAGAGTTTTACCAACTGCTTACACATACATTTAAGGCATAACTGATTATGTTTATGTCAATACAGATATTTTAAAATAATTATTCAAGCACCACATGATCTTCCACATTGTAAAATAAATACTGGGGTGCACACAATCAATTTGTGTTTGGACGGCATGAAGGAATTAAGTTCCCTTATTTAACCAAATTTAAGTGGATTGAACACAATTAAGATGAAGCAGAGGTAAGGTTTGGATCTTCACTTGCCTTATGACTTGATTATGATTCCTCGGATAACAGTTTGATTCTAAAATGATTCTCGATGCATCACAGTGCAATTCTTTTATTAATAATAACCTCATAATCACAGAATGGTTATTGAGCACACAGACATGGAAAAAAGCGAGAGGAAAATGTTTTCCTTATCTTAAATGTATGAAATAATTTAGTTAAAAATATCAATTTTAATATATTTAACAGAAGCATTATAGTACAAAATCCTACTGAAATGATTCATATCTCTTTTCTTTTGCCGTTTAATTAACAATGATGACGAAAGACCTAATGCACGGATCTAATATAATGATTCACATTGGAGTTTTTTACTGCTTACACATTCATTTAAGGCATAGCTGACTATGTTTATGTCAATACAGATATTTTTAGATAATTATTCAAGCACCACATGATCTTCCACACTGTAAAGATGCTGGGGTGCACACAATCAATGTCTGTTTGGACGACATAAAGGAATTCAAATAACTTATTATATTTAATACATTTAAGCGGTTTTGTCTTGCTCATTTTAAATCCCTAGTTTGAACAAACAGCAAACATAATTTTTTGAGTGCCTGCAGAACTGAATTAGGGATTGCTTGGTGGCAGAAAGGGATGTTTTTCTGGGTGTTATTAAATAGATATGACTAATGAAATGGCTTATTGTCTTTCTGAATTCTTTAGGCACATCCCACTTTTTTTCTTATGTTGTTTTTGTAAAAGCTAAAAGTGTAAAAATCCTTCCTTCACTTGAAAAAAAATGTTAAAAATATTATTCTAATTAAATATTTAAAGATTACAGATTTTTTTTTTTTAATTTAATACATAATAATGGTATATTTAAAATATATATTCTGTTGTTTTGATGTATCATTGAAATACATCATGATGCATCAAAAAAAAAAACTCTATAACTCAAAAGTGTTATATCGTATGTTATAATTATGTTATAATTGCATGAAATTTCATAGATCTAATAAAAGTTTGGCGTGATATTAAGATAGTAAAAGAGTAATTGCTGCATGAAGAAAGTCACTCTTGAGTGACCCAGCTTGCATGAAACCTGGTCATCACAACATTTCATTCGCAGTATCAAAGTATGAAGTTCAGCAGAAAGGAACAGAAGGCGGTGAGGGGCTGTCTAATGAGACGAAGGGGATAAAGAGGTAAAGTGTCCAGAGCCGCAACACCATTAAAATCTTCACCGAGAAGAAGCCCTTTTGTACACGCTGAGTGCTCTGTTGTAACGAGTGCCGTTGAGACTAAGCGCGAAACACCCGCCGAATCCACACCTCAAGTGCCTGCGATCCCGCAACACTCCTACTGGAGCACCTCTCCACGAGGATTTACCTCCTTAAAGTCATCAATATTTCCTCTTCTGAGTTCATAAGGCCGCACAGACTTGTCTGAAAATGTTACTTTCGGAAAGTTGATGCTCGAAACTTTTTAAAACAACACTGTTTTTAATTATTATGGATGTCGTGACCAGTCAGAGTGCCTAAATAATACACTTTTGCTTAGACATTAATTCAAATTTTAATTAAAATTCTTGTTGTTGATTAAAAAAAAAAGGTTCATGGAGATGTTATGCATCAACTTCCCACATAATGAAGATTTAGATGGTTGTTTTCTTGGCTAATTAAGACTGTGTAGCACTTTTTTAGTCATTATCGGATGAACCGGAGATGGACAAAGAAAAAAAAACACACAAACACAATGAAACTATAATATTTACTGTATAACAAAAATCTCAAATGTCTTGCATCACAAGGACGTAATGTTAAATGACGATAAATAAATGAAATGAAAAGAAAAAAGCCATTGTTTAACAGACAGAAAAAGGAAAAAAACAATTACAGCACAGGTGCACCCAGAGAAAACAGCTTTATGTAGGGTGCAGTGAGTTTTCAATAGCCGACCTTGCAAACATGTCCCCGAAGGCCTAGAAATTTGTCAGCTTGAGATGGCTCTGCCAACTAAAGTAACATGGGATGCTCATAAAGAATCTTAATGTTTTAAAAAGCGATCAAAGATTCATTTGATGTGTTGGGTAGCATTTTAATCACGCTGAAGTTAAACAGCTCAATGGGAACGGTGAATTGTTCTTCTGTCAACTGTTTTGTTTAGTGAATTTTATTAAAGGCTTTTACCTTAAATCAAAGAGCAACTGCATATATTAACTCACCTACTTAAAAGGCTCTTTATTTGCTGTAAACTGGAATCAGTCCAGACCTGGATTGGATTTACAAATATTCAATATATTAACAATGGAAAAGATTAGTTACTAAATAAATGCACTGTAAAAAAATGTGTTGCTGAATTTAAGTTGGAAACAATTTCCGGCATTATATCTAGTACTTCTTTTTAAGGGTGCTTTCACACTTGGTCCGAATGCCTGGTCTGAGCCCAAGTTCGATTGTTACAGCTGGTTTGTGTTCACACCGTCTTTTTTCCTTCTGAACCCCGGTACGCTTGCATCATCAAGCTGCTGTTGAGTGTACAGCTGTTACTAGGTGACGGCCATGAAAGCCATAGCGCCAAAATGGAAAGACGTACGCACATCGCGGTCGTTCTGATTTACTAAATCTTTAAGTTTTGTTAACATACAGAGAGCAACTTGCGTCTATCTGTCGCAAAAATATTAAAAAACATTCAGAACATAACTCGATTGTCTGCAGAAGTCTTTTTTGGAGGAGACAAGCAGACATTATCTGTGTGTTTACACTGGGACAGTCTCGCTTGTCGTCAAGGTAATGTTAACTTATAACGTCATAACGTTACACTGACATAGACACATGAATGAATGTTATAAAAACTAACGTTTGTTGAACAGTTGGCAGTTCACTTCAGTTATTTGGTACGATTGCATTCATATCAGAAGTGAATCATACCAGAGATCGCACCAACAGTACCCCAGACCACGTCTTTCAGGCGGACTCGGGTACGGTTTACACCTGAGTTCAGAAGACAATGTTCACACTAGGTAAACGTACCGGACTCTGACATCACCCGGGTGTGGACCACAAGAGCTAGTGTGAAAGCACACTAAGTAACATAACTTTATACAAAAATATACATTGTCAGGAATAATTGGTCATATAAATTTATACAGTTAAAAAGTAAAAAAAAAAAAAAAAAGGTAATTGATTTGATGCTAGTTAAAGGCAGAACATCTTAAGATATAAAACTGGTCACTTGTTTTTACTACCATTGAGCAATTTATATGTAACAAAGAAAGTGTTAAATAA